>NC_091123.1:130908376-131232126 GCF_040183065.1 Periplaneta americana | reverse complement strand
TCAAGACCTGGCTCTTTGGAACGTTCCCCATCAACTCAAAACGCCACTTCAATCAGGGGATTTAAATTCTATCGAACATTTCTGGCCAATTTTGAAAAGCAGGGTACGAAATAGCAAGGTAACATCCATTACGGAGCTCAAAAGAATAGTGGCAGAAGAATGGCATAATATCACCCCAGAGGTTTGCAAGAAACTTGTCTCTTCAATGAAAAGAAGATGTGAGGAGATTATTAGAGCCAAAAGATATGTTACAAGATATTAATTTTGTGTAATAATTGCCAATTAAGACTTTGAAAAGTACAAAATAATTAGATGTACGAAGAGAAAAGGTGCATAAAATGTGCACTTTTTTTTTTATTTTGTATGTTTATTTATACTGATTTGAAAAATTCCATGAAGCTTATTTTATATCCTGAAAAGAAGATATTATTTTTTCATATTTTGATTTTACCCATTAAAATAAATTATATTTTCGTTAACAAAATTATATATTTTTAATAACAATATTACTGTACGAACAAGATTGTTACATACTGTAGTTGCACGTAGGTACCGTGCACAGCATATACTACTCACCGGTATTATGGCCCGTCGTAGCGCGCGTTTAGTGGTAGATCCGATTGCTCTCTCTTATGTGAGGAAACGAATCGGCTGTGAATGGAAGTAGTTTAGGCCGATAGCCATTACAAATAATGGGCCGGTAAGAGTTAATAAGGTAATAATGATAAGCTATTATCTGTAATTTGCACTCCGAATGAATTCAATCAATTTATTAAATGTTATATAAGTGATAAATAAAAACAACGTAGCCCTAAGGACACAAAGAGAGTAAAAAACAAAAAATAAATAAAACAACGCAGTCCTACGCTCACAAAGAGAATAAAAACATAAACAATAAACAAAACAACGTAGGCCTATGAACACAAAGAGAGTAAAAAATACATAAAAAATAAAACAACGTAGGGCTATGAACACAAAGAGAGTAAAAAAACAAATAATAAATAAAACAATGTAGGCTTATGACCACAAAGAGAGTGAAGTATATCAATAATAAATAAAACAACATAGTCCTATGCTCAGAAAGAAAATAAAAGCATAAATAATAGATGAACAACGTAGGCCTATGAACACAAAGAGAGCAAAAAATAAATAATAAATAAAACAATGTAGGCTTATGAACACAAAGAGAGTAAAGTATATCAATAATAAATAAAACAACGTAGCCCTATGCTCAGAAAGAGAATAAAAAACATAAAAAATAAACAAAACAACGTAGTCCTATGAACACAAAGAGAGTAAAGTATATCAATAATAAATAAAACAACGTAGTCCTATGCTCAGAAAGAGAATAAAAACATAAAAAAATAAATAAAACAACGTAGGCTTATGAACACAAAGAGAGTAAAGTATATCAATAATAAATAAAACAACGTAGTCCTATGCTCAGAAAGAGAATAAAAAACATAAAAAATAAACAAAACAACGTAGTCCTATGAACACAAAGAGAGTAAAGTATATCAATAATAAATAAAACAACGTAGTCCTATGCTCAGAAAGAGAATAAAAAACATAAAAAATAAACAAAACAACGTAGTCCTATGAACACAAAGAGAGTAAAGTATATCAATAATAAATAAAACAACGTAGTCCTATGCTCAGAAAGAGAATAAAAAACATAAAAAATAAACAAAACAACGTAGTCCTATGAACACAAAGAGAGTAAAGTATATCAATAATAAATAAAACAACGTAGTCCTATGAACACAAAGAGAATAAAAAACATAAAAAATAAACAAAACAACGTAGTCCTATGAACACAAAGAGAGTAAAGTATATCAATAATAAATAAAACAACGTAGTCCTATGCTCAGAAAGAGAATAAAAACATAAAAAATAAACAAAACAACGCAGGCTTAAGAACACAAAGAGAGTAAAGTATATCAATAATAAATAAAACAACGTAGGCCTATGAACAGAAATACAGTAAAACACATATAATAAAGAGAACAACGTAGGCCTATGAACACAAAGAGACTAAAACACACAAATAATAAAGAGAACAACGTAGCCTATAAACACAAAGAGAGTAAAACATAAATAATAAAGAGAACAACGTAGCCTATGAACACAAAGAGAGTAAAACATAAATAATAAAGAGAACAACGTAGGCCTATGAACACAAAGATAGTAAAATACACAAATAAGAAATAAAACAGCGTAGGTCTATGGACACAAAGATTGTAAAACACGAATAGTATATAAAACACCGAAGGCGTATGAACACAAAACGAATAAAAACATGTTCTACACAAAACAACGTAGACCTGTGAACACGAAGTGTAAAACACACAAACAATAAATGAAACAATGTAGGCCTATGAACAGAAAGAGAATAAAAATAATAAATAAAACAACATAGACTTATGAACACAAAGAGAGTAGAACACATAAATAATAAATAAAACGATGTAGACATGTGAACACTAGAGAGTAAAACACATACATTATGAATACAAACAGAGTAAAAGCATACAGTACATAATAAATAAAACAACGTAGGCCTATGAGGAGAAAGAGAATAGAACGCATAAATAATAAATAATACAACGTAGGCGTATGAACACAAAGGGGTAAAGCACATACATAATAAATAAAATGGCGTAGGCCTAAGAACGCAAATAGAGTAAAACACACGACTAATAAACGAAAATAATAAATAAACAAGTTACTAATAACTCATCTATTTTATTAAACTTTGAGTAATCATCATCATCCTTCCTGAATCAGACTTCACTGTCTCCAGCCATCTAAATATCTTGTTTATGCCAGCATTTTCTGATACGACCAGTACCGCTCTTCTACCTACTGGTTTATAATTTTTAAAATAAAATTGCAGTCTGTCTGGTTTCATTCTTTGAACATGGTTATCCACTTTGTTCTATTTTCTTTAATTTTATCATTCGGATTATATATACCCAATTCTTCTCTGATATCTCCGTTTCGTTTATAGTCAGCTTTCATATACTCTGCAATCTCTCTTGAAAACTTCATTTCTTCACCTGAATCCTAATTTTACCTCATTGTCCATGTTTCTCTTACATTATAATGGTTATGGCAATCACATTAATTTATAAAATTTCAACATTGTGCCTTTTATTTATTTTGTAGATACTTCAATATAATTCCATTTAAATAATTAAATGTTTGAAACTTTTTCATCTAGTCAATGTCAATTTGTTTAATGTATTTTAAACATTAAATGTACTTGTATCAATTTGCTTTACAATACTGTTTGCTATTACAATTTTTTTTTATTTTGAATAATGAATTCTTAAAAATGTGTACGGGGATCAATGTTTGGATTTCGTTGGAACGCCGCCTACGTACAAGTACTTCTATAGAGGCATAACGACGAAATTCAGCGGGATTTCCAGTTGCATAGATTTTTTCCAAAGCCACAACTTCAGGTGGGTTTTGTCCAAGAACATGAAAAATGGCAAACAGAGCGTAGAAAAGGAAAGAGCTCACAAGCATTGTAGCTTACGCCCACACACCTGGGTGTTCCCCCGACTTCTAACTCAAGAACCACCACCACCACCACCACAAATACCACCACATCCTGCGCATTACTGAGTGAGATTAGGGAATCGCCCACGAACCTCTCCACATCCAGCTTTTCTTTTACACAAATAAATATGCATGCAATGCCGTCAGGTATCAAAACATGGATAATTCAGACAGAAATAGTGAGAAGAAGTAATAATAATAATAATAATAATAATAATAATAATAATAATAATAATAATAGTAATAATAATATAAGAATAAGAAAGACTCCCCGATGTGTTTTGAAAGATAATAAAAAGATAATAATTAGAAAATGAAGTTTTTGGGTCTGTGCAAAACCGTCCAGTCTATAGTGAGGATCACGTAAGAACAATTCCTAAAAGGCTAATTTGGCCGTCTCTTCAGTGTTGTCAACTAATACCAGATATTTCCTTTTCCTTCTTTATGTTTTATAAATTATATCAATTTTCAGCCTTGAACATTGTAATTGGGCTTTGCCTGTTAAATAAACAAATAAACAAACAAACAAATATATATATATACATAAATAAATACATAATTAAATACATAAATAAATACGAAATAATTAATAAATAAACATATAATTAAATAAATACATAATTAAATAAATAAATAAATAAATAAATAAATAAATAAATAAATAAATGAGGAGCATAGTATCAAAGTTAGACAATTCCATTTTTTTGCGATTTCGAGATATCGATTGTTTCTCATAGAATTTTGTGTGCTGAATGCGATTCTGGAATTGTTTAATTTCAAAAACGGACAGAACAGAGCGAAAATAGCACTTAATTGTGTGCTTTAGAATCAAAATGTAGACAACTCCACTGTGGCTTGGTTTCAAATTAGGACAATTTCTTCAGTAGCCAATGAGAAGCTACATTCATACCAGCTTTTTCCCATCTTGGAAGTAGTGTTTTACGTAAATTTGCTTTGAAACCGAGTTAGAAGAAACAGATTCAAAAGTAGGCAATTTCACTTTAAGTATGTCTTCGTTTGGTTTTAAAAATAGACAACTCCACTTTAAATATGGCTTCATTTGGTTTCAAAAACAGATTTAGTTTCAGAGAAGGACAACTCCACTTTTTAAACTCAAATTTCGACCTGAATATTAATTTTAATCACATTTTGAGACTGAAAAAATTTTTCTATGACCCATGAGAATGTTTAAAATATCTATCCAACTATGTGAAGAAATTACAAAGTAAGAAGTTTATGTGGCTAATAATGCACTCAACATTCCCTAGAAAATTGGAAATAAGTTCACATTCATGGTAGCACACATTTTCTTCCGCTTTTGGCATAAATTACGCACGTTGTTCATTCACACCAGTTCATGTTAGTTCGTCTATTTCTTCCTGGCCCAGTACTGCTGCTGTCTTGTTCCATGACTTTGTCCTCGTCGATTTTTGATTCAAACATTTACGAACATCAGAATGAAAGTTGTGAAGTGGACAGACAGAATAAGAAACGAAGCTGTGTTGGAAAGAGCGGGTCAAGAAAGAGTGATGCTGAAACTAATCAGGAAGAGGAAAAGGAATTGGTTGGGTCACTGGCTGAGAAGAAACTGCCTACTGAAGAAATAATGAACGCGAGAAGAGTTCGAGGCAGAAGAAGATGTCATAGGATAGACGACATTAAGATATATAGATCATATATGGAGCATTATAGGATGGGGTAGTGCTTATAGTACCTCCCTCATGCCAATTTATTCTGCTACAGAAAATAATAATAAAAATAGGCCTTAATAAACCTCCTGCTGTATTCAGAATTTAAAGTATTTGGCTTCCATCAAATTTATAACAATATATTACTGAATTTCGTACATAAAAATCCGAAACATAATTAATTTATGTTCACATAAATATAAAACCAAAAGATCAGACAACATATGCTTGGCAGTTCCTAAATATATTACATCTGTAGCATATAATTACAGTAGCAACTTCTGTCCAAGGCTTTATAACATGGTAATAGATAAATTCCCTAACGTACAATTTTATTTGCTAATGCTCCTTATTTAAAAAAATATATTAAAAATTGCTGTTAACAGAGAAAATTTAAAGTTCAATTATTGTGATATGTGTTTTTTCTTCTTTTTTCCTTTTATTACTTTTTACTCTGTTATTCAATAAAATGTCTTAACATTGATATGAAGGTGATAATGCCGGTGAAATGAGTCCGGGGTCCAGCACCGAAAGCTACCCAGCATTTGCTCGTATTGGGTTGAGGGAAAACCCCGGAAAAAACCTCAACCAGGTAACTTGCCCCGACCGGGATTCGAACCCGGGCCACCTGGTGTCGCGGCCAGACGCGCTGACCGTTACTCCACAGGTGTGGACTCCAGCATTGTTAAGGGAGATATTTCTTGTTCTATGAATCTCACAGACTTACGGTTTTTTTCGGCTCTTCTTGTCGGAGCATGGTCTTTACAATGCATGCCTTAGTGAAAATTGAGTTTTTTTAAGTTGCCAGTTCTGTAATGTGACTATAGCTATAGAAAATATCTCTGTTATGACTGAACAGCTGCGTATTCTATTTCAGGTGACAATATGTATTCTCGTAATGCTATTAAGCCTCGGATTGTTTACAGTGCTGATCGGTAGACAAATTACTCCGGCAACCGTCATCATGGGTCCTATCGATTGCAGATAATGAAGCTGTTTTATTTACAACGTTGAACGCCGCCAACGAAAATTGCTACTTTCGACTATCATGGCTGTTGACTGATTCTGAAGCAATTTCATAGTGATTAGCGATCACCTGAGAAAAGGCCATAATCGAATAAAACATGAAGATGTCCATATTTAAGCTCTTCATAATTAACAGCTGTTTATGAATTGTAATTCAATAAGACCAAGTTATGTCTTTTCAAGGAAAATTATCCATATGCAGTAAAATTTGTATTAACAATTCAATATTGGAACAAGTAAACTCATTTAAATATTAATGTTCATAACGTATCTTCAAAAATGTGATTTGATACCCAACATTTAAAATTATAACAGAAACCTAAAAATTATCAACCAAGTTTTTAATATAACGAAAGCCCAGAAACATTGCCTACAAAACTGAACGCTTATTAAGTTTCGGCCAGACCCATGCACTGTAATGATTGCGAATAGATGAAAGACGCATAAGTTATACTGAAATTAGATGTTTTAGACAGGGGCGTCTCGTTCTTTGGGTTTGGTCTTCATCTGCGCGGAGGAGATGCTATAGTCTTCTGTTGTAGAAGCGACAAATAAATTCTAGCCCGGAGATGCTAGATCCCCAATACAGACCTTACGAGGAGAGTATGACGTAGTTCCTGGTTCGGCGTAGCGCTCAGTGCACGGAGATGCTAGATCCCATAACACAGATGTAACTAGTGAAGGCACCGAGAGAGGGACGACTGTTGAGGCTCATTCATTTCTGTCGCGGTCGCGTTCGTATCGCGATAAAATAGTGTAATACAAGTAAAGGTAATGTAATTTTATGAGCAATACTGAAATGACTTTTTAGTTTTAGTACTACGCATGACAAACTATAATCAAATAGCCCCGGACAAATTCTACGACAAGAGACGCCACTGGTTTTAGAATAACTGTAGGATACAGTCTTTCGGACCAAAAAAGGAAAGGAAGCATCAGTTAATGAAATCAAAATAATCATATCGCTAAATATCTCCATGACTATAGCCCTATACAAAATTGGTTACAACATGTGAATAGAATGTAACGTTCTGGGATATCAAAACAGATCATCCTGTATATTCCCAGAGGAAGAAGATATGTGGGTCGAACATTCCAAAGATGGCGAGAGATTGTAACAGGCCACTAGGCTTAGTATTTGACTGGATGATGATGATGATGATGATGATGATGATGATGATGATGATGATGATGATGATAAGACCGAGCGAGAAGTATCTGTGGTGGAATGGAATTCGAGAGTTCCCGAGTTAAAATCGCTAAGTCAGTCAATGTGATCGAAATTTTTAGTGATACGAGTATACTCGATCATAAATAAGAATTCAGTTTGGCTTGGCAAGAACCATATGAAACGTCTCCTTTCTCCACCACAAATTTCATCACGATCTAGTCGGGGATCGAACCCAGACCGCCTGGACGGAAGACCAGAGCAACAGACTCGGCCCAGTCGGGTTAAAACGGTTTGAAGAATTTCGCTTCTCTCATTCCTTGTACACCCTTGCTTGGTTGTCATTCCCTCGTCAGGTACGCTTGATATCAGTGGAGCGGGTACAGTACGATTATTTAGTCCTGACAGTCGCCGACAATATGCGCCTGGGTCAAGCGAGTCCATTGAGTTACGCCAAGGGGTGTTCGGGTTAGTCAGTCGCTTGCTTTCAGAGCGATCGGATGCCACGCGTGCGGTAGAGCAGTGTGTTTCCAATATAGTTAAGGCTGGTCCACAATAAACTGGGAACGGAAACGACAACGAGAACGAGAATGGAAATATTGTTAAAATAAATGTATTTAAATGTGAGCATTCATAATTAATTTTCATGTTTCCGTTCCCGGGCTCCGGTAAACTTCTAGTTAATAGTAAATGCTCACATTTAAATACATTTATTTTAACAATATTTCCGTTCCCGTTCTCGTTTCCGTTCCAGGATTATTGTGAACCAGCATTTAAGCTGTACTGCATTTCTTTACTGTCCGCTCGCCCTTATCTCTACTCCGGAGTTCTCCACTACTCTTATTACTTCCCCTCTTTCGCGTCGTGTCATCGAGCTGTCTGGACTAAATAACACTGAACAACAAAGTTTTACTTTTTGTCTTGCTCCGAAATAAAAATAGGTGAATATTACTAATATGAGTTCCCCAAATCTGAATATAAAATCCAAATTGCCCCATCACGTACCATTTTACGGGGAAAATGAATTCAATTTTTACGACAAAACTTATTTGTTTTCAATTTTTCACTACTACTGATAAAATTACAACAGATCAGGGATTCAAAATTTCTCATAATACTTGCAAAATGTGTACTGGATACAAAAATGATGTTACATAGTTCAAAACACAACAACAATAAAAATATTCCATGCGTACAATGAGAAGAATCTCGGAATTTGAACTTACATTTAAAATAATTTTCTGGATGACTTCTGTTCAAAACTAGACCCGGGACTGTATTTATTTTTACAAGGAACCAACAATAGTCTTGATGAAATCTTTCCCCATGCTCGTCGTTTACCGCTCCAAAGTTAGGGGGAAATAAATCCGAATGGGAATGTAAAAAGTATATTTTGAGAGACATATTACACTCCATTTTGTCATATGCAATTAACATGGTTTCCACAACAAGTTCTATGTACTTGTTTGTCCTAGCAATTCGAAAAAAATTTGAGCAAACGTCTTTGAAAGCGCGCCATGTCATTCTTTCTGTGCCGGAAAGTTTTTCCTCAAACAAAGGGTCAGCTATAACTTTGTGAATTTGTGGACCGATGAAAATGCCCTCTTTTAATTTGCCTTCACCCAAACTGGTAAACTTTTCATTTAAATACTGAAAACCACACCCTTGTTTGTTCATTGTGTAGACCTCACTTTTAACTGTTATGAAATTTACTTAATAGAAGGAACCAATATCTGTTTATTTATTAGAAGTACAAAAGAACATGCCAACAACCATAAGAAACCGGAAATAAGTCATACATTCATAAAATGCATTAGCTTTTGTTTTGATTTATACCCCCAACCCGCACCAGATGTTTCCTGGGGGAACGCTTATGGAAAAGTGAAATCATAGTATAGTGATACGAAGAAAAGAGATGCATTTTGGATTCAGCGCACATCAAACCATAAGGGACACATTGTTTTAAGTAGGAGCAAAATTCTTGTTGTTCAGTGTAATCGGTCTGTACAAGCGAGTGACGGACTATTACTGACTCCTATGTACAACTTGCACTTGCGAGCGCCTATTGTCGTAGCTGGTCTAGACCATTCAGTCACCGCAGGGTCTATAGTCAAGTTGTAGGGAGTAGCTAGAATCTACGAAACTTCCCTTCCTCTGTTCCTCTGTGGCTTTATCGTCCCTGAATATTAGGCAATGTTTATATCTATATTTTTTATTACTGCTGCTGCTAATAGGCCTATTATTATTATTATTATTATTATTATTATTATTATTATTATTATTACTATTATTTTTGCCTTCTCAAGCCGTGAAGCTTCTTTTCGCTGCAGAACAAACAATATTTTGCGAGATTATTCAAGTAAATGAAACATTTCCCAATTAATTACGCTTACAATAAATCAAACCATTGCGGAGATGAATAATATAAAGACATAACCTTTACCACAACATATTATATAAAGGAATTAACACTATCTTGTTCTTATACAAGTCCATAAAGCGACTGCCAAATGTGCAATAATATCGTCCATAATAATTATTACTGTAATCCTCATCAACGCTGTACGAATATAGACGGAACCACTCACAATAGTAATAACCTAGTGTGGTCTGAATTCGAGTACTGAAAATTCGTGCCATCAACGTTATTGATCGCTTAAAAAGATCTACACAACGTTGATCCCCTCACACGTGTCAAACGAGAGTTGTTTGCGGCAATTATGCAAGAATTTCCGTGCGACGCTCACTTGATGAAAGAGTATTTACGAACAGGGATTCGATAGCCTGAATAGCATCGTGATAACATGTTTTGACGTGTCGCTCAAAGCCCTGGCGAGATTTCAGCTTTAAGCTGCGACAATCTGAGAGCCAACAGGTGGTACAGAGGTTCCCCGACCACTCTCAAGAGGACAACTCAGGAACAGCGAAGCTGTGCTGGCTCACAACTGCAAACAGGGACGGTATTCTTGTTCAACGGTATCACATCTCAGGAATGCACATCTTGTAGGTTTACATGCGTAATGACTATGAGATTCCTCACTAATATTAACAGCATCAAAATGACAATAGTAGAAAAAGCACTGATTCAATATAAAAAACTTATAAAATTACCAGGAAACAATTGGCATTCATACAGTCCTCTCTGTAGATTGAAAACTCAAAAAAGTTTCATATCCATTGTTCAAGAATTGAAACAAAAAATCAATATCCCGAATTTAAAAGAAAACTTACAAATTAAACCAAACCCTTTAACTCTATTAAATATAGAATATAATCTAAATTTAACAGAAGAAATACTGAAATCAGAAGTAAACACTGAAATACTGAAACATTTGTCTTTAGAGACAATTAATATTAGGTACCCTCCACAAAACTGGCTTCATTTATACACCGACGGATCCTTGATCTCCAGAGAACAAGGTGCCGGTGCAGGTGTTACGTGCTGTCTCTTCTCCCTTTATAGATCTCTTGGATGTGGAACAACAAGTTTTGATGGTGAAATCATTGCAATAAGTGAATGTCTCAGGAATCTTCTATGCCACATCAATAAATTTAAAAATGCAGTTATATTGTCAGACTCCAAAGCAGCTATTCTATCAATCGTCTCTAAACACACACCTTCATCTCAAACAGCAGAAATAACTAAAATGCTCTCTCAATTAATATCACTCAATAAAAGAATTGTATTCCAATGGATACCATCCCATTGTAGAATCCTGGGAAACGAGAATGCGGATGCTTTAGCAAAGAAGGGCAGCACTGCTACTTACAAACCTGTTACTAAATCTACGTATTACTCTGCGAAGAGATTTATTAAATCTACATACTTAGACTTCAACAAACAAAATTTGATAACTCAATCCCAAGGGAAAAAATGGAACTCTCTGCATCAAAATCCACAGTTAATTCCCGATTTACCACGAAAATCCTCTGTAGCTGCATTTAGATTGGCAACAGGCCATGATTGTTTGGCCAAACACCTGCATAGAATATTGGAATATATCAGTCCTCTAACTGCCCATTGTGCAACTCAAACCAAGAAATGGATTCGGAACACCTCAAAATCTGTGCTTCAGTGGCTGGTCATGACAATATCTTTGAAAAAATATTGGAGTGCAAGAGGTCAAATGACTTTATTGTCAAAAGCCTGGCATTAGAAAACAACAACAACAACATGCGTAATGAAAATGATAGTAAAGAAATTTATTCTTGCAGAAGAATAATATGTTGTTGTTTCTAATGCCAAGCGTTTGACAATAAAGTCATTTCACCTCTTGCACTCCAATATTTTTCAAAGATATTGTCATGGTGATCCACTGATGCACAGATTTTGAGGTGTTCCGAATCCATTTCTTGGTTTGAGTTGCACAATGTGCAGTTAGGGGACTGATATATTCCAGTTCTATGCAGGTGCTTGGCCAAACAGTCATGGCCTGTTGCCAATATAAATGCAGCTACAGACGATTTGCGTGATAAATCGGGAATCAAGTGTGGATTATGATGCAGAGAGTTACATTTTTTCCCTTGAGATTGTGTTATAAAACTTTGTTGAAGTCTAAGTATGTAGAATAAAATATAAGAGAAAGTAGCCATCAATGGATCAGCTAAGGATTTCTTATTTTATCGAACAAAGGCAATGCCTTAAAATTCCGTTCATAGGCTTGAACAATTGCGTTACTAATAAGAAATGACGAAATGAAGTTTCAGAACTACATCCTATTTATATCTGTTTAAAGATTAGCTCATTTCAAATTCGGCTATTGGTTCAATGAAGGCAACAGGGTTCTATGAATGGACCACCAAGTTCCCATAACTGGACCAAGAGAAAAATTTTTAAAAAATCTCAACATAATGTCAACAAATGACAAATGATAATAATGAAGGAACATAGATTCGATTAATGGATGGTAAAGTTACTTTTAATCCAATTGTAATCGTATTTTGAAACTGAAAATCATGAAAAACACAGTCCTTGTCATTTCAATATTTTAAAGTTTTATGCTATTTAAAATTTGCTAATACAATAGTTAAAAATGTCAGCACACAACTTTAAATTACATGACAGCAACATAATGATTTGATTGTACACATACGTCGGTTCAGAAAAAAAAAAACAAGGCTTTACTGTAACTCTTATAACAAGTTTACGCCGATTATAATTTGTATTTCGAAGAACGTATTCCAGGTACGCCATTTTCCTAAATTTCATACTTAAAAATAATTTGCATTCTTTACCAACTTGAATAAAGACTTCAACGTTATCGGCGGTAAGGATTGCTACTGCATGCACATTTCAGATCCCTCAACGGTTGTAGCGTTGAACTCGTCTGTAGGTTAATGATAAAAACTTGTTTGTGAGAAGTTTTCCAATAGTATATTGCTTTTAAAGCGCAACATCCCGTACATTTAATTACTAGTAAATGAAGCTGTGCTAGAAAGAGTGGGTGAAGAAAGAGTAATGTTGAAGCTCATCAGCAAGAAAAATGTTCAAATAAAAAAGTCAACAGAACATATAAACTACGAAATATACTGAATGTAACGGGTTCTGAATGAAGAGGTAGATTCCAATGTGTTCTAAGTCCATTTTTTAAGATTTTTAATTCATGTTGTTATTAGTGAAATAAGGGAAATTTTGAGGTAACAGCTTAACTTAATTTCAGTTATTCTCAGTTTGAAAAATAATGTAAGTTTATTACTTATTCATTCAACATCACAGTTTCTCGTAATGTAGCTATAATGATAAGCCAGGAATTACTGTATGATTTTTTTTATGTAATTCTAATTTTACAGTTATTCGCATAGAACTTTAATTCTGTTAACTATTGAAACTATATGGTATATTTGACTCTGAAGATGAATTAGATTGAAAAGTACAAGCCATGAAGTTAACTGAGGTTATTGACGTTAAGTTTCGAAATAATTATACTCTCGGATTGCGTTGGTCATCTCTTGGATAGCAATGTAGTTTGCCCTTGCAACACAGTTTAAGAATGTAAAAAATTAATTCTGAACTTGTAGGAATTTAAGTTACACATAATGTGTTACGTGGCGAAATTTTAAGACCACTTTTTGAAATTGTTTCACTTTACATAATGTTTGAGATAATATTGTAAGAAAGATAAGATATTATTGATATTATGTTTAGTGTCAAATTTATGATATTTCTAAGATGATTAGATGTAAAATTAAGTTTGAAGAGAAGAATATTGATTTACTGATGTCTCGGGATTCACTTTGGAATGCTGTTTTGAGAATTTTTACAAGGTATTTCAGATCAAAATTTATTTTCAGAAAGCTTGTTACCATAATGCTATTTGTAGAATTGTTTTGTAGAATGACATCTTTATTTAGGTTTAAGTTACCTCTGAAATAATTTTAAGAAGTCTTTGTTCTGTATCTGTTTTAATAATAAAACACTACTGTTAAAAAAAAACTGGTACGTTACAGGTAAATGATATTTTATCTTGTACAATTTACATGTAAACGAAAATGTGCTAACAAAAAATATCTTCAGATTTTAACTTGTACTTTAGATTTATGTATGTAATTAATGTCTTCAGATTTTTTTTGTATATTTAAATACTGTATTTGTACATTAAATTCATAATAGTAATATACGTTACAAGAGCGGTATGTTGACGTTTTCATGTTCGAGGAAAAGATTGAAAAAGTGAAACGTAGTTGAGCTTTTTTAATTTCCGAGAACATGAAAACAAACATACCGCTCGTGTATCGTACATTATTTTGTGCGAAGATCGTTTATTACATGCCTGAAAGACGAATTTCTAATTAGTTGCAATGAAATCTCCATGTTGGTTTCTGTTTAATGACGGCAACTTCGGAAAACCAAAATATCTTTCTTCAACATTGTTGCTATAAAATGTTTTCTGTGTTTACTATACTCCAGCAGGCCGTGATATACGTCTGTCTTTTTTTCCCCAGTCTATAAATGCGAACTTAAAACAAACGGTAAGGTTATGTAATGATTTATTTTTAATTTTAATATTTTAACAATATTATTTATATAACATATTGCAGTAATAACATCGGCATCTGGAATCTTGTTGATTTTTTCACGGCTTCCTTAATGTTACTTGTATCAGGAATGCAATAAGTTTCGTAGAGTAGTAGACTTTACTTAATTTTTGCAAATATTTAAAACTATAATTAACATTGCAATTTAGGTGAAATTGCAGTGGTAAGTTTCCAATTTATAATTATTACTATGTTAAACGTCTCTAAACATAATATGTTAAAAGCCTAAAGCAGTAAAATGAATGTCGCTCTTAAGCGGTAAGAAGAGGGAAATTGTTATGTGTGTTACGTTGGGAATACTGAATGTGGTATTTCACACTTACCGCGTATTGGTTCTGTGCGGAAACAAGCAAATATGCACGATCTCGCACAAAATAAGTTGCTATTCGTAGAAAAATGTAATATCAAATTTAATACTGAAAATAAATGTAAAAAAAAACTAGCTTTATTCACGTTTTAATTTATCCTTTTCAAGCATATATATGACTGTGTAAGTTTATTTAACAGACTCTCTTAAGTCTTGACTTAGTGTCTGAACATGTTTTTTTCAAACGGAGCTAAGGGCGTCAATTTTATTTCATGAGTTTCTGCCATCTTTCTCATAATTTATCATTTGGACTTTTACCAGTTTGGAATCCACCTCTTCAAATACTGAAAATATCATGCTAGATTAAGTATTCTGTACTCACGATTGAAAATAAAACAAGAACATAAAACGTATATAAAATCACAATGCTATTCACTAGACTTCTTCCATTGAAAAAATATACGTGTAAGTTTAGCATCCAGGAGCATTGGCGTGATGAAGTTACCCAACTAAACTTATCTCATTATTGTGATGTACCGAAATACGTATGATATTTCCGTGCAGGAATTCTGCATTATCATATGATGAAGGATGGGTGGAGCGGAGAAAAATTCTCTCCGGCACTGGGACCCAAACCCGGGTTTTCAGCTCTACATGCTGACGCTTTATTCACTAAGCCACACCGGATTCCAGTTCCGGTGCCGGATTGAATCCTCTCAGTTTAAGTTCCACCTCTTAGTTTTCCTTTAGTGGCCAACCCTCATGCACTGTGTCACAGATGTGTGACAGTGGCACAATGTCCAACACATTAATGTGCAGAGGTGCACTCATTACGAGTGACTAAGTGGGGGATCCGACGGAAATATCATACCTACTACGGTACATAACAATAATATGATATGCGTATATAATCACATAGGGCCGTATTCATAGACATTTTTAGCGCGGGTTTCCGGTGGATGATCAGCGTTTTTCGTATCCATAAACCAGTGTTGGCATTAGGATATGATTTGAATTCTGTACAAGTAACCAGTCGATAGCCGGTGCTAGCTTAGTACGCTCATAGCGCGGGCTAGCGATATGTCTATGAATAGCACCCTAAAGTGATTTAAGACGGCGCTCATCCCATCGTTTTCATCAATATCATCGACGCTAAATAACCTAATAGTTGATATAGCGTCGTTAAATAACCAATTAAAAAACTCACAGAACCAAGTTCTCAGGGTATCTATACTTCGTTCTATAAAGTCTGACAGGTTTTGTACGCCTAAATATTGCCGGCAGAACGAGAGAGAAGGGTAATTGAGGGGTTTGCCGGAAGAAAGGCGGATAGACCTCTACGCCCTTCTTCGGGAAAACTGTTTAAAATGTAGTGAATAATTCGCTAATTATAGTAGCGAAATTTTGTTTTGATTGTACTGTACATACCTGCAGGACAGGGCTGCGTGCGTGCGTGCGTGCGCGATTTAGTCAGTCTACAAGTAGAGCTAGTGCTGCGTGTTACCGCATACTATACTGTGTGTGTTTTATCTTGGTAGAGACTAATATATACAGTTCAATTTAGTCAGTCCAGCTGTTTCCTTTGACTGCTTTTTATGTTCATTATTGTCCTTGCTTTAAGAGTAAACAAACTTATGAAACTCGTAGATTCAGACGGAAATATTTTATGTTTTATAAAGAGATTTGTTACAATATTCAGATTTTTGGGCTTATCGTTATCAGGATTATACAAAGAATAAATTTTATTTATTTATGTTCACACAAAATGGAGATTTTCGTTTTCTGTTATATTCAGAGATTTTGCTTTGCGTACTTAATGTCTACTCAGTATATCTGAAATAATGTAAATTACTTTAGAAGTAGATAATAAATGTCATAAAATGTATCTTTGCTTCAATTCCGTGTGAAATTTAAATCTGAAATCTACATTAAATCCCCTAAGCAAATCATTATATGGATAAAGGGCGTATAGACCGAAGTTTTATATGGTACAAATATAAAGAAATTTAATAATATAAATTGCCTAAATGCTACAAAACATTTATACTCGCTAAGATTTTTAATTTAATGTATAATTTTGTTCACTATCTGTATAACATTTTATTCAGGTGCGTTTTAAAATTTTAGATTGCCTGTATCTCAATTCACCATATTGACGTATACACCCTTTTTCCGGCAAACCCCTCAATTGCTATTGATCCAATGGCAGAGGTCTCATTCCACACTTATCTTGAAGTTGGACGTTCTGAAGCGTCCTATCCTCGACTAACTTCATGACAAGCGTGGAATGAGACTTATACCATTGGTTGAATAGCAATTATACTTCTCTCCTCCTCTGCCGGCAATATTTATATCGCCTATCAGGCATTATGGAACGAAGTATAGAAATAAGAAGTGTTGATTCTCACTGCTGATGCTTACTTTAAGAGCAATTCTATCAGCGATGTGTTTACGCATAAAGCTTGCGTCTGTATCTCCGTTACATCCTAACCCGATTTTTTTTTGTGCAACTCGACATTAGAAACTTGGGTTACATTGTGGATGAGTATCTTCACTTTTGAACAAGAAAATGGAGGACATATAAACAATGATTATACAGTAAAACCTACCTAAAAGAAATGCGATCGTTCCAGAATTTTTTTTTCCCCGTTTTCACAGGTTTTCGTTTTACAAAGGGTTGAGTTTTGGCAATATGCTCACCGTAGGAAGAACACAATGAAGAAATCATTTGATATAAAAGATACTGCAGCACATGCAAAGTGAATTTTATTTTCATACTTATTAATTTACGTAATTGCAACCCCTCTCTCTCCCTCTCTCTGCGCTCTAGTTTCTTGGCCCCCACATTTCTTTTAAAGTATGTATGTATTTATTCACACTACAATGAGTATATACCCGGTGGCAGTGGTAACTAATTACACTCAATAAAGACAATAATAAACACAATTAATAAAAAATACAATTAATAATAATACTAATAATTAATACTAACAATAATTAATAATAATAATAATAATAATAATAATAATAATAATAATAATAGGGAACATCATTAAATGAAATGAAGCACGATGAGTTAAAATAACATTTAAAGTAAATCTAATTTGTACCTTAAACCTATGTTCGAACTAAAACCCACGAGTATGATATGTTCATATCTGCACAAGTACCTTTCAACACTACATTCATTTCTCTGTCAACTCACTCACTGCACTGGAACTACGTCACATTTCACTGATTCTATCCTGATTTCACTAACACTTCAAAAACATTTCACTGTTCAAATACTTTGCACTGCCACTATAAACTATAAAGCTTCACTGACAGGAACACGTTTCATTTACACAACACACTTCAGTGACACAACATAATTCTTCACTGATAGAACACTTCAATAACAAAATATCAATTACACCTTTTAAATACTGTGTATAATTATCGTCTATAAGTAAAGTCCTTAAGCCTATTTTTAAATACATTTTTGGTTGTTGGTAAAGCCTTTAGTAAGTCTGCAGGTAAAGCATTCCAGTCCCTGATAGTACGATTGAGAAAAGAAAACTTTCCAGTGTCCATCCTCTGTCTTCTTTCCCTCAATT
This sequence comes from Periplaneta americana, assembly GCF_040183065.1. Classification (NCBI taxonomy): domain Eukaryota; kingdom Metazoa; phylum Arthropoda; class Insecta; order Blattodea; family Blattidae; genus Periplaneta; species Periplaneta americana. The sequence goes on along the minus strand of NC_091123.1, from coordinate 131,213,739 downwards.
TATAAGAGTGGTCGTTCCTTGAATAGTAATTTAGCGGCTGCAACCTATTTTTTATTTCTCTCCAGGCAGGCTCACCTCTGTATGTTTTGATCAGTGCGCATAATCGAATTCGCGTTCTCCTGTCCGTGAGTGTGTCCCATTTTAATGGTGAATTTTTCCGACAATACTTGAGAGCCCGTTTTTGAATCTTTTCCAGTGTCTTAATATGTTCTAGTCTGTAAGGATCCCAACATGCAGCACCATATTCCATTACTGGACGTACTAGTGATTTATATGCAATCTCTGCAATGCAAGTACTCGTACATTGCCGCGACTTTCTTTGAAGGGAACGTTGTAGGATTTCCTTCGCGTCCTGCATCAATTCAGAGTGTAAATTGCGCCCTGATCCATCGGTTGTGTAGCTGAAGTTGTGTTTGGTGGAAAATAGTTTAACTTCACGTTAGACAAATCAATCCTTGGATGGCAGGTAGCATTGTCTAAAAACAGTATTGCTTCATTAAAATTATGAAGTCACTCTTCCATGATAGAACTGGTCATCTAGGCCTTTTTATTAAATCGCACAGTTTTACTTTATTCGCACTGTTGTTTAACACTTTATTGGCATATTAATACAAAACTCAGAATAAATAAACGGAAATGTGAAACTAAATTGACACTACACTACAATTATTCACAGTTTTATTCTACTCACACTGTCCTTTATCACTGTATTGGCTTGTTAGCACATAACTGAGAATAAATGAACAAAAATGAAAGAGGGTTGTAAGAAGTAACGGTACAGGAGGTCAGTAATCTTCCCGGGTCCTTGACAATAAGCACAGAATAGTGACATGGTTATAGAAGCTTCACCTCCACCTGACAAAGAATAGTGAAAGTCTTCCAGATCATTTCATGTACAGTCACAAAAAATTATGCCATACTTCGTACAGTATTATCGCAAAATTAAAAATGGTTTGATAGAATTTAGCAACAGTTATGCTTAAAATTATCCGGTTTAGTCAGGTTTTTTTTTTTTACCTCAATGGTGCCCAAAAATTGATTCCGTTTTCTCGTTAGGTAGTTTTACGTTTTGAAGTTTTATTTTACATAGGAAATCATTCCGTTTCAAAATTTATTTTTCCTTTGTGCAGGTTTCCTTTTTGTAGAGGGTAGGTTTTAGCAAGGTTTTGCTGTAGTTGAAAAATAAACCGGAAGATTTACATAAAACAACGTTCTTATTTTTTCCCTACATCAAATATATAAATTATTAGAATTGAAGAACTATAGTTCTCTATCTAAAGCATACCTGCACAAACAGCGCTCAAAGAGCGCGCGCGCTCCTTCGGAGCAGGAGAGCCGTCTTTACCGCTCGCCGAATCGGAAAGGAAGATATGTCAGAATGATATAGACTTGCTATAGGTAGAGGAGAGGGAAACGACCACTCAGTTATCTAGTGGAGTGCAGTGTGTAGGCCTATTCTCAGTAACTGTTTCACGTTGCTTACCTACTGCTACAGCACAGTATGGAGGAATCTAAAAGACGGAACGTAACATTTAACATTTAACGATTTACAGCTCGAACTTATTGATCTTCAATGTGACCTAAGGGCTAAAGATCGTTTGAATAATACTACTAGCCTGGTTGAGTTTTATAAGACTAAACATTAGCAATAATATCCACGACTACACAGGCTGGCTGTGAAAATTATTGCTATGTTTGACTCAACATTTTTATTTGTGAGCAACTGTTCTCTATAATCAACTTTAATAAAGGCGGACATCGAACATCTGTAACTGATGTTTCATTACGATCAGTAGGCTATTGTTCCTTTCAGCTGCTAACAGCATAAAACTTCGTTTTGTTACACTGGTAAATAAAAATATAACAAAATGATATTGTACATTTAAGTAGGTATAGAATTTCTATTATTTCTGTAAAATAAATATTTTTTATTTATTAATAATAGTCCAAGATAATTTTGCAAACACTGAACGGGAATTCATGTCATAAACACTCGTAATAGTACTTCTTTTTGTGTATAGTTTGTATGAGATTACCCCTTCTTCCAGTCTACCCTTAAACAGAGCGCAGCTAATACCTGCATTCCGCTCATGAGCTGTGAACCGGCTCGGAGAGCGCAAACCATGTGCAGGCCTGATCTAAAGTATCACAAAAATTATAATTTGGATCAGTGATATGATAACAAGATGATGGTGTTGTGGTGAAAGAAGGAACTGAATTGTTCTTACATAATATTCTTCTGAGTGTCTCTGTCCGCCAAAAATGTTACAGAATATAATTATGTGGGAGCAAAACCCTTTCTCGGTGATGACTGATGACAAACAGTTCACTGATGACAACTCCGGGAGTGCTATCACACTGATAACTGATAGGAATGAAAAGGGTAGCGTTCATATTATAAACACAGTAATCTATTCATCAATTCGTGCATTTGAAAGACAAAAGCGGAAAAATAAACGTATAAGCATGGAACGTTTAATTCCAATAGATAAATATAAAACGCAGAGCGGACTTGTCCGCACGTCCCTTATAATGCGATTCATCAACATGACAGAAGAGCTGGCCCAGTTCAAATCTGGAAGCAGTCAAACGAATACGCGCAATCCCCGTACGTTTACAAATAAACTTCAGTGGACCGGATATTCCGCTCAGGAGTGTATAAAATCCTAACCAAGGGGCGTCAAGTCTTCCAAGTGCCAAAATTATAGCCCTAATGTCTCTCATTATATCATATTTGTATTACGAGGCGTTATTAAATCAAGAGCTCGGGCGTAAAAGATGGTAACTGACATTTTGGCCAAAAATGAGATACGTAGCGTAGAATATATATCTTACATACTGCGTCTAATGCATTAATTAGTTCTGCAACATCACAACAGAGGACAGAAGTATACAGATTTACTTTCCTGGTAACTATAAAACTGTTGCATGTTTAAATGTTTACCTACCTATAAATTCAAAACACTAAAACGTCACTTACCTTGTTTTACTCCCGGACCCCTCAAATGATACCTGTTCCATCACTTTAATAACAATATTTTCAAGTAATGGTAATTATTATAAGGAAGGCTATTATTATTATTATTATTATTATTATTATTATTATTATTATTAGGCCACTACTACTTAAGGCTTTTGAGGAATCCGCACGTTCATTGCCGCCCTCACATAAGCCTGCCATTGGTCCCTATCCTGAGCAAGACTAATCCAATCTCTGCCGTCATACCCCACCTCCCTCAAATCCATTTTAATAGTATCCTCCCATCTACGTCTCGGTCTCCCTAAAGGTCTTTTTCCCTTCTGCCTCTTAACTAATACTCTATGTGCATTTCTGGAATCGACCATAGGTGCTATATTTCCTGCCCATTTCAAACGTCTGGATTTAATGTTCCTAATTATGTCAGGTGAAGAATACAATGCATGCAGTTCTGCGTTATGTAACTTTCTCCATTCTCCTGTAACTTTACCCCTCTTAGCCCCAAATATTTTCCTAAGCATCTCATTCTCAAACATTCTTAACCTCTGTTCCTCTCTCAAAGTGAGAGTCCAAGTTTTACAACCATACAGAACAACCGGTTTTACAACTGTTTTATAAATTCTAACTTTCAGATTTTCAGAGAGCAGACTGGATGACAAAAGCTTCTCAACCGAATAATAACAGGCATTTTCCCATATTTATTCTGCGTTTAATTTCCTCCCGAGTATCATTTATATTTGTTACTGTTGCTCCAAGATATTTGAATTTCTCCACCTTTTCAAAGGATAAATTTCCAATTTTTACATTCACATTTTCGTAGAGTATTCTGGTCACGAGACATAATCATATACTTTGTCTTTTCGGGACTTACTTCCAAACCTATCTCTTTACTTGCTTCAAGTAAAATTCCCCTGTTTTCCTAATAGTTTGTGAATTTTCTCCTAACATATTCACGTCATCCGCATAAAAATGGAGCTGGTGACATTATTATTATTATTATTATTATTATTATTATTATTATTATTATTATTATTATTATCATCATTATTATTGTTTTGTCTATGAGCGTATTTTCGGTCATGGAATATTGGGCCCTTATTTTGTGTCCAAGATGCTGCACACAATCCAAAAAATGTAAACCAGGTAATCTACAGAGACGTCATTTTTACCCCATTCGTGCGGGATTTTCGCCGTTTTTATCGCGCCAGAAACGTATCCCTTCAATGAAAATGGATTCAGCAAGATGGAGCTACAGCCCATACCGAGGGTGACTCACTTGCCCTTCTGTAACGACACTTTAGAGATCGCCTAATTTCTCGTGGGTACCTTCCTGCTCCCCGGCTCCAGATGCCTACATATGGGGCATGTTGAAAGAATCAGTTTTCAAGACAGATGACCCACCTACAAATATTCCCGAATTACGCAAGAAGATAACGTCATTTTTTGTGTCCTTACAGCAAACTTTATACATCGACATGTCCAATAATGTTCAGAGATGTTATGAACAATGTGTGGCACGTGATGGTACACATTTTGAACACATACTGTACCAACGCTATTAAATAACATTTCAGAGTCGTTTATTTTACTGCACATTGTAGAACGACGAACAATTATTACACCAAAATTTAATTTTTTCCGAAAAATTGCATTTCTGTTGAAATCCGTACAAGTAAATATAATTGTACTTTTCATCTTAATAACACAGTATTACGTGGAATAGCAATAAAACAAGAAAGAAGGGCACAAGCGTAAAAAGGAGAAAATAACAGTCACTGTGCAGTTGTCCAGTTGGTAGTACTTCTAATTCCAGTAATTTTGCGCCACATGACCAACTTGCGGTGTAGATAATAGTTTGAAATGTTTACACGACCGCTGTGCAACTGTTTGCAATCCGTTGTGATCCCCACCAGGCACTTATCGCCGGCACCAAGATTACATCCCTGCAGCGACAAAACAAGTGACGTCGTGGGAGCGAACTACTCGCAACATCACCATGCCTGTGACGTCATACAAACATCCGCAAAGTGCGCAAATATGGAGATACTGGAGTAGTATCTGCAGATAGAAATACACTTCAAGCTTCTATGTGCAAGGAAAGTGCTTAGGAATACAATGAGTTTTTAGGAGAGAGAAATCAAGATAAGCACATAAAAGTGCAGGAGAAAAATAAAAAGTGAAAAGGAAAAGGAAAGTTCAGAAGAGAAGAGAAGAGAAGAGAAGAGAAGAGAAGAGAAGAGAAGAGAAGAGAAGAGAAGAGAAGAGAAGAGAAGAGAAGAGAAGAGAAGAGAAGAGAAGAGAAGAGAAGAGAAGAGAAGAGAAGAGATTATTTTCTGCCAGTAATATCTGAAATGTTGTATAAATAGGGGCTACAAGAAAATAAACATTTTTAAAAGTAGCTTAAAGGATAACCTTCTTAGAAATTATTCACTCTAATTATACTGACTTAACGGTATATGGCAACTTCGTTCTTCAGACATAATCCTGATAGCGCTGTATTTTCAAAATTGTCTCTCAATAATCTCTTCCTATTATCTAACATTATTTGAAATACACACCGTGTCCCGCTTAGAGGGATCGAAAAATAAGTGCTAATTTAAAGTATAAATAATGGTTTTATAACATAACTTTTTTCATAACTTGATGTAAAAACTCTCAGAGTTTCGGAGAATGGTCTGTGTAACTCGATGTGTGCTCCTCGAGCTACCCTGAAGATATCTAAAAGGTACCCTAACTTCTGTCAAGTGTTCCATAACATTTGTGGGGTGATTAGCGCAGCTGCATTTATAATGCGTTGTCTAAGTTTTTCCAAAGTGTCAACTGTATTACGTTGGTACACAACACTTGCCACAAAGTCCCAGAGGAAGGTCAATGGGCGTCAAGTCGGGTGACCTAGGTGGCCAGGCAAGGGTTCTTCTCTTCCGATCAACCTATTGGGAAAGTTTGCATTCAAGAAGCCACATACTGCTCCATAGTAATGGGGTGGAGCCCCATGTTGCTGAAAAACCAATTCTGGGAGGAGTTGGTTAACAACTAAAGTTCTGCAACATGTCCAGATACACATTCCCTGTGACTGTTGCCTCGATGAAGAAGAATGGTCCAATGACGGAATGTTCTACTGAATGGCGCCAGGCTCGTTTCCACGATAAACGTTAGTGCGCATGCGCATGAAGATGCAATTGTTTTTAAACCATTGGTGCATAAACTTGGATAGTTTCTGCATCTTGTTAGATATGTAAATCCCTATATCATATATACCCAGATTGCTCGGCGTTATAGGTTTTGACGGTAACAACTTTCGTCAGGTTTACTATGCTGCCATGTAGTTGTCACATGAGTAGTCACTTCATAGTGTTAGCGACTGTACTGCCATCTCGTGTTCGTTTACGGCAGACGGGTGGCGATCCTGGCGGTTGTTTCCTTCAAAGTGCAACCGATTTTAACTTAGCAATAAGCAATCTATATGTGTTCTGGGGTAAAATCACAACAATATCGTCATCTGATTTTAAATAGTGAGCATTTATTTCTCGATCCTTCTAAGTGGGACACGGTCTATTAACATTCTATGTATTTTAGATTAATTCTGCTACACAGTTTGTATTTCATTGTTTAATTAATAGTTTATACTATTTTACTGTTTAATTCATAAGTAACTCTTGTATATACGTAACTTTTTATCTAAATCAAATTGTTGTATTCTTTGTAGCTTGTAAGTTCATTCATATGTATGTATACTTTTTGCTTGTTGAGTGGAAGAGAAGGCCCTACGGCCTTAACTCTGCCAGCTAAAATAATTAATTATAATTATTACAATAAATTTGCTCAGATTTTTTTTTGTTTTCATACACTGAACATACAATACTGTATATGTTGAAAAAATTCGTCATAACGCTTCGGAACGTTTGTTTTTTTTTTTAAATGCTGACTTTTCATTAGTGTCAATATTTGAGTATCTGGTGAGGAACTTACGTAAACGGAGGATGATTCACTTTCTGAAGGAATATGTCAGTTGAAATAAACTGTTTACACAAATATGAATAATGATTTGTCCAAAACGTATAACTCAGTTATGAGTTTCTGTTGCAGTGCAAAAGAAACATTTATTTACATAAGCACCGGGCTCTATTGATTATGCTACTACAAAATTAGTTGTGCTTCAAAATGACAAATTTATTTTCTGATCTTGAATGAGATCATATGAAGTGTTCAGGACCACAGTGGGCCAAGCGCCATTTACTAAAACCGTAGAAAACAAGATTTAAAATGAAGTTATTACCATAATTCAATGGAATCATATAGCAAGTAATATAAAGTATACACATTAAAACTAAATGATATGTCAATCTTCAATAAACTATGGTATTCACTTAACTTTAACCCTTCCTTTTTCCGTTTTTAATAAACGGCGCTTGGCCCACTATGGCTCTGAACCCTTCATATACGAGTAGCATCTACCTTTCAAAAACAACTTCAAATTTTAAGATATTTTGAGGCAATTCTATTAGTGATAATCTTCTGTTTTCAGTCAATAAGTATTGTGATTGAAAACAGTATCTCATAACTCTTGTGTTCTCTCCACATTTCTACCTGCAGCTTCTGAGCTACCGGTACAAGGTTCAAGGTTCTCATTAATTTTGCCGTAAATGATGTAATCCCTCTGCTATTTCAAAACCACAGAAATTGCCACAGAAGGCATAACGACATGTAGGGTTTCTGAAACACTGACGGAATAATTAATGGAATAGTCAAATTGAATAGAAATAGCTAAACTTTTGCAGTCGATTAGCAAATGAATACAGCACCAAACAGCAGATGTTTAAATTATTCTTATTTTTATTCATTATATTCATTATGAGTGAGTGAGTGAGTGAGTATATAAATTGTAGTAGCGCTTCCCAAAAGAGTATCTTATGGGATGACTGCTCGCTCTGTGAGGACAGGCGTTACCACGAAGGTTGGATGTTTAGACAATTTTCCACATCTTCTGAACTGTATGATTTTTTCTTTTTGTCTTTCAAAAGAGTACACTCTATTCGTTAGTTTTGCAAGATAAGAGATACTGTATATATGATAAGAGTGTTTAAACTAGCATTTAATTTCGTCAGTAGGGATATTTGCAAAACAAGGACAAAGGCTGAGTGTAGCGAACCTACGAACAAACTAAAATAACATGTGTGTGTTGTGCACTATTGTTAGGGAACCTTTCACTATTTATGAATGTGTTAGATAATGCAATAATGCAATAGTAAGCGGAAGTAATGTTTACACTTACTAGTAGTACAAGTATTGCACGCGTTGTAACGTTATTAACCAACCTTTTTCCTCACTCCACGCTCGTCTTCTCCTGAGTCACCGACTATACCTGCAAGTGAAAATGTGGCAAGGGAGAACAGTTTAGTATACACAGCTGCGAAGCTCAATACTTACTAAATATGCAAACATAGACAGTTGAAATACGCATCTATAGATAGTTGCTAGCTATCAGGATCGCTATTATCGCCTCATCACAGACTCTTTCCCTAGCAGACGATAAAATGCATTGTACTTTTGATATCGTGTTCTTTTGAAAAATTAACACCTTCCTTCCACTATTGAAATACGAAATACATGAGGTTTATATATTATTTTCATAAAGTATATATTATAGTTTATAAACTCACCTTCCTGGATCTTTCGGAAGGATAACTCTGACATAATAATAATAACAATAATAATAATAATAATAATAATAATAATAATAATAATAATGATTTATTTTAGCTGGCAGAGTTAAGGCCGTAAGGCCTTCTCTTCCACACAACCAGCAAAAAGTGTATATACATATGCATGAACTTACAAAGAATTCAACAATTTGATTTAGATGAGAGTTACATATATATAGAAGAGTTATTTACGAATTAAACAACAAAATACTATGAACTATTAATTAAACACTGAAATAAACTGTGTAGCAGAATTAAACTAAAATACATAGAATGTTAATATATTTCAAATTATATTAGATAATAGAAAGAGATTATTATGAGACAATTTTGAAAATGCAGCACAATCAGGATGATGTCTAAAGAAAAAAAGCAACAGTGTAGTCTGTAATATTTTAAATCAGTATGATTGGAGTGAAATGCTAATAAGGTTATCTTTTAAGCTGTTCTTAAAGGTGTTTGTTGTCTTGCAGCCCCTAATACTTTGTGACAAGGAATTCCATTGACGCGAGGTGGATATTGTAAAAGATGACCTCTTTTCTTAGAATTTATAGTGCAACAAACGTTTCCTTGTCCCATATTATTACTCAAATTATTGTATTTTAGCCATTTACAGTTATTACCTTCCTTGATAAAGACAGAAAATTTATCATACCATTCTTATGAAATTAGTGTACGTACGATTGTTACTTCGTCTCTTAGGTACTAGATGAATACAATAATTCAATACTCAATTGTAGTATTAAAATACAGACAAATAGAATGTGCGGAGTATCATACATGACATTATGCTTAATTATAGGCCTAATGTGTAATTGCGAATTTAGGAATAAAAGATATAGTAAACATAACCTATAATATTTCCATATGAATGGCAGGGCATTGGAGACCACTAAAATTAGACAGAAAGGGGCAACTGGGACAGTAAACATAACCTATAATTTCAACATATCTAAATATTCGTGCGGTGCAATTGAAAATTATTGAATCGTGCATAATTTAATGTACAAGAATTTCGCAATATTTAATCGATATAAAGGCAGGTAGGTCTATTACACATACGAACAACGTAATTTTCTCACCAAAAATAATATTACACCTCAACTCGCAGGAATTATGTCTGAAGTGTCTCATAATCATTGTTTTAAATTTTATTAATGCAATTACACTACATTTTAGAGAAATATATGTTACTTTTTATGCATTCCAATTAATTTATATGGTTGAAACGCCGGCCTTCGTGATCGGGTTAAGCGAGTCACATGGTCTGCCTTACGGCCTGTATTAGATCACGATGGCAGTGACAGTCTATTGTTCCTAGTACACACAGCGCTCCAAGCTGCTAGCAACTATCGCAAGAAATGGAAAAAATCACCCCAAGCTTCGCGACTGTATATTCTAGACTGTGAAGGGACGAAAGCTTTCCAATCCACTTCTTCTTTCTCCTTATGCGCAGTAGGTTTCACGGGAATGGCCTATAACATATTTTACTTGAAATTGTTGGTTTAATACCTGCCGTTTACAATACTGATCTACGTGGCAGCTGTAGCATTGCGTACCATGTGGTGATAAATGAATCTTGGGAAAATGTATATAGTACCGATACCATTGATATTAATACTAAATTTAATGCATTTTTCACTACATTTACGAATTATTTCAATGAATGTTTTCCAGTCAAGGTGGTGAAAAAATGTAAAAGTAAAAACACGTGGATAACTCAGGGAATTAAAATATCATGTGCTAGAAAAAGGAATCTATATTTAATGAGTAGGAATAGTGATGATCCTCATGTTCTTAATTACTACAAGAATTACTGTAAAACTTTGACAAAAGTTATAAAAGATGCAAAGAAAATGTATCTGAATGAAAAAATACAAAATTCAGATAATAAGATTAAAACTAGGCTATTTGGGATATTATTAAAAATGAAACTAATCGATATTCAAAGAGTGAAAATATTACTTGCATTAAAATCAATGATAGTAAAATAGATAACCCAAAATCAATTGCAAATCATTTTAACGACTTCTATATAAATATTATTCAGAACTTAAACATTCAAGATTGTGCAGAAGATGCTGCACTTGGTTACCTAACTGATGCATTTAACACTGAGTTTTTAGGTCTCAAATTTATTCCCACTACCGCAGCAGAAATCATGCATGTGATAAAACAACTAAAAACAAAATATTCCTCTGGATATGATGAAATTCCAAGTAAAGTTCTGAAAGCTTGTTCTGAAATATTATCCCCTCCGTTAAGCTATCTATGCAATTTGTCAATGCAATGTGGTATTTTTCCAGAAAGACTCAAATATTCAATAGTAAAACCAATATACAAAAAGGAAGATAAATGTACTATTGCTAATTACAGACCCATATCATTATTAACAACATTTTCAAAAGTGTTTGAGAAAGTTATGTATAATAGATTATATCATTACCTGGAGTCCAACAATATATTAGTTTTAGAACAGTTTGGATTTAGAAAACAAAAATCGACAGAGAATGCTGCTTTTAGTTTGGTGGATGAAATACTAAATTCATTAAATTCGAAACTACATGTAGGTGGGATTTTTTGTGACTTGGCTAAAGCATTTGATTGTGTAGACCATAGTATATTAGTAAAAAAATTGAAGTTTTATGGCATTAAAGATGAGATGTTGGGTTGCTTTACATCGTACTTATCAAATAGAAAACAAAAAGTAGAAATAAATGTACCAAATAGTCATAAAGTTACTTATTCAGAATTTAGAAATATTAAACATGGTGTTCCGCAGGGGTCAATTTTAGGTCCATTGTTGTTTCTAGTTTATATTAATGATTTAGCCTTGACCATAAACAATTCATCCCATGTAATTTTATTTGCAGATGATACAAGTGTAATTATTTCAAGCAAACAATACGATCATTTTATAAACACTTCTAATACAGTGCTGAATCTAATGAATGAATGGTTCCATGCAAATAAACTAGCACTTAATGTTGATAAAACCAGTGCAGTCAAATTTAGTACACTCAATAGTGCTCAGGTTTCCTACAGTATTCGATTAAATGGAACTCATCTCAAAGAATCTATAAGCACAAAGTTTCTTGGTTTAGAATTGGATAATCACTTGAACTGGAAAACGCATATAGAATGTATTACTCGTAAATTGAGCTCTGCCTGTTATGCATTAAGATCCTTATCTACTATTGGTGATATAAACTTACTTAAAATGTCATACTTTGCATATTTTCACTCTGTAATGAAATATGGATTAATACTCTGGGGTAACTCGTCTGAAGCTAAACACGTTTTTGTTTTACAAAAGAAAGCTATAAGAATAATGGCCGGTGTGCATAAAAGGACCTCATGTAAAAATATTTTCCGAAACTTAGAAATCTTGACTTTACCTTGTGAATACATTCTTTCCCTAATGATGCTGTATATTAAGAACCAAGATAAATTCAGTACTAATCAAGACATTCATCATTTTAATACAAGACATAAATCAGATCTTCATCTACCCTCTGTTAGTCTAAGCTGTTTTAAAAAAGGAGTTCGCTATTCATGTATAACAGTCTTCAATGCACTGCCTAATTATCTTAAAGATTTGAAGAACAACGAGAAAAGGTTCAGAAAAGAATTAACCAAATTTCTACATACTCATACCTTCTACACAATTGATGAATTGTTTATGCTTGTGAATTGAATTATTCTACTTAAATGACATGTACAATTTTATATAGCTCAACTAAAATATGTTTTTATATTGACTTAATCTGTTTACTATGTATTGTATTTTTTGTTTAGCATAACTGATGAATTGTATGTACTGTAAATTGAATAGTATACTGTATAGGTCAACTGATGAATTGTTTAAGCTTATAAATTGAATTAATCTACTTCATATGAATTGTATAGCTTAACGAAAATAAGTTTGTAAATTGAACTAATTTGATTGTATATGTTTGTATAGTTTGGCTGATGAATTGTATATGTTCTTAAAATGATTACTAGTCTGTGTAGCTCTACTGATGAATTGTATATAGACCTACTGTAAATTGAATGGTAATATGTATAGCTCAACTGATGAATTGTTTATGATTATAAATTGAATTAATCTACTTGATATTAATTGCACAAATTTGTATAGCTTAATGAAAGTATGCTACTTTGTATTGTATATATTTGTATAGATTTGGCCGATGAATTGTATATGCCTTAAATTGAATAGTAATCTATACAGCTCTACTGATAAATTGTTTGTGTTTGTAATTTGAAGTAGTTTGCATGATATGTATTATCAATTTCTGTATATCACAACTGGTTGAATTGTTTATGCCTTAAATTTAATTAAATTGTTTTGTATTATAATATAGCTCAACTTATGAATGATCGTTTGCGTTTGTAAATTTAATAATCTGATTGGCTATGTATTGTATACTTTTAGTAGAGCCATCGATGTAGCTCAGTCGACAGACTCGCTGGGCTGCTGATCCGGAGCTGCGTTCGGGCTTGGGTTGGATCCCCCTTTGGACTTTGGTTTCTTCGGAGGTTTTCCCCAGCCGTGGGACTGAAGCCGGATGGTCTATGGCGAGTCCTTGGCATCAACCCCTTTGATTTGATTACCCCCTTTGATTTGATTACCTGGTTGGGTTTTTCCGAGGTTTCCCCCACCGAAAAGGCAAATGCCGGGTAATATTTTGGCGAATCCTCGGACCTCATCTCATCTCACTACATCTCGCCAAAATGTAAAAAATGTAAAAAAATTGTACAAAATTGTAAAAATTGTAGAAAATTACTAAATTGTAAAACTATAAAAATTTGTAAAAATTGTAATTGTAATATTGTAAAATGTTGACATGTTCCACATCTTAAAGCTTCATTGCTCATGTAAGATCTATGGAATAAAATAAATGAATGAATGAATGAATGAAATTTACGAAACATGATGACAGAAGTTTCAATATCAAGTTCCAAAATGAATACTAAATTAATACAGGACATTAAAGTAATCTTTTTTATGGCAAAATTAAATCTTAAATTTCAGTATAAGTACAAACTTATCTAAAGGCATAATCTTCTTCCATGACAACGCTCTTCTTCAGTGTGCTACGATCACATAAGGATATAAGATAGTTACCATTTATTAGTTATCCTGAAGGGAAAGGGCGAAGCTTAGTGAGGTCTCAGAAACTTTTACGCTAACTTCCTAGCCAGGAGAATTCCTGACACACACCTGCTGACTACGTTAAAGTTTGCTAAGTACCAGTATCCAAATTTCTATGCAAGTAACCCCACTCGATCTTAGAACAGCATCCTCCGCGTGTTTTCAGCAAGCGATTGGAGAATGCTGTGAAATGTAGTTCGGACGGAATGATGTTGATGTCTAACTTTGGGAACCGGGAGAACCCCGGGAAAAATAACAACTGCAACCTTGATAGTTAAATGTGTCACTATTGATACATTATGAAAAATCCTAGGCCTGGTGAGGACTCGAACCCAGACCACTTGCGTGATAGGTCGGAGATCTGGACCCCTCAGTCATGACAGGGACTAAAATATCTTCACTTAATTCGCTGGAAAGTTCTGTTACAACTTCTATGCAACCTGGATTTAATCTCGTGACACGATCACTTGTTTGGACCGTTAATGAAATGCTTTGGAAGCAAAACATTTGTGCAGAAAGGTCGGAAATGGCAGCACGAACGACAAAGTATGTTCTTTCAAGAAGGATTGAAGACGTTTCTGGTTGATGAGAGAAGTGCGGTGATAAGCTGGAAGCTACTCTGAAAAATATATATAATCAGGAATTTAATTTCTAATATGCTGCGTAATGTGAACAAATAATATCCGGATCAAATTTAAACCACCCACATTCATATGAGTTTAAATTATATTTAGTAAACTATGGATTATTTTGATTATAAAATGCTAAACCACATTGGAATATTTCATCGGAATTTTTAGCTAATTATCTGATAATTTAAACGTTTCCTAGAATAACTATTTAACTCACATTACATTGTTTTTCTCTTTCCAGCATATAATATTGAATCGTTAATAACATATATCCCTCCTGACAAAATATTATTTCCCTCCAACAAACACAGCGCCTCCTAAAGACATTTCAATGTAGTTCTGCGGAATGCTGTTATATTAGATCTAAAATATTTTATGCTCTCTACCTCAAATTCAAGAGTTTGCAGAAAAGTTCTCGTTCCAGAGAAAGTCTCAATTATAAAATAACTAGCATAGTTGAAATTAATATAATTTCCAACAAAATTCAACCATCAAGATGTCCTAAACGTTCTGAAACAGGCTAAGAATGAGATTTTGTTTGTGCACGTCGATTATCTGTTGTCTACTTTTCACAATATATTGATTATAAGTATTTACTCCACCAATGAGAGTGGAGTGGACGCATAGTATTCGAAGTAACCATTCCGGATCTAATTTACATCTCAATTAATACACTTGAATCAAAGTTGTATGTTTTTTTCAAAATCACCTTCTTTCAAATCTTATTTAAGTTGTTAAGGATACATATTCAAAAGTCTGCGTAAAATTTTCCAAATTTTTGTGTATGGGTATGGAATTTGCAAGTGATTGCTTAATTCATTATCATGACTGATAATGGGTTTTTCTAGACATGTTTTGGTTATCATTAGGTGGCGGATGTTGTTGAAAAGTCATCTTATTTTTCACATTAGGACGATCTCTATCAATATAGAAATCATTTCTATGTTGATATCAACGTAAAAAAATAATTTCTTATATCGCATTTTTTGACGTATTTGAACTAATAGGTCGTTTTTATACTCTTTCGGCTTTTTTGCGCATTTTTAATATTTTGAAGCACTTTTAGATCATTTTGAATGCATTTTATTTCCTTCTTTTCATATAGGCCTGTTAAATCTTTTTATAAGCGAAGAGATCAGTAGTAGTCCCTACTAACAATTACCTACTGAATAAATGAATAACACTGAAGTTTGAGTTTTATAATTTGGAAGAAACTCTAAAGTCCATTTGTGATTTCACTTAAGGCTTCATCTCACACAACAGAAATAATATAAATTGCTTGACAACAGCTTACTTTAAGTGAGGGCTTTGACCGCTACTGTTCTTTTGTTGGTACGAGGGTGTCTTTAGAATTTATGTTTGGAAGGAGGGAAACGTTCACCGTTTCCTGGACAATAGGACGTTGTGTTCCCAAAATAGTTCGGAAGGGATGTACTATAATAGACTGTATTTTTAACACAAAGATTGCAAGAATGCACGCTGCGTCCACAATTTGTTTTGTCATTTACATTCCCCATCTGGAAGGTCTAGTAACAAAAGCGAAGAGCGGAAGGAGGAGGAGACGGAGAATGAAGGCACTGATTTTTTTATTTTATTGGGTTATTTTACGACGCTGTATCAACATCTAGGTTATTTAGCGTCTGAATGATATGAAGGTGATAATGCCGGTGAAATGAGTCCGGAGTCCAGCACAGAAAGTTACCCAGCATTTGCTCGTATTGGGTTGAGGGAAAACCCCGGAAAAAACCTCAACCAGATAACTTGCCCCGACCGGGATTCGAACCCGGGCCACCTGGTTTGGCGGCCAGACGCGCTGACCGTTACTCCACAGGTGTGGACGAAGAAGGCACTGATATGGACCATCCTGAATGAAATACATTGTAAATCCTCATTAAAATCTATAGTTTTCCCTTAAAACTTTCATTTTGTTGCATGCTCTTTTCCTTTATCTTCGTTAAATTCCAGGAAGTTGCCTCCTCTCTCAAACATTTGCAGGGCAGTAATTGAAGCAAGGTGACTAATTTTTAAGACATTGTGGTGCAAGTATGGTGAATAATATTTAAAGGTCATTTTCTTTTAATTTCATGTCATTTTTCCATTATTTAAGGAGATTTTACTGATCATATTAAGTAGATTTTTAGGTCATCAACATCCGCCCCTACTTATCATAATGAATGTCTGAAATCTATCACTAAATCTTGATCTTCCTGATCTCATTTTATCATGACATATTTTTTTTATTCCACCCTTTCATTATTTTTAATCACCGATTATAGCCTACAACATTTTCATATACTGAGTATATACCGAACATAAATAGTGTTAGACTGTACATTTTAATGTGTTCTGACAGTTTGATAATTCGTAAGACACTTATATATAACAATTTTAAATATTATTGCAACTTGTAAAACATAATGAACTTTTCCTTAAATACAACGTTTTTTAAGTCATCTATGTTTTACAATACATACATATAAACATAACACAGGCGTTCCAACTTTATTTTTACATTACCTTACTGCATAATAAACAAGAGAAGGAACTGTCGTAATATAAAATAATTAGCGTCTTTTCCTCTTTCTTATTACCTTAACTTAGCACAAACAAATCTGAATGAACTGAACCAGTTTCTTCAAATTTCTTAATTAATGCACGCTGAAAAAGCGTGGTAGAAGGACCGTTTCTCACACGAATTATTGTTCGAAATCTTAATTCAGCAGTGAAATTACTACCACATTATAAATAAAATTGCACCAAACCAATTCTCATGTGAAGATTTACAACCATTTTCTAAAACTTGGAAAAATGTGTGTAATAAACAAGCCAAATTGCTGATAATAACTAAAGACCGGAAACTTAGCTACTAATCTTTGAAGTTAAGTGAGTACGGAGTTTGTGCAATGAGCCAAGTGACTTGACGAAGAGTAGTGATGCGTGGTGCTGTACGATTCAAAAGAGACTACTCCCGCATCAAGGTCAACAATCACAGTACACACACACAAGAATGATTTCAAGAGTAGGGCTATGTCATTTATTACAAAAAAATAGACACAGTCTTTGCTGTAAGCTTTTAAATTAATATGTTACCGGTACTATTTTATTGGCACTACTCTTAATGAAATGTTTAAACCTATATTACAACAATCTTTGATATAAAATTTTAACTGCAAATGTTACTGTATCAGAGACACTACTCTCAACATCTTTAAGCTTATATTAAAATAATCTTTCATGTAAAATTTTAACTGCAAATGTTATTGTATCAGAGACACTACTCTTAACATCTTTAAACTTATATTACAATAATCTTTGATGTAAAATGTTAACTCCAAATGTTATTGTATCAGAGACACTACTCTCAACATCTTTAAGTTTATATTAAAATATTCTTTGATGTAAAATTTTAACTGCAAATATTATTGTATCAGAGGCACTACGCTTAACATTTTTAAGCTTATATTACAATAATCTTTGATGTAAAATTTTAACTGCAAAAGTTATTGTATCAGAGACACTACTCTCAACATCTTTAAGCTTATATTAACATAATCTTTGATGTAAAATTTTAACTTCAAATATTGCTGTTTCATAGGTGCCGCTTCTAATGTAATGTTTAAGCCCATATTAAGATAATATTTAACTTAAAACACCGGTACAACTATAACACAGGTACTGTCCTGAATGCAAAGTTTGTGTCTATATTACAATTATCTTTGTTGCAAAATTTAACTTAAAATACCGGTATTACTATAACAGAAGGACTGCCCTTGTACGAACAAGTGTACTTTTCAACAAAAGTTTTGAAGTGCTTGCCCTCAACTTCGTTGTACTGTAAGGGATGTTGGCATGCACCATCATTTCATACAGATCTCTGCTAAATTCGTCCGCTGGAACTGATTTACTAGTTGAAGGTAGATCGTCAAACTCACTCCTTTCTATCAATTTAAAATGGTTTATATGTATTTTTTTTTATTACAATGCTGCTGTAAATACCATTTTTAGAATAGATTATGTCAGTCTTACATAAATTACACACAATTATGTCACAACTTACACAGATATATTGTCTTCTCAATTTCTCTACCCACTTCTGTACTTTCGTAGTTGTTTTAGGCAGCTTTATTTCAACTAGTAGTGGGTAATATCATAAAATTGCTAAAGTGAAATATACTGTACTTGTATAGGAGTAAGGAACCTGTTTTGAGCGACTCTGTAGTGCGCGTTACTTGTGTTTATGAGCAGAGTGTCTACTGAAGGACACGTGACGTAATGTATATCCCATGCACACTTATACTCATTCCAATGTTCTTGGACTACGAAAACTGTCTTTGTTGATACCATTCTGTTTATTTTTCAGAGCTTAATTATTACATTTTAATAATGGAAGTAATTTTCTTAGCACAGAATAACTAAATCTCGTTTGTCACACGTTCCATAGCTGCTTAGTTCATCTTGGTTGCTAAAATTCTTTAGATAGTATATTAATTACAACATCAGTTAGTCCTTTATAATAACTATATTTTTACGAATATGCAATTTAGGAAAATGATGATTAAGTATTGTCATTAGCCAAGTACAATTTTAGGATAACGATTAAGATATTGTCATTTGCCAAGTAAGCATACAATTTTAGGTCGATGATTGAGTTATTGCCATTAGTCAAGCAGAATTTTAGGATAATGATTACGATATTTCCGTAAGCCAAATCCAATTTAGGATGATGATTATGATATTTCCGTAAGTCAAGTACAATTGTAGGATGACAATTAAGTTATTGCCATAAGCCAAGTCAAATTTTAGAATCAAGTTTATGATATTCCAATATGTCATTAACCAAGTACAATTTAAGACTATGATTAAAAGATATTGCCATTACTCAAGCAAGCTTACAATTAGGACGATGATTAAGATATTGCTATTATCTCAATACAAGATTAGGATGATTAAGATTTTTCCATAACCCGAGCAAAATTTTAGGATGATGCCATTAACTATGTACAAGTTTAGGATGATTAAGATATTGCCATAAGTCGAGTAAAATTTTAGGATGTTTAAGATATCCAATTATGCCATTAACTAAGTACAAGTTTAGGATGATGATTAAGATATTGCCATTAGCCAAGTACAATTTTAGGAAATTTAAGGCTCAAAAATGTGTTTTTGGATAAAGTCTGCTAACGTTCTTCGTATAGTTTTACGTTATTTTCTGAAAATATTTAAAAGTCGTAGTAAAGTTAGGCAACATTTTACACCTCATTCTCACAGCAATAATAAATACCAATTTCTACAAATGAAAATGTATTTCGTAATTTAAGTGTTTAAGCCGGTTTTTGAAAGCAGAGAATCCTTTCAATTATTTTAATTGTTGGTACGTGTTCACCTGCCATTTTGTGATGATACAAATCAATTATTCTAACATGTTTTTCCGACATCGCAATTTCAATTAAACTGCTCCACAATGCAAACCTCTTTAACCGAATTACAGTCGTTTCACTTCACAGATGACTGATAAACTGCTATGATTGGCCCATGGTTCCTCCCTGCTGCGTCCTGAAAGCAAGATCGATAGAGAGACGACTCTTCTGGACACGTCCACCACGTTTTCCTGGATTATCGATGATGGTTCACTATTAACTGGACTTTTAGACAGAATATTCGTATTAAAGAGAGTCATGCACTCATTGTTTTATGGCAATCCTATCTTCGACAGATAGAATAATTGCATGAATGTAAACAGTGAGACAAATACAATGACTGAGAACAACACGAATCGAAATCCAGCAAGTAATGATATTTAAAATGATTTATAACTATGAGAACATACTAGTACAGTTCATGAAGTAAGATAACATTCCATTATTTATTTATTTAATAGGAAGGGCATGAATTCTGTTCTATTCTTCGTACTTTAATGCAGTGATATTTATATCGTTTCAGGTAAGTTCTTACCTGCCGTAAGAGAAGGTGTCTAATCATGTGGTTATGCATATCAATTTATTTAACAGCTTTTCTATAGTGTGAAAGAACTTTACTATTAGACTCTTCAATGGGAAGACCAATACTCTTTACTATTTAATCCATTTTATACTACGCAAGAATTTTTAAATTTTAAATTAAGTAAAATGTTTATTATTGTGTTTATTTGACACTACGTAATGAATTTGTAAACTTTAAGGTTTACTTACTTACAAATGGCTTTTAAGGAACCCGCAGGTTCACTGCCGCCCTCACATAACCCCGCCGTCCGTCTCTAAACTGTGCAAGTTTCATTCAGTCTCTATCATCATATCCCACCGCCCTTCAAATCCATTTTAATAGTATCCTCCCATCTACGTCTCAGCCTTCCCAAAGGTATTTTCCCTCCGGCCTCCCAACTAACACTCTATGTGCATTTCTGAATTCGCTCATACGTGCTACATGCCCTGCCCATCTCAAACGTCTGAATTTAATGTTCATAATTATGTTAGGTGAAGAATACAATGCGTGCAGTTCTGCGTTGTGTGACTTTTTCCGTTCTCCTGTAACTTCATCCTTCTTAGCCCCAAAATATTTTCCTAAGTACCTTATTCTCAAATATCCTTAAACTCTGTTACTCTCTCAAAGTGAGATTCCAAATTCCACAACCATACAGAACAACTAGTATAAATAATTTTTTATAAATTCTAACTTTCATATTTTTTGACAGCAGACTAGATGACAAAAGCTTCTTAACCGAATAATAACAGGCATTTCCCATTTTTATTCTGCGTTTAATTTCCTCCCTAGTGTCATTCATATTTGCCACTGTTGCTCCAAGATATTTGAATTTTTCCACCTCTTCGAAGGATAAGTCTCCAATTGTTATATTTCGATTTCGTACAATATTCTGGCCACGACACATAAACATATACTTAGACTTTAAGGTTAACAGAGTGTATTTTAATTTCAATTCCCTTCCGGTTTTCACATTTCTATCTTCTACTACTTCCTCTATTTGATGAATTTATTCATTTCATCTTTAATTCTATGTTCATTTAACATTTTTTACCATCTTACAAATTTTATTTTCCAATTTTCTGTTTTATAGAGTATTTATTTTAATTATTCCATTAGATTTTCATCACAAATTAGACAAAGTATTTAAATTGAACCTTTTTCCATTATAAGTTTTTCATTACATAAAACTCATGATTGATCATTTAACCACTGTTATGCATATTACTGTGTAGAACTTAATGGATTTATGTTTAGATTTCGTCAAACTTTTGAACGTCTGATGATGCCGTACAGGCGAAAACGTTTATGAATATCTTTTTCTAGATGTATTAGCAAGTAATAAATTTTCAAATTGATAAATCTTATGATTGAGCATTTGAATAAATTTATTATAAAGTTTATTTGTCAAATTAGGGATATAATAGGTTACATGCATAGGCCTACTGTGTACTTAATACATAAGTTCAGCATATAAATGAACTTATTTTTCCACAATAGGCCGCTGAAGAATATTATGGTAAAATTCTTGATATTAATGTAGTAGGCCTATGTAACGCATTAGTTTGCGTATATCGTCAAACTTCTCTCTTTGAATTGGCACGGTTTTGTTTGGATAAGCCAATGAAGAAGGTAAATATGGTATTCTCCTTTGTACTTACAAGCAAACATTCTCATGGGGGCAGATAAGGAATTAATCATTTTTCTTCCATCATTTTAATATTGTCAAAAGAAGTGCTTATACAAGTTTTGGCCACTCGATAGCAATTACGGAGGTCGTAAAATGAATTTCTCTGGAGCCGTTTACAGAAAGAGAACAAAATTTCATGGAAAGTTTTATTGGAATAGATATAGCAATTGTTGAGTTATTTTTCAACGTATTCACCATCAGAACCGAGACATTTGTCATACAGTGAGATCAATTTTTGTATCCATGTGTCGTAGATGTCCGCCGTCTGGAATCGGAATCAATGTGTCGGCACATGTCTTTAACATGAGTTGTTTCTGCGCGCTTCCAGGATTTCACAGGTCTCCAGATGTTGGACGGCTATACTGACATATGATGTGGTTTCTGCATGGAATGATAGCCCTATATCAACAGTCTGTGAAACTCGAATAAACTCATTTCGCTGTTTCTGCAATCCCTGATTCATTTATAATGTATAACTGTTACACCACTTAAATAATACCGACTAGTAAAATACAAAATTAACAGCGCAAAATTCACACGAAAGTTTCTTGGCTATACCTCAGTCTTTTTCATGCATTTTCGAGTGAGAACGGCACATAATCCAGTCTGGACCTTACTTTCAAAGTAATGAATGATTCACATTACTTCCCTACGCTTTTGGATAAAAACTTGCTAATAATCGCGAACACTCTAAAGTGCTAAAACTTTCCATCGATTTATCACAGTCGTTAGCTGTGAGGATGGATCCATCTCTGCACACCAAAAACTGGTGCTCTGTACCCTACACACACTAGAGAATTTATCTTTATAACTCTCTCTCTCTCTCTCTCTCTCTCTCTCTCTACTGTATTTCCTCCTACATGTCTCTCTATTTTTCTCTTAGAAATGAAAAGGCTACAAAACTAATATATAAAGAAATCACGGTGTACGTTTCAAAGGATAAAAGCAGAGCCGATATCAGACAGAAAACCGTAGCTGTCTATAGCGATCAGTTTCTGTAGAACTCAATAACTGTTTCTGCTTCAACGGAACAGACAGTAATAAGTGGAAAGTTGTAACTTTTATTTCGAATTCCAGACCGCCATACAGCTCCGGCTAAACTGCAGCCCACTGATATAGTTCCTGTTTTCTTTCCTATTTCATTTGTCAGAGGCGCCTGTAGTCTCACAGAGTTGTTGCTCTACAGAGAATCTGCAATCACAATTGAGACGTAGGGCAACGGAGTTATTCGTTCACAGAAGCAGAGAATTTTGTGAAGATATGAAATAGAGTCTCAAAAATTTTGCCTGGGGATCTCTTTTACTTATGTTCAGTTAAAAGTAACCTACAGTCATTGACTTTTACACAACTGGGCCTCAGACAATCGTTTCTAAAAATGTATATTTTAATTGTAGACAAGCGTGTTAAAATTTAACTATTTTACGGTAGCGTGCGAAAAGTATCTACAGTACTTTTAACACTAGTGCGAAAAACATTTTTCTAAACCAAATTTCAACTCTTTGTGCCAATTATCAATTGTTTTTCACCAAATGTCACACGCACGGTAGCATTCGCAGCCAATCAATAAATCGGTAAAAATAATGCCAGGCCTAGCCATATATAGACAGGTAGAAACCTCATAAGTGATACCAACAACAAGGCAAAAAGGGATCACATATGAGGCAACTAGGCCAGTTCCTTTCCTCCTCCACTGCATACATCGCTGATTAGCTACATATTATACTAATCAGACTTAAAATGCATACAAACAATTTTGTTCTTCTTCTGACATATATCTTCAAGTGAGATGTACTGCCTGATAATAGATATAGATATACATATCAGTCAGAACCTCTATCAGAAGCAGTATACAGGGTGTTTCCGGGCTGGTGTTACAAATTTTCAGGAATGATGGGGAAGGGCACATGTATTAATTTGAGATAAGGAACCCTGGTCCGGAAATGACTGAGTCGAAATTTATAAGCAAAAATAGTTGAGTGGAAATGGAACTGTAATTCGGCACCTCGTGTCCTTCATTTAACCTCTGTGGAAAGATAGTATGGGTCGGATATCTCCTACGTGGATACTTGCCCCGATACAATCTGTGAGCTTGTCTACTGTTCCCATTGGCTCATCCGTATTCGAAAATCAGGTCTGCTTATTCCGCTCTTGTGTACTCCATTTCACTAGGACTGATCGACTGGACACTGCAACTTGTACACATACACTGCTGTCTACAGACGTGCATATCAGGACCGACCATGTCCGTTACACATTACGCTATCTGCATTGCTTTAGTGTAGCTTCCTGTCCCCACCCCTCAGACACCGCACTAAGTGGAATACTGTAAGTAGACAACGTAAACAACGTCAGATGAATAATAATTAATAATAATAATAATAATAATAATAATAATAATAATTTATTTATTTATTTAATCTGGCAGAGCTAAGGCCAGTAGGCCTTCTCTTCCGCCCAGCCAGACTCTAATTCTAATAGAATACAATTGCTTACATAGTTATTACATTAATATCTAGACCATACAGTATGTGTAAATACACATAAATAAGGTGTACAGAGGAATAAAATTATTTCATTTCCACACAACTATTTTTTCTTATAACTTTCGACTCAGTCATTTCCGGACCAGGGTTCCTTATCTCAAATTGATACGTGTGCCCTTCCCCATGTTCCCTGAAATTTAGTAACACTAACCCGGAAACACTCTGCAAATTAAATAAATAAAATTACTTCAACTATTTTATTGATAACCACACTACTTTACTATCGTTACCGGTAACACACTTGTCATTTATAGGAAAAGAGAAAAAAAAGTAGGTTTTGAAATATCATCTAAATGACCGGGAAGAATCTTTTAGCTGTACTTTCTTGACCATTCTTTATTTTGCGAAATTATATAAACCTCTTATATAGTATATCATATTACTCCCTTGATATTTATTTTCGTAGAAGCGAATTCAAAAAAACTTCAGATTCTGAGTACTACCTTAAACACCCCACCCAAGAAATAATTTTACAATAAAATTATCCACCAGTTTTACGCAAAATTAGACATAACGTTATACATGATTTACTGGAAAATTTTATCCATACATATTATGAATGAAAAAATGACTCACATATTTATTACTAAAAATCTCATCTCAATAAAATAATGCTGTTGTTTTTCAAATTTTAATGTGTTTCTATTTCCTGTAAATTTTAATTACGGAGATTAGTTACTGTAATTTAAAAATGTATTTTTGTCTGGAATATGTTATGTATGAATAATTCTGTTAATGTAGCATGCAGATCGTTGTTTCTTTTCGGTACGCGTATCTACCAATATTTATGTGCAATATCGCTCGTTTAATTGCAACATTATTGATTGACAGATTTTATATAGGCCTATGCAGATTTATGGGTATCATAAATGTCATCGGTCTGAATGCACTGGAACTCGTAATTAAAATTCGTCTACACTCAGCTACTAATTATTATCTGCTACACATCCCGAAATATTTAATAGAACTCTATGATTCTTTAATCGTGTGTGTGTGTGTGTGTGTGAATATATGTAATTTTGGATAAAATTTTTCAACTTGAAAAAATGCTTTCATTTATAATTTTATAGGACTATTTCACGAAAAACTAGTAGAAGTTTGGATACATTATTAAAATAACATAAAAATCGCCCGAAATATAAAGAAGGACATGTTTGTTTCTTTGTTTTATTTAGTCGTTCGTTTGTTCGTTCGTTCGTTCGTTCATTCATTCATTCATTCATTCATTCATTCATTCATTCATTCATTCTGATGTAGTTAAGGCCATCAGGCCTTCTCTTCCACAATACCAGGAATATAATGTTTATCCTACCAGAAAAAAAAAATTGACATATCCTTTGGCTGAATCTAAATATTACACAGCCACTGGAATAAATCATAACCAGAGTTACGGGTCAAGGTTATACAACTCTATTTTGATAATAAATCTTGACTTTGGTTATTTTGAATTTAATAAATTTAACAAAAAATTAAGCAAATTATTTAGTATTCACGATCCTTCTTCATTTTTCTTAATTTCAATAAGCTTTTTATTCATTCCAACTTATATTCTGTTTTTTACTTATTCTCTACTTTTATCTCCATAATTATTCTTCTTTTGTAATAATTGATTGGTTTTGTACAGGGTTGTTTCTGATCTCTGATAACGAATTTGAATGACGTCATGTGCGTCAGGAATCACACCGACAGCTGAATTGCGGCGAGAGTTGACAGACCAGTAGTGAGTTATTTCATAATCAGAGTGCACGGTGTATCACAGTAGCAATGCCCAAGAAAATCGAGCCTTTTTGGGAGGGTACATAACAACTCTTTCCGATGCCAAGTACAGTTACGTGAAATAGGAGCCTACAAAAAAAACCTGGTTTCGTTATTTCAAAGAAATACATCTTGTGTGTACCTAATAAGACTCGCAATGCTCGACGGGATTAATTCCGGAGTGGAAAAAGCAAGCAAATCTACCCCCTGTCACAACTTTACAGGGAGTTATACCTGAAAGCTCGATTTGCATAATACACGTCACTGTTCGTTAACAGAAAACCACAATATAAGTCATACAGAGTTTGTGTGCAATCACTGTTGGTTGCTTGACGGTTGTCAGCCCACTTTGAGGTCTGTGGATATAGAGGGAAAAACTGGATTGGTGTCTGGTAGAGTTTCTGGGTAGCTCAGTTGGTAGAGCATTGATACGTTTAACCAAAGGCCCCGGAACAATTTTTCCCTCGAAATCATTCATTGTGTGTTTACAATGCACAGATATTTAATATATTTAAGTAATAAATGTATCTTTATTTTAGCTCGAATGGTTTTCTCATTGCATTTCAGGACGAAATGTGTTAGCACCTAAAAATAAAGGCGTTGGTTCCTGATTTTTTTTCGTCTATTCCTAGTAAGATTGTCTTTTGTTGCATGTAAGCTTTCTTTAATACATATATACTTCGTTATTGTTGTTGTTGAATCAAGTGGTATTCTTGTTGTTCACCGACTTACACACATAGGTACACGAATGAACAGATGTAGACACATAGTACCGGTGCATGTAGAAAGATTGCTTTGTTCACTGAAGTGTGAACTGTTGACTTGTAATTTGCTTTCCATACAAAGCTAGTATGATCGACGTACACCTAACGTATATTCAAAGTAACCAAACGCAGGACTCTATATATCAGATTGGCCATTCCAATATTATGAAATGGCAACATAACAAGAAAACAATCACCAGAGCCTTCATTGTCGAAAAGGCATTTTTTGGTAAAGACCGCTAGATGGAAGTACAGTTGCAAGCTATTACTTCATGTAATTTCATAAGAGTTATAAACTGACATCTTTTGTAGTCGCTAGATGGCAGCATAGTGAATTTGATAAAGTTGCTGTTTTGAAAGTTCATTAGGCTGATCTCTCTGTTTACTGTATATGTTATCAGTAGGGCTATGATTTTGATGACCTATAAATCGTGAAAAAATGTCCTAAAAACATTGCATTTATGACTTTAAAATCTTTCAAAAATCTCCTTAAAATGCCCTAAAACTGATCTTACATAATTGGCTTAGTAGAAAAAGAGGTTTTGTACTACTTAATATTTAGACTAGTAATTAAATTAAATTTTACATATTTTTTTTCTAAGTAGTACACTTTAATTAATTATTTTACCTGATGTAGTTTCAATGTATGATCGTTCACCTCTGCTTTGGCATGTGGACATGAGGTCAACACTCAGCTGGTCGGTCTTGGCCCTTCATGAGCTGTAGCGCCATGGATTTACTTTACTTTTAGTTTTCATTTAGTCTACCACAAGGCCACTCTTATTCGGAATTAGCAGGTATAGAGGAGTTTATATTGAAGGGGTGGTTGGACTGATACATTACATGGGGTGTGCTACGTTAAAATGGCAATATTTATGTAGAAAACCGATTAAAATAATATACAAAATAATGGGTATTAATGGACAAAATATGTAAAGAAAATACCGAATAAAATAAACATTATTTTACATTAATAATGGGGATTTATGGCCAAAATTAAATTAATATGCCTAAAAATGACCGAATAAAACAAAAGATGCTCTTATGAGTTGAAACAGGCAAAAAATGAAAAAAAAAAAAATGCCCTAACAAATATGTCTTAAAACACCCAGTTTATCACATAACATATAAATACTAAAGCAGTAATGTTTCTGGCTTACTAGAAAAAAGATGCAGTTTCATCAAAATCCTAGTCCTAGTTATCCGTGAAGATAGGAATTTACCCACAGAGACTGCAAGGTTAGTTATGCATAGAGTATTCGTTGTCAGGATCGTATATTGCGGGTGCTCATGGTGTGCGCTGGACACCCTGTAAATTCGGTAATCTCATTTTTTTTTAATTTTAAGTTGTTTTATATAATGCAACAATAATTTTAATTTACCACAATTTAAATGCGTGGTAATCTCATTGGAAGTTGACGTATATAGTTCAAGACTAATTTTAATTTATTGCCATTTAAATATTTTAAATGCCGGCTGGTTGAATGTGCACACTATCCCAAGAATGGCTTTCGTTTTATAACGTACGTTCTGCCTGACGAAGTGGAATGAGGTCTGGTCTTGTTGTCCAGACCGTACAGAACAACATCCTCAGTTGAGAGTTACTGCTATAATTCTCTGCGCGCGCACGGTGGAGTGGTGGGGATACTCGCTTCTCTCAAGCTCGCAGTCGTCCTGTATACAAGCAGCTCAACTTGTCAATTGTAGCCTTATAAAATATTGTGTTTGACGTGTGTATTTACTGCTTGTATGAGTGAATTTACTGTGTTTAGATTTTATTAGAATTCATAGCTATGTGCCAGTGCAGGTGAACAATTCAAATTACTTATTTAATGATAATAGCACTTGGAAATGTACATTGTAAAATATCTTTTGCAAAAATCATTCTCTTCTCGCCCACTAGAAAAGAAATAATTACATATAGTGAATAAGGGTAGATCTTCCCCGCCACTTCCGAATTTAGTGCAGCAATATAAAACAAAAAGCGGACAATACACTAGACATTTTTCTATTTCAAAATATGAAAATGTAGAATGGTTAGCGGATTGTGAAAATTGAAACAACAGGTTATTTTGCTGGCCATGCTTATTGTTTTCTAACAAAAATGAGGTTTGAATAAATATATATTTGCTGACTTAAATCACTTGTGTTGTGCACAGCAAAAACATACACAATCTCAAACTCACGTACAATGTTTCCTGAAATCAAAACTTTTCAGAAAACAGTGAACTGATATGCAAATCTGACTTTCAGATAGAAGCTTCCTGTGAAGGAAGCTTGAATAATTTCAAGGGAAAAATTGTTCCGGGGCCGAGTATCGATCCCGGGACCCTTAGCTTAGCGCACGAATGTTCTACCGACTGAGTTACCCCAGGAAACTGTTCTCCGCTATGTCTATGAAAGATTCTTGGGCTTTGTAGATGTTAGTGCTGATAGAACAGCAGATGGTTTATTTACTCACGTAGCACGAGTAGTTAATGAATTTGAAATTTATACTAAACTCGTGCGACTATAGACCAACACCCATACTTCAGGTTCAGCATACGCCACTGTTCGTTGTACGCACGAGAAACATATCCCCATTCAATTGCTGCGATACAAAACACATTTCAGTTGTAACCTGGCCGTACCTCAGGCTTCATGTCATTCATGACGTAACGACAGTCTAAGCCAGCATGTCAATTGATGCCCACAGGAGCAAGCGCGCGCTTTAGAGCCCAGGAGAGCCTGAGCGCTTTACAGCGGAAAGGAAAGAGACAGACGAAAGAGGTGGTATATGCCGCTTGGTCGAGCTAGAATAGGCCTATATTCAGGGACGGCCAGCACTGATTCAATAGATAAAGGGAAGAGAACTTATTAAAACTGTATCCATGTTAATTTTTAGATCTGCCTGAGAAGTATAAGTGCATTATAAGAATGTAAGTTTTAATTTTAATGATCATTTTTCACAAGTTTGATTTTTTTATTCATAAGAAATATTTTCTCAACTTTTCCTACAGAAAAGTGAAATTTTCAGGTATAGGCCTATTTATTTAGTAGCCTTACAGAATGTTTTCTTAAATCTAATATACCGTATATACGTATTACTGAAGATACTGTATTGAAATTTTTGAAAATATTCGCATGGAAATTGTTTGTAAGGAAATTAATTAACAAAGCAACTACTGTTACATCATAAGCAAAAGATATGTGCCCATGTGTTTGAAAAAATGTCAGCTTTATAGCTTCAGCAGATTTCGAGAAAATAATTTAATATTCTGATGATAGGAAGTTGCTCACAAATATCACCTTAAAAGCATAATGCGATAAGAGTTTTGTTATGGAATATTAGTTACACTTAAAACAGATACAGTACCTAGGTAACTTTGCTTTGTACTGTAATACTGTTTTGATTAGTTTATTGAATACTTTGTTAGGCTAAAGATACCATCAATATAAATTCCAACTTATCATGTCATACTCAATCTCTTTCTTTGGAATATCACTTTCTTTATGAATGATGTGTTTCATTCACTTAATAAAGTATAATATTATACGAGGCGTGTTCTTAAAGTAAGTTCCGTTTTCAATTATAGCCGTCACATCGCTGCAATCGTTATTTTGCGCATGCATATTTTCTTCTTCAATCTTCAGACAAGCTGTGCATGCAGTTTCAGAGCTTCAGTCCGTGTGTGGGGTTAGTTATGATCAGTTGAAATGTTTAAAGTGATCGAGCACACCGCCGACTGTGAGATGCGCTCTGTTATCCATTTCTTGAATGCGAGAAACATCAAACCAGTTGACATTCATCGTCAACTTTGTGAGGTGTATGGTGATGATGCCATTAGTGATGGAATGGTCAGGAGATGGGTTAGGAAGTTCAAAGAGGGCCGCGTCTCTGTGCATGACGACTAGCATACCGGTCGGCCATCTTTGGTCAATGACAATTTGGTGCGTGCTGTCGATGAAAAAAATCATGAGGACAGGAACAAATTGACCATCCCTCCTACAGCCCGGATTTGGTTCCGAGTGACTTTCATCTCTTCCAGCACCTCAAGAAGTTCCTCGGTGGTCAACGTTTTGATGGTGACGACACCCAAAATCTCATCTCGAAATTTGGCTGGGAACAAATTGACCAACCCCCTACAGCCCGGATTTGGTTCCGAGTGACTTTCATCTCTTCCTGCACCTCAAGAAGTTCCTCGGTGGTCAACGTTTTGATGGCGACGACACCCAAAATCTCATCTCGAAATTTGGCTCGGAACAAATTGACCATCCCCCCTACAGCCGGGATTTGGCTCCGAGTGTCTTTCATCTCTTCCTGCACCTCAAGAAGTTCCTCTGTGGTCAACGTTTTGATGGCGACGAAGTGAAAACAGCAGTGCGGGAGTGGTTCGCATTGCAGGCGGGCGAATTCTACAATGAAGGGATAGAAAGACTTGTGCCACGACTCGATAAATGTCTCAGTAATGGTGAAGATAATGTTGAGAAGTAATTGAAGTGTGGGGAATACAATGCAACAAAAATAGTTTGTAAATATCTTCCCGTTTACTTACTACACCCTTTTGGAACTTACTTTAAGAACACGCCTCGTACTATAGAATTTAAGTGAATATTCCTTCTTAACTCTCTATTATGTTATTAAGATTTAAAACACAAATGCAATATTAAGAAATCAGTGTTAGTACTTTTGTTTTACAGACAATATAGATAATATTAAACAGAAAGAAGCCATATAACAATAACGACATAAAATTTCTCGTTCCGTTTGAAGTTTGTGCACCACTGTTTTCTTAATCCAACAGGCTGCTTATTCATATACACAACCCTTCCTCTTTCCATACTTAGCGCTTGCTGCCCGCGCACGACGTCAAGGTCAGAAAAATGCGCTTGCTTTGACATCACTGGTCTAAGTACACCTAACCTAATATAATCATGTTGTGGTATAAGTTCCTACCTTTAGTTATCAGGGGCAACAGCAAAGAACGCATTGCGTATGTTTAAATTTCAAAGTAACCCTTTCGGTGTATCGCATTTAAAATTGGTAGATCTACCCCTCCTGCATTAAACATTACCTAAAGCTCAAGTCGTCTGTAAAGACGCTAGTATATGAAGTAAATAATTTCCCTTCTGTTTGTAACTTGTACGAATGACGGCAAAAGTGGCAAAACATTAAAATTCTGACTCTAATGCTTGCAGTCTACGCAAAACAGACGTCGGTGAATCCTCCTGTATGGTGATCCCAACGTGTATGAAACCTCATCAGAAATTAAATAGGGCAGGGAGAAAGAGAGAGAGAGAGAGAGAGAGAGAGAGAGAGTGGAGCGGTGGTGCGCCTCTCCTGACCTTCCTTTGGGATCTAGCCCAACTGTCCGGTCGGATTAACTTTGAGGGTTTTGTATGGCACGGCTCTGTGGGGGAGATTAGGAAACAGGGATAAAAAGAGAAGTAAATGCCTCAGATGGGAGAAACATAAAGTGCAATATACAAGTAAAAAGCACGGAGTGGCACACGAGTCCTTATTCCAAACACAGACGTAATACCTCTCTTCATTTCCATAGAGGACTTTCTAGCCTTCCTGCAGTCACGAAGCTAAAAGGCGCTAATCGAATTAAAGTAATTTCATCAAAACTGTACTATTACACAGTTATTAAATTAAAATTCTGTGACGTCTATTCCTGCTTTTCTATGCTTTACAGATTTGACAAAAGCCCTTGATAGAAATAAATTGGAAGATATAGTAGAAATCTTGCAAGAGAAAGAAATTCCAAGAACAGTAATAAACTTGATAGCAGATATAAATACAAATATTGAAACAAATATTTCTGTAAATGGGAAATTTACGGAAGGTATTAAGTGTGCAAGAGGAATATAACAAGAGATTCTCTAAGTCCATTATTGTTTAATCTGATAATGGATAAAGTGGTTTTTAAGGAACCCGGAGATTCATTGCCGCCCTCACATAAGCCCGCCATCGGTCCCTATCTTGTGCAAGATTAATTCAGTCTCTACCATCATATCCAACCTCCCTCAAATCCATTTTAATATTATCCTCCCATCTATGTCTCGGCCTCCCCAAAGGTCTTTTTCCCTCCGGCCTTCTGACTAACACTAACTTATGCATTTCTGGATTCGCTCATACGTGCTACATGCCCTGCCCATCTCAAACGTCTGGATTTAATGTTCCTAATTATGTCAGGTGAAGAATACAATGCGTGCAGTTCAGCGTTGTGTAACTTTCTACATTCTCATGTAACTTCATCTCTCTTAGCACCAAATATTTTTCTAAGCACTTTATTCTCGAATACTCTTAACCTCTGTTTAACTATAAAAGTGAGAGTCCTAGTTTCACAATCATACAGTACAACAGGTTTTATAAATTCTAACTTCCAGTTTTTTCGAGAGTAGACTGGATAATAAATCTTCTCAACCGAATAATAACACGCATTTCCCATATTCATTCTGCGTTTAATTTCCTCTCGAGTGTCATTTCATATGGTTACTGTTGCCCCAAGGTACTTGAATTTTTCCACCTTTTCAAAGGATAAATTTCACTTTTTATATTTCCATTTCGTACTACATTCTGGTCACGAGACATAATTATATAGAGGAAAGATAATTTTATTATACGTTGAGGTTAATACTTCAGTTTTTTTTTTTTGGTCCGTAGTTTTAAGTGTTTTCTTAAGAGTTGATTAGAAAATCAATAATTGAAGAATTATATACATTTTCTAATAATTATTTAACGTCAATAATTATTAATACACCCTTGTTATTAAAAAGTGTTTATGACAGCAGTGTTTATTTCTCCCGAATGAGGATTTTGCATTGTACCTCAATAAAGATGGAATCAGATCGTTGATGAGAAAAACTCTCTTTTTCTATCCGCCTGTGCCAACATAAACGGAAATAAATACAATACATTGCTGAAACGGAACTAAATAAAGGAATAAATAAATAAACGAATAAATTAATGAATAAATGTGTGACTACATAAATAACCTAAATAAATTAGTTAATTAATTAACATAAATAACGAAAGCAATGTAGAAAGAGGGAGCACAAGAAAGAAAAAGAGATAGGTAAATAAAGGATGTTAGAAATAAAGTAAGAAATAAGGAAAGAAAGAGAAGAAGAGGAAAGAATCAAAGAAAAAAGAAAGACAGAAAAAGAGAGAAGAAAGAAGGAAAGAAAAAAGAAGAATAAAGAAACAAATGAATATATTAAAGGCCCTATCAACTTAAAAAATGCACTTTTAGATAGAAAATGATTCTCACAGAGAAGTTGTAGAGATTAGTTTCTGCGAAAAGCCGAGCGTCGTACCACAGTTTAGTATATACAGTCACGAAGCTCAATACTTACTAAATATGCAAATATAGACAGTTGAAATACGCATACATAGATAGTTGCTCACCATCAGGATAGCTACTATCGCCTCAACACAGACTCTTTCCCCAGCAGACGATAAAATGTTTGTACTTTGGACATCGTATTCTTTTGAAAAAATTAACACCTTCCTTCCACTTTTGAAATATGAAGTATATAAGGTTTATATATCATTTTCATAAAGCATATATTATATTTTATAAACTCACCTTCCTGGATCTTTCGGAAGAAGGATAACGCTGACCTCTTTTTCTTACAATATTTATAGAACCACAAACGTCTCCTTGTCCCATATTATTATTCAAATTATTGCATGTAGTCATTTACAGTTATTACAACCGATAACGAACATTTCACAGTTTTTTGTTGTTCTGTGGTTTACACAACTTTTCACAACAATGCGAAATACGGCACAGTCAATGCCTTTTCGATCTAGACCAGGCCGTAATGTATGTTCGGGTTTTCTGTTTCAGTGTATGTAGCTCAGTGACATATTATATTATAACTTTATTGCGTATCATTGCTAAGTTTTATTTAGTGCAATGTGTCCAAAAGTTCCGTTTAATTCTTGTTGCATAGTATGTTGCAGAAATAATTACAAAACTGTGTTATTTTAATGTGAAGAGAATTTTACGTGTTAACATAATCTGTTCGCATCAACATTTTAAGTTTAGGTGGAAGCTATTTTGAGGTTCAATAAAAACGAATTTATATTGTGATTTTAATTTAGCACATCTACCTTCCTTAATTGTAGACAGAAAATTTACCATACCACTCCTATGAAATTAGTGTACGTACGATTGTGTTATTTCGTCTCTTAGGTAGTAGATAAATACAATAATTCAGTACTCAATTGTAGTATTAAAATACAGACAAATAGAATGTGACGGATGTCATACATGACATTATGTTTAATTATAATGTATAATTGCGAATATAGGAATATAAGTTAAATATAGTAAACATAACCTATAATTTTCATATCAATGGCAAGGCATTGGCGATCACTAAATTTAGACAGAAAGGGGCAACTGGTACAGTAAACACAACCTATAATTTCAATATATCTAAATATCCGTGCGGTGCAATTGGAAATTATTGAATCGTGCATAAATGAATGTACCAGAATTTCTCAATATTTAATCGAAATAAAGGCAGGTATTACACATACGAACAACGTAATTTTCACACCATAAATAATATTACACCTTAACTCGCAAGTGAATTATGTCTGAAGTGTCTCATAATCATTGTTTTAAATTTTATTAATGGAATTACACTACATTTTAGAGAAACATATGTTACTGTTTATGCATTCCAACTAATTTATATGGTTGAAACGCCGCCTTTCGTGATCGGGTTAAGCGAGTTACATGGTCTGCCTTACGGCCTGTATTAGATCACGATGGCTGTGGCACAGTCTATTGTTCCTAGTACTTACAGCGCTCCAAGCGGCTAGCAACTATCGCGACAAATGCAAAAAATCACCCCAAACTTCGTGACTGTGTATAGTAGACTGTGGTCGTATGAATAATAGAACAGCGACAATCCACAGTTAAAAATTCTCGGAGTTACAGGAGTGACGTCACAACTCCACTGCGGCGAGTATGCCAGTCGTGAGTAGCAGCATCTGGGCTTTATACTGTAATTATTGCAAGCTTCTTCTCGCGTCAGTCTCTTCCTATTTAGTGTAAGTTTCTGGTGTCCGGTTTCGTGTCTTATATGAAATAGTTATTTTCACGAATCATGGCTGGAATCAGGCCGTATCAATTTGAGCCCAGGAAAGGTGAAATTGTAAGAATACGGGAAGAAAGCAGTGGGAATAAAGATTGCCTAGGGACTACGGACTGGTGTTTGTGGTGAATGTGTTTCTTCAGCAACTCATCAAGAGTGTTTCTGTTGCTGTGAAAGTGCAATGGTAAAATATGTAAAGGAAAGTGCTGAGTGTATTATGAATACATTTCCTAATGCATTTCACGCTGTTTTACTAAACAGAGACACGTTGAATACTGCTAAGCATGTTACAATGGTGAGGACGGAGTCTAATTTTGAAAGAGAAGAGTTACGGGAAGTAAATAACAGGAACATACGCTATGTAGCTTACAGAGCGTTAAGCCTAATTCTTGGAATCCCCTCCGAAGAGGAAACAGAGGAAACCTTCATGCGTAATAAAAGAAATTCGTTGCGAATACCCCGACCCTGACAATGAGTACAGAAACTTTGAAATTGCTGATAGAAGAGAAATTTCATATTTTGATTAACAAGAAATTATTTTTAATTAAAAAAAAATCACCACAATTTATTATATTTTGCAACCAAATCTCACAACATTAAAAAAATTATCTTAATTTTTACATTTTTTTTTTCTTATTTTACCAATTGTTCCTTTCTTTTATAAGCTTTTAATAACATTACCTCCAATAAACATACTGTTGACCATTTATAAGTGATAACTCGATCATAAAGATGTAATCAATTTCAAAAAAATTACAATCTGCATTTTTAAACCAAATTCATAGTTTTAACTGACTATTACACTTTTACTACTACATACTACTTTTGGCCAATAAAACGGTACGAAAGGACGTCTTTCAACCAACCATGGCTGCTTATCGCACAATTTTATCGCATCCCTAGCATTTGTTTAATTTTATCGCATCCCTAGCATTCGTTTATTTTTATCACTACCCTAGCATTTGTTTCTTTGTTTGCCAACATTTCAGACTGCATTGGTCTGGACGTCAAAAAAACAGAAAATTACAAACCACTCCAGTCAATACACAGCACTTTCAAATATGACTCGCATTGGCACTCGAGAACAAGAATTAATAAAGATCACTGGTCATAGCTATGCATCTTCCCTGAAATCCTATTTACAAATAAATGAAGAGCACCATTCGGAAATCCTGATTAAGTGTGAGGGATACACCATGCACATCAACGAGTTCACTTCTTTTACTCACACGTCCAATATAACATCAACTGAACCACCAACCACTAAAACATTCAAATTTGAAAATTGTACTTTCAATAATTGTTCCTATTAAAATTATTGTTTATTTTTTATTTCAACATCGTTAATTAAAACTTTTCTTGTTTATTTCATCATCCCTAATTAAAACTTTTGTAACACTTGTTTATAATAGTTTATGTTATAGCTTCTGCTATGTGATATTATGAATAATCACGTATCAGAGATTGTTTAATACTAAGATTTATTGAAAATTATCTGTCAAGTGACGTTGATTACTGGGATCCGGATAATTGAAGTGGAATGCAACTTTTTAATAAAAATGAAACAATCAATTTCTTGACTAGTAACCTTCCACAGAGTTCAATGAAGATTCCATAGTTGGCACAACTGATAACATGAAAACAG
Organism: Periplaneta americana; assembly: GCF_040183065.1. Lineage (NCBI taxonomy): Eukaryota > Metazoa > Arthropoda > Insecta > Blattodea > Blattidae > Periplaneta > Periplaneta americana. Next base: position 131,175,798 of record NC_091123.1, on the reverse strand, counting down.
ATAAACATAGACACTACTGCCATCCAGCGTAATATTTGTAATTTAGAGATGGTACAATAATACATTTGAAGACAGTTGTATTTTCCTAAGTCAATTAATATTTTATTGTATTGGAGTACTTCTTTACTTCTAATCTTAATATACTTTCTTCTAATCGTGTAATAGACAATTAAATCCCACTCGAGTTTTGATTTTCTCTAGATAAATCAAAACCTCTAGTGAGATTACTGTTGATAAATTTGTATCAATGTACACATCGAAATTTTCATTGAACAAAAGGCAAACAGAGAAAGTAAACATTCCCACACAATAAAAAATATAGTACCCTTGTCAATTTTTATATTTTGGTAAAACCGCTTCTTTTAAGGAGTTAGTGCACTCGTCACTACTGCTACTAGTTGTTTCACAAAAGGACACATCCATTTCATTTACTTCGTCACTTTCACAGTTTGAAATAACCCTGAAAATTTAACTCCCCAACTCACATTGCACACCTAATTCATTGCAATTTGTATGTGTGTTTAAATTGGCATCATCACTTGTTTGTTCTTCGATATCATTGGCCCCTGCTTCTTTGTTCACTGTCTCACAAAGTTCGCTGTATGAACTTGTAAATGACAAGCCTATTGCTTGTTTTATAATCTTCTCCCTTACATATGACGGGTACACGGGAAAAACGATCAAGGTCCATCAAAAATCGAAATTGAGTTAATAATGCCATATTATAGTGGAAAGAAAGTACTATCATGTGGTCTAGCTAGTAATAAGAAATAATCGTTCTTGACATTCCACTACGTCAATTTCTATTAAATACACACATAACAAAGTATTAAGTGCTTAAACTTTAAAATTCGTTTTTCTCAGAGCTTTCTAAAATGGACCTTGATCGTTATTCCCGTGTACCCTTCATATGGACCAGTCTTTCTCTGACTTTGATCACGTCCATTAATTTCACCCGGTTTCAATTTTAAAGAAGGGATTGCACTTTTTTTAACCGGTCTACTTGTTTTGATACGCAGAAGTTCATTTCTAAGCCGGGATGTCATTTCAAAATCTTCTGGAGTGAAGTGTTTAGAATAAACGACGGAATTCCGGGTGGGTTCGAAATTACTCCGATTTATTCGATTCACCTACGCTTTGAATCTAATCGGTGATCTATGGCAATTAGGAAATACATGAATACTTATTCCAAGTTCTGTGTTTGTAGTATTTGAACACCCAAAAACACGACAATGAGGCATTTCCGATAGAATAGCACACAAACTTATATAAAAAATAATGACACTACTGCGTGTTCAGTTCAAAGTGTGTCATGGCTCGCTGTATGCCGTCATGTGGCTAGCCGATGAGCCTAGAGAATTTAATTTTCCTACACTTCCGCAAAGGTGTATTACGTGTGTGCCAGAGAAGTTGCCTGGCAAGTACGGCGTTCATTCTGAAGAGTACTTACCGATTCGTACGGTATTGCCGGTAGTGGCAGGAATGTGAACTGTTTGGAAACACGTACTGAGGTGAGTTTTTTTCTTTATGGGGAAAGGGTTAAGACGATTACTTACGCATTTGTTGACATTAACTTCGACGGTCAACATGGACACGGAGCATTTGATTTGTGTTGTGGAATGTTGCCGTTACCGATGATAACAAATACCCTGCGTACGATTTTCCAGCGCAAAATACAGTTCGAAAGAGATTATGGTAGCACACAGACCGTACAGACCGTCATCTGTTGCTACGACGTTCAAGTTATACTCTACACGTTCTCAAGTTCAGATTGAGCGCCTTGAATAATAGGCAACTTCTCTGACATAAAAGCTGAAACTCGCTTCAAATCGCTGACTCACAACAGTGACGTCATGACACACTTTGAAATGAACTCCCAGTAGTTGCTTTACCGTACGAAACGCTACTGAGTGAAGCTCGCAGTGAACTGCCTGGAGCTGTGACGTCACGACTACAGCTAGTGTATCATTATACACGCAGTTTTGAGAGAATGGAGCGTCGTAGAAACTTGCGCTTTTCACTGTTAAATTTCTCTAAACAAACCCTTTGTTTTGAGTATCACTTTATTTTTAAGTTGACAGGGCCTTTAAACGAAAGAAAAAAAAGAGAACTCCCATAAAAAGTAAAAGTTATCGAAAATTTATCAAGCCTTCTAATCAAAAATTTTTATCGTTCTCGATATTTCGAATTATCGAGATGTCGGAAGTATCGAGGTATCGGAAGTATAGAGAACACAACTCTTAATTTTAATAACAATGTAATTTTAAGGCCAAATTACTTTCAACGACGGTGAATTTTCAAACTCTACGTTTATATTGTAAAGGCGATCCACTTTAAGGGCACTATATAATATATATTTACGCACTAGTTAGGTGTCAGAACAATACAATGGCGTAGCTTTATTCTGGGTATAAATAAAACTGAAAGACCTGTAAACTAGATGCACATTATGATGCAGAGGATTTTATGCAATATTTTGGCCAATGTTGAAATCCAACTGTGCTCGCCATTATTCTCGCCTTTCATCCCATTATCGAGGTTAATTAATATATATCGCCTTGCAAATAGCCTCACCTCATTCAGAAATACAACTTCAGACTAGCAGAGTGCAGTAAGTTGATTTCATCGACCATATCTGGAGTTAGCAAACAATATCGAAAAGGAACGAACTTCAGTCTTCGAGTGAATGCATTTAATATCCGACGTTGGAGTTTACATCTCAATGTGAATCGCAATATACAGGAAGAGTCTTCTCAAATCAAAAGAGTAAATAATTAAGCAGAATCTTGTTCTTCATCTCAAGGAACAAACATTTTTGTGTAATATCACGAAATACTCATACAAGCTCAGAGCAGCAAAGTACACAAGAAAGTAACACCCGTGCCGTGTATCAAAGGGAATAGAGAACAATTTAATATCCTGTGAGTTGGCAGACAAGGAGGAAGTTCAGTCGTAAGACTTGCGACTTTGTAAAGGGTCAGAGTCAAACTTCACAACCCCTTTGAGATATATGACTTCCTAACTCTTGCTTTCGTTTGGTTCCTCTTGTGTTTGAGGACATCATGTACAATATTCTCTACAAAAACGAATAAATCCTCGAAAAACGTTCGTACCTAAATATGATGAATGTTGATTCAGTATTTTCAGATAGGAACTTATTGATTATTGAAATGAAAACGAATGTATTTATGTGTGATTACTAGAGCCCAGTGTTATGGTTGAAGTTGATTCCAATATTAAAATTCATATTTAAGTAGACGTCGAAATGATGTCAAATGGTTGAAACCATAAGATTTTATCATTTTAATGCATTTATAATTGTAACATTAAAGTTTGACATAACGACACAAACCATTAATTGGTAAAAACACATGTGATCAAAGTATGCATGAATAAGACACTTTCAGAAGTAATCAATTTTAATACAAGGTAATATTTTATATAATTTAAACTTGATTTAATGTCTAAAATTTAATTTTTGTGTTCTATAGTTGTTTTAATTATTGTAATAAATTGAAATAGATATGAGGTTTAATTTCTTTTAACTATCACACAAATTGATTATTAAAACAATAATTCACTCAACTATAGTTTATTATTTAATTTGTATACATGGTTTTAATATGTTCGTTTTAAGATTACGTAATTAATGCAAGACATAACAAAATTCTAAACTAACCTAACTTAACCAATCACAGATTCGTAAAAGCAAGGCATAACAAAAGTCTAAAGTTATGTAACCTAAACTAACATGTCACAGATTCGTATATAGTATACACACGAAAGATGCGTATCGTGATATTAACACTTACAAAAATTCGAGTGTACAATAGCTATAAGAAAACTCGAGTGTATACTAGCGTAAAACTTTCGTAATGTCACCTAAGTTATGTTGGTATGATTGACTGAGGAAAGAGCTATAAAACAGTTGAAGGTGTCTAAGCTGAGTACGAAGGGAAGTATCTATTTGCTAGTTCAGCCCAGTATTTCTGCTTTATTCACTTTATTTATATAGTTTTTACCTGTATTATAATGGTATTCCACTGATGTATGTTAATACAGCTATAGGCCTAAAATTGTTCTATGGCGACATCATAACAATGTGGAGTTTTCTTTTCATTTATTTTAAAATACCCAAAAAAAGATACCGGATTTTATCGGTATTTTCAGGGTTGTCAGACGTTCTGGATTTTAATGGTATGTTTTGTGCCCTGGATTGAGTTACATTTGTCCCGGAATGTCAAAAAAAAAAAAAAAGAAAGAAAAAAGAAGATTTTTACTCATTTCTACGAATTGTCCAACCTTTGTTCATTGTCGTCGTCAATGCCACCTGGCGCCTTCTATCCAATTGTATCGAAATAAAAACGATAATTGTACTGTACTGTCGTATGTATTAGGTATTATACAGTATCTTCATTCTTTAGCCTCTTTGGAAGTTGATTTAGTACAGACAGGATTTAAACATTATCATGCATTTCTTCTGAATAGAACAGGGTATAATATGACATTATTTTTCCAGATTTTATCAATAATTCAAAGAAAATTTCATAATCTAGGAAAAATGTAACAAAATTAAAAGTTTAGGCCCTGTATAATTAGTTGAAATGCATAAAAACTAATAAAATCAGCTGTATTTCAAATTGAATTAATTCTTATCTGAAGTCATGTTAAGGTACGAACGCAGTATCATCACCTGTCCTGGATTCTTGAGAGAATCTGGCAACCATAGTAGCAACACAGTTCCTACAACGCAATATTGAAAGAGTTGTCTTGCAATCAAGTTTAGGTGAATATTACTTATGTCCCAGCCACTATCGGAACATGATAAAATACCTTGAAAATGCCTTGGATTTATAGCATTGATTAGTATAAATTGATGTGATCACTGCCCTAAATACGTATCATATACGAAAATCGTTGTGCGTGAATGATAAATACGGCCATATTTCGTTAATGTAACAGTGGGTTTCAGTGTCGCCAACATAGTAATAATACTACACACCAAACCTAATTTCTCTCATAATAAGTACATACCTAATCAAACGTAACCTAACCTGTCATACAGGGTGGGGCATGGGAAGCAAGTGTTTTTGGAATGGCTTGTACTCGGTCATTATGAAAGGGAGAGACGTGCGACATGTGACATTCCATTCTGTGGCTCATAGCATTTCACCTGCAGTCGGCATCATGGAGCAGTAGACGCATGTTTGCGTATGATTGTTTTGTTAGAAATGGTGAGTCGGTGAGCTCGATGCGGCGTGAGGTTTGCTACACATTCAATATTAATCGCAATGATTCTGTTCCCGTGCGTGACACAATCTTATGTTAGGTTAAAAAATCTTAAAAAAAAAAAAAGGCGCAATACTGAAGAATAAATCGCCCGGCCCCCAACACAGAGTGCGTACTCCAGAAAATTTTCAGTCAGATAAGCGATACTGCACAGCCCAGGCCGCTCTGCTCGAAGACATTCAACTGCTCTTGTAATCAGCAATCGTACGATAAGACGGATTTTGCATGGCGATTTACATTTACACCCATACAAGATAGGTGGTTTCAGCAAGATGGGGCCACGGCGCATATCTTCAGAGCGTCAATGACAGTTCTTTGCCTCCTGTTTTCCAATCGTCTCATTTCGAGATTTGGTGATGTTCCATGGCTCCCTCGGTCCCCTGACTTGTCCACGTGATTTTTTTCTATGTGAGTACCTAAAGGCACGTGTTTACGAGGGTAAGCCCCGAATATTAGATGAATTAAAGGACACAGTACGTCACCACATCACCCAAATCAACAGAGATCTCCTGGAAAGAATAGAGGTGAATTTTCGTCAGCGTCTTGAACAATGCGTCAACACAGACGGACATCACATGCCAGATGTAATTTTCCGCTCATAATTGAAATGGTATGTTCTCACAAGCGTTATTCTACCAATAAAATGTGTTTAAAACAAGAACTAACTGTTTTATGATTATTTTAAAAACACTTGGTTCCATTGCCCCACCCTGTATAATACTACACACCTGTAGTAACATTCCTCACATTTAATATAATTTCGTTTGCATGTATTGCCGGCCCTGCTACAAGTGTGTCGGTAGCCGTCTAGTGGAAATGGATCGTAATTCCATAAAGAAAATATGGCGACTTTCATAATTACATTTAATTCGTTCAGTCTATGTCTTGTGATATATTAAATGTGTTAATGTAGTAATAATTCTATATTATATAGTACAATAAGAATTGAAATGTGTGGCGGTTGTGATAAAAGTATTGAAATTGGTTTACAGCGCCACATTGGCAATGATAAAAGTGTGCAATATTCGTTCAGTTGTTGGTGAATACTCTACAGTATAGCAGTGGTTGCCAAACATCACGAAATTGTGACGTAATAGAAATACAACCCACACATCACTATCGCAGGGAGAGGGGTGGAGTGGGTATCTCCTCAGGTAATGCAGTCAATAACAGTGCAGAGACGGACTGGACCAAAAAACGAAAGCAATATAACATTCTTCTACTTATTAACTATACATACTTTTTTCCATGTTAATTTTTATCCTTCTATTAATTGTTTTTGTATTATTAATAAAATAAAATAAATTTATTTTCTTATTTACCATAGAAAGAGCGTGTACTTTACATCGGCAGATAATTGAAATTAGAAAAACGTACTAGACTGGTCACGAAGTTGTAAATTGCATTACATACTTCAAACAAACGTTGAAGTATTTTACTCCGATTAAGACATAGAAGCCGATATTTTTTATTGTTTATTTATTAATGAAATACAGTATTCAAATTACACTCATACGTAGAAAAGAAACGTGGAAGTATTTTATACCGATTAAAACACAGAAGCCAATACTTTTTATTGTTTATTTATTAATGAAATATTCAAATTAGACTACATACGTCGAAAAAAACGTCGATGTATTTTACCCAGATTAAGACATAAAATCCGTTACTTTTTATTGTTCGTTTATTATTTAAGTTACAGGTAAGGGCGTGGTAGTCTTCATAACAAGAAAAATAATGACAACGTACATTGTTCTTTTATACTTCATTTAAAATTTTACAACAAATTAAGTATCTCATATTATTGCCATCTGCACAAAATAAATACTTTTCCTTCCATGCTCCTTAAAATTAAGTTTCTACTTACTAACTGTTTTCGAAAAGACATCGAAACATATTATCCTACACACTTGTAACATTACATGCGTACGTCCGCTGCTGATAAATGTCTTTACTTATATCGAAGTAGTGGCTGTAAACAGAGGGTGGGGATATGATGTCATGGTTATGCTTGAGTGGAGACAGGGGCATGTGTCGCGACACAGCTTTTGGCGATCACTGCTCTATATCAGCCGTGGCGAAAATGTGATCGTGCGCCGAGCCACTGTGTAGCCTGCAACGTGCATAGCACTTATGGAGGGAGGCGGACGCCCGAAGGGGAAGTGAAGCAACTGTCTGACTTATTAATGGATTTTCATTTTCCTTACGTCAAGCACTTAAATATAATTTTATACAGTACAAGGTTACAAACTAATGTTTAGTACGTGTAACGAAGAAAGGAATGAATAGGAAAACATAGGACACATTATCACAACCTAAAATTAACTGACTTCAGAATGTCTCTGCGACAGAATTTCAGAATCAGAAATTATGTCACTTACTGCCAGTCGTAGTTGATCACGAAGGTATTTGTCTGTCAGTCGTGATCTAAATTTGGTTTTTACTATTTTCATTCTTGAAAATAATTTTTCATAAACGTAAGTTGTAGCGAACATGGCTTCAACAGAGCAAGCGAAAGAACGAAGCTTCGGATATTTATTTTTTGGCAAATATTTGAAAGGTTGAACTTTTGTCAAGTCCTTACATCTAGCTTTCATTTAACATCACATAGTAAATCAGTGAGTTTAAATGGAATATCTAACCGCATTATTCGTACATCTGCTGAAAAAGAATCGACCTACAGAAATAATAATAATAATAATAATAATAATAATAATAACAACAACAACACTTAACCTTTTAATGTTTCATCAGTAACTTGTAGTAACTTATAATGCCGTTTTATGTTATACAAACGTTTTCCTCGTAATACTTGTGAACAAATCATACATTTAATATTCTCATCATATTGGCAGCAAAAAATTGCGTCCTCCCATCCTACTTGAAACTTTCGTTTTTGTAGAGGTACATGGTTTCGAGAGAGACATTGCGACGATACGATACTCGCAGGTCAGAGACAAATACAAATGGAACGGAGTTTGACTCCAGTGATGAGAGGGTGGGGGTTGTGGTAGGTAAGAAGCGAAGGAAATGCAGAGCTACCATTGCGAGCCACGATGTGCTCGTGAGTTTCATTTTCGCCACGGCTGCTCTATATTGACCAAGAGAACATTACAGTAAACATTACAGTATTATTATATTGATAAACAAAACCTATACTTCAGAAAGGAGTCTTGATATGCGTCTCATTCTAAAACTGTGTAGTATCCTTACCTAGTGAAGCGTCGTACGTGTTCATATACTCCGAGGTCATGAACTGGGACACGAGCGCGGTCTTTCCGACGCCGGAGTCGCCCAGCAGCACCACTCTGTACTTAGCGATCTCCTCCACGCTGGCCTCGGAGCTCATGTTGTTGTAGCTGCTACCGCAGCAGGAGCCCTCGAAGGGGGAGCGCTCCCCGGGACTCACCCCGCTCAGGTTGCTGTGGTTGCTGTGCCTGCACACACAAACAACGACACATCAGACGCTGCGAGTCTGTGGGGGTCGGGAGTATGAAACTGACCTCGCACAGGGTTTAACTGTAATAGTTGGAAACTCCGCAGCTACTGTATGGGCTATTCCATATGAAATCGATCAGTAAAAAACCTCGCAATTTTTTTATACCCTAATTTTTTCCCTATTTATACAAGGTGCTGAAGAGAGTGCATTTGCAAAAATATACTATAGAAAGTCAAACGGTTTTCGTATTGTTGAGCGACAAATTTAGCGTATTTTAGAAAAACAAGCCTCTTTCAGCGCTCAGAACTCTGGAACCATTTACTGCAGAACATTCAAGGAGAACTCATTTTGAAGCTGACATTTGGTAGGTTATGATAAGAAATAATCCTTATTTTTATTGTATACAGAGAGACAGATAATCTGATTTTACTTACTTTTAGGCTTTTTGCCCATTTGTAAAAATGTAAAAAAATATTGGGAAAAAACCTTGCATTATTAAGAGGGATTCGGCATTGTTTGCTTAGTGTCACGACAATAAGTTTCGGGGATATTAAATAAATTATATTCACACGCCTAGACTTGAAAGGCGCAACACAGCAAGCACTGGCCGAGAGATGAAGATAAGAGAGCTTTAGGCGTCATTTTACTCCTGTGTTTATGAAAACCTGTGATAAAACTAGCCCAGCTATGCGCTACTAGACGAAACATTACGTGTTCAGTTTATGTCTGGTAGCCTTGCTTGCCTAGGCTAGCTACCGCCTCACAGTCAGCTGGTTAGCTCGCGCGCGTAATATTTATTTTCTTTATTTGATTTTTCAATACTTTCTTATTAACGTTGCACCAGTAAAAAATAAGTGTTTATTTGTACTTTCAATACGGAATCTAACCATATATTTTAAAAATATTTTTTCGTGGGCAAAGGTCTCTTAATTAAGAAAAATCTCAATTTCTCCATTTCCATAAAAAGTAAGAAAAACTGTTTACATATCAATATAAACTTTAACTTTTCAGCATCAAAATAAACCATGATTTGATCATTGGGTGAAAGGGTTTCCGAGCCACAACAGTTTAAATTTGCTAATTTTATGAAAATACGATAAATTAAAATATTTTTAATTTAAACACTATCTCTCAAACTTTGCACAAAGCACTGTATCATAGTTGTCTACGGACAGAAAAAGTTTCATTGTATTTAAAAATTGCAAGGTCAATTTTCTGTATATTTCGGTCGATTTGAGATGGAATAGCCCGTATGAACCAGAGTCGTGCTAAATTCATAAAACCTACGTTCTTTAAGGATGATTCGCTTTATACAGTGTTGCCAGAAAGTTTAGGGACACTTTATAATTCTTATAAAATGCTGCCCAGGCTAGAGTTACCATCCGTCCGGCAAAAGGAGGACATGTCCTCTTTTTTAATAATTTTATCCTGTCCGACAGGCATTTAAAAAAATTTGAAATGTCCTGCATTTCGCATTTCAAGTAGAGTTAATATGAATATTGAACAATGTGAGCTATTATGCATAGAATATCTAAACATTGTGAAAACCTATGACAGATTTAACTGGTTTCAATGATTGAAGCTGGAACACATAAAATATGATGACCTATTGACATGCATTGAATTCTTACTCTCTCAAAATGTCACTATTCATGATTCTAAGCCAGGGTTTCTCAAACTATGGTCCGCGAACCACCTGTGATCCTCGAGGTCTGCCCTTGTGGTCCTTCAAAAGAGACAGAAGAAAAAATAAAATTCAAACGAACTGCGTGCCACACTATAGCTTAAAATCTCAGAGTTTGCAAATGACACATGACAATCGAATTTCACTTTTTCTCTCAGTACTGACATTTTATGAAATATATTATCCTACCCATCTATCGACTTCCCACTCTACTCTCAGCAACAAAAGAGGAATTTAAAGCACTATACACGTGGTGTTTCCGACATCTTTTCCCTGCACATCTGGCGCCGCGCCTGTAACCCAGCCAGGGACCACCCAAATTCATAACAGAGGACAAAAGTACCGAACCTTAATTAGATTTTAAAATATAAGTATACTGGTATTAAAATATGCTACGAAAATAATAAATTTGTTTTCGAAGGGAACAAGAGTAAGGTGGTCTGCGGAACTGTTCTGACTTTAAATACGTGGTCCCCACTTCATAAAAGTTTGAGAAACGCTGTTCTAAGCTATTTTATCAATTTTATTCTGCAATGTACAAAGATATGCCAATCAAGTTTATTTTGACAAAGATTTAAGTTTAGATAAACAATGGTGCAAATTCTTCAATTCCAGTAGTTTTGCGAGCACTGGAACTTTCTCAGAACTCTCAAAAATATGCCAGTTCTATTTATTTATCTCACGTTACAATGGGAGTGTTGAGAGAGTACTTTACAAATATCTACTCAATGGACAAAAGAACGAAATCGCATACTAACGGAGACATCATGGTGAAATACAATTTCAAGGACATGTCCTGTGAACAGTTCCATAGTTATTTGATACAAGATATAAGATTGTCTGTTCAGGCTCTTGTGCACAAAGTGGGCTCTACTAATAAGTAGGGTACAGATGTAATACTGATCCAGCAACTAGTGAGAAAGCTGATTCAGGTGAGCCAATGTTTTTATATTTAATTTTCTTCATACCAATTTTTAAAAAGTCCTCCTTTTTTCAGCAATGTCGTCTTATTCCTCCTAAAGAATTTCTTCTCATGGTAACCCTATCCCAGGCCTTAAATATTAGAGAAACTAACAGTGTTTTTATCTGTTGATTAACATTAGGAAATACTAATTTGTAGTGAAATTTCGGTATTTCTATGATGACTGTTAGCCCTTATAAAGAATTTATGTTTTTCAAAGAAAATAAAAATCTTACATTTTCAGTATTAAAATTTATTATGAATGAGTAACTAATTGGTGCACGATTTTCAACTGTTCCTGGATAATGTAAGATATATTGCACTCTAAACTAGTAAAGATCGAATATTTGTAAAAAAAATTCTTCTTTGTGAATGACCTAGCAGTTTCTAAGGTTTGAAGATTAAACAAAATGGGGAAATTTTGTTATTGGTCGGTTCATCTGTAACTGTTGAATGGAGCTGCGGTCCTTGGGATCACAATGATAGGAGGGACGCAGCTATGCAAACCTCATAGCTATAACTGCCTCCATTCAGCAGTTACAGATGAACCGGCCAATAACATATTTTCCCATTTTTTTTAACTTCAAACCTTAGAAAGTGCTAGGTCATTCACAAAGAATTTCTTTTTTACAAACAATTGATCTTTACTAATTTAAAGAGTAATATATCCTACATCATCCAGCAACAGTTGAGAATCGTGCACCAATTAGTTACTTATTCATATTCAACTTCAATATTGAAAATGTAAGATTTTTTATTTTGTTTCATAAACTTATAAATTCTCTATAACGACTAAGAGTCATCAGGATACAACATTGTTGTTTAGTCAACTGTCCGAAGACACCCACCATGTGACACCAACAAGGCATCACTCATGAGAAGACAACTAGGCCAGGAGATAATTGGGTAGGTTGGCTAGTTTCTTCAGCGAATAGGGATTATAAAGAATGTACACTGAGCGAATTTTCCTGTGTTTTGTTTCTCTGTGCGCAGCGTTTAGTTCCACTTTCAAGCGCTAGAGGTTAGTGTAATCGAGCATACGCTAAGATGATAATTGAGTACAGAATTGAGACACAGGATCCAAACTTCGTCTACCTTATTGCATAATCCAGTAACGCTTTGCTTCAAATAAATTCAAGTTAACAGCTTTTCCTTATTTCTTAGTGACAAACTAGTTGTAATAATAATATTTTATATTTCAGATATGATAAATTACATTATAAAATAATATAATACATTATAAAATTGAGTATCGAATTTGTTTAATATTTGTATATAATATAATATAGATATTTGGTTTTACTTCTCGTAAGAGTTTTGTTTTTCCATTTTCAGCGCTATCAAATTATTACATATTTTAATTGTTGTTGGGGTCAACGTCTCAACTCTCATTATAAAGGAACTCTAGAGTCTAGACATTACAGTTAATGACGGATTTATTATTTTATGGATCTAATTTATTTTATTTGAGTACATAATGTACCTAGATGTATTAATTATATGTGTTATATTTCCGCTGTGTCGACTGCTAGCTGGAGTGATGTCAGCGCCAACTCTAGGGAGAAAGCAGAATCTCACGCTTTAGCTGGCTTGAAGGTCATTAAAATCAGTCCGGCTACATCAAAGGTACCGACGCGAAGTGTCCATTCTTTATAATCCCTATTCGCTGGTTTCTTTCCCCCTCCATTACATACTGTACATCGCTGGCTAGTTACAAAACACAATAATCACACTTCAGATGTGTAGAAACAATTGTTCTTCCTCGGACACATATCGTCAAATGATATGTACTGCTTGATAATAGATGTACATATCAGCAAGAACCTCAATCAGAAGTAAACTTCCATTATATTTGGCATTATTATTGGCGCTGTATTCACTAAATTTATTTTCAAAATATACAACACTGGATTTTATATCACAATTTCAATCAGTTTTTTGGCGCTCAGTTTCCAAATGAAATCAAAGTAAAGTAAAATATATAATTATAAAAGTTAAACAATTTTAAAGGTGAAACAATCTCATAATATCTTGATCCGGGAGAGGAGAAAAAATTAATAAACGGAACGGAATTTGTTCGTTTGCGCATGCATACTATCAAAACATGTCCATACCCGTTCCGTACTTATCTATAAAAACTGCTCTGGTAGAATCACGAATAACAGGGTTACGTAACTGACCGTATGCGCAGCGTAAAGTACTGTATATACACACATTTAAAACTCTAGAAACTATAATTTATGGATATGAAATGGAAGCGAAACGGGAAGGAAGTGTGACGTATAATGCCAATCAACTTGAAGGCTTAGCCAGGTTGACCAGATATCCTGCACTGGATCAAACAGGGTAATTCCCTCGGAGTAACCTTGCCAACTTAGGTAACCAACAGGACAACCCAGCGAACAGTATTAAAAGGAAGTAATACTACACTATTTTTCAAAAATATTTTTCTAACAATTAAAACACATATTATTATGATGTACCGAAGTACATATGATATTTCCGTGCAGGAATTCTGCAATTTTCTCTATTCTACCTTTCTTCACCAATTAAAATGCAGTATATTCTTCATATATATATTCAAATAAGTAATTAATAACTTTAATAATCAATTATAACTTATTTAATTAATAAATACGTAATTGAATAGGTTCTTAAGGGGTTAGGTACAGTTTACAGCAGTAAAATTTTAGAAATATTCAACATTTTTTTCCTCCATTACTATATCTTGTACAATAATGAAAATTAGTAGGCCTATGTGTAAAACACAAAATTAAAAAAAAAATCTATTAAGGAATGTAGTTGAAAGAGCATGATATTGTAAACATGAGTTTCAGCAATAAAATAAAAGAAAGAGAACATGAAAAAGTTAACAAGTTTACGAATTGCCACTATTTTGAATTTTGAAAAAAATATAGGCCTATAAATATTTTTTTTAATCGCAAAAATATTTTTTTTTTAATATAGCAGAAGGATAGTGTTTTACACATACCGATTTTCATTATTGTACAAGATACAGTAATGGAGGAAGAAAATGTTGAATATTTCCAAAACTTTTACTGCTTTAAGCTATACCTAACTCCTTAAGTCAGTAATAAATATTTTATTGCCAACTTCTAAATTAATTTATGACGTTATCAGCCAACATTAACATTAGATTGTTCGTTAATTTATCTGAACATGAAATCAATTGCTTTTTTATCACATTCTAATTTTATGGTGTTTGGATAAAGGGGGATAAGTCATAAGTAGGGAAAGGGATTTGAAGTATTATAAAGAATGGTGAAACGTAGTATAGATATTCGTAGCTCAGCGACTATCAAGCGAGCTGCATGGACAAGTACAGTCCACTTCATACAAACTTACACGCAACGAGCTGTAAACGTATTTCAGAAAAAAATAAATTGAATATTTAATGACATACAGTGACCTACATACATAATCTGCATTTCTTTTTAACTACATGTGCTTTTCTTGGCAACGCACAAGACACCAATAAACAACATTACAAATATACGTAGTTAAATATCAATCTCTGCGTCCTCGCGTGTTAGTCGACATATTGATGGTTGATAGACAGATGTCTTCTGCATGGAACTCGCCTCTGAATATGTGTGTTTTTCTGTCAGGAAATATGATAATATGTATACTACGTATATTACAATATTAAAATATATGCAATATATATTTCAATATTTACAATATAGCCTAATACAGTATCATTAAATGTTGAACAAAATGTAGAACCAAACGAAATGGCATTTTCAATTGATGCTATGTTTTGTTCATGGAACAATTATTCCTGCTGTGCCTTGTTATAATAAATTGTAAATATTATTTTCAAAATACAACTTTGCTCTGTTGCAAGGAAGAAAATGTTTTAACATCTGCAGAGACAATTGGAGAGTACTTGAAACAAGATACGTCAATTAAATTAGCATGTTGAATGACGTCATTGGGACACGTTTTTGTTAGTACATCTGAAATCCGACTAAGAATACCGTACCCATCATTTTTAATTAAAACTCTGTTCATTTTTTCACCAACACGTTTTCCTACTTCACCTTCTACTGCACTCAGTTTATTTACAATAGTCCTCATAATATTTATTTGCTCAACTAGTTCTACTCCTGACTTTTCCAATTGAATAATGGCATCCGGTAAATATCCAAAATTTGGCTTAATATCCATGACTTCTTTCTCCATTGTTCTATCATTTAGCAGTTCCTGGCATATCTGTATCGCAACGGCATCATCGGGATCGAAAGACTGGACCACTTTCTTCACAGATTGGAGGTGATGTGCGTAATAATTGCAAGCTTCTAACCATGACCCCCAGCTCTTAATTTTGTTAGTTGGTTTCACTTTCGGCATTGTACCTGTACTTCACTACTCTGAAATGCAAACCTGTATGTTGAAGTTCTTATGCGACAACTGTCCCATTCACCTGTTGTTGACGTGCAGAGATCTGAGAGTATGTCATGGAGGAGAGGACTTGGTATAAAGGGTTGTAAACAAATGGCTGTGTAGATTCCAATACTAGCTTTTACTACTCCAAATTCCGTTCCGTAGTCATAAGAATAAGTTCTGAAATAAATGAAAATTAAACTTCGGACCCTTATTGCAAATGATTTTCTACACAAATAAAACAATCAAATTATTGTATTATTATTTTTTTTTTGCACTCCCAGCTGTAGAATTTAACTTGTGTATTCACCTGGGGAATAAATCTCCATTTTTCACACACAAAAAAAGAAAGAAAGAAAGAAATAACGTACCCCCTTCTATCCGAACACGATCGGATTTAAATTCTTTTCTGAAAGCATTACACTCAGAAATTATCGTCAACTGCGAGGAAACTACCAAGATTTGAACAAACTTCATTAAGACTTCTTTTGTTTATAATCACGATATCTACCTCCAATCAAAGTTCAGGTACCTATATTGTTTACACCTATGTGTGTGTATCAAATGCCTAAATGAGCTTTATATATGATGGACAATGTGTAATATGTAGCCTAGTAAAATGCGTTCATTTTTATCGGTTAAAAGCAGTCTTAAGAATTAAAAAATAGCTTATCAACAGTAATCTCACTAGACGTTTTGATTTATCTAGAGAAAATCAAAACTCGAGTGGGATTTAATTGACTATTACACGATTAGAAGAAAATATATAAAGATTAGAAGTAACGAAGTACTCCAATACAATAAAATATTAATTGACTTACGAAAATACAACTGTCTTCAAATGTATTATTGTACCATCTCAACATTACAAATATTACGCTAGATGCTTGCTAGATGGCAGTAGTGAGCAATGCCTTCTCGTCGAGAAGTTCTCGATCTATACGTATACACGATGGCAATGTTACTAGTCAAGAAGACATTGTTGATTCAGTTTCATTTTTATTATTAAAACAGTTGCATTCCATTTATTATCCGAATCCCAGTAATCAACGTCACTTGACAGATGATTTTCAATAAATCTTAATATTAAACAATCTCTGATACGTGACTACCCATAATATCATATAGCAGAAGTTATAACATTAACCCATGGGCGTCCAAAAGGATCGTCTGCGCCGAATCACTTGCAAGACGCTACTTGTATAAGCTCATGACCTTGGGTGGGAGGGTTGAAGATGTAGGTAGCGACAGGTGAGTTAACTAGAACAGTGGTGGTTTATTGTACGCTAGACATCATCGGGGAAGTTCGTGTACTTTAACTTGATTCAAAATCACAATTTGTTAATTAATACAAATAAAAATTCAAATAAATACATAAACAAACTATAGGCGTTGGAATAGTGTGATAACTAGTCGTAGTATAAACTATTAAATAGATTCAAAACACTTTGAAAATAAAGTATTATGAACTACAAGGCTCATGTAAATGGAAATTAAATACATAATCATCATTAATCTGATGTAAAAATAAACCAATATTTATGTCTAAGTATAATAATGAATGAAATGTATTCTACTGAAATTAGCCTTCTTCAGTTTCACATATTTGTTTCAGCAATATTGCATTGAAATCCGGAGTGACATCACACACTGATCCGTCATGCGGGTCCTACATTTTGACTTTGCGCTGTTTCGAATTTTGTTTATAATATTACGTATCACCACATCCATGACGTGCTGAAAATTCAAAGTTTTCTCATAAAGGGCTTCTTGATGAAAAATGCAATGTACTGTGTAGAAATTTGATACATCTCTTTCGTTAAGAAATACTGTACTTTTAGTCTGCCTATTAAACCATTTTTCTCGGCAACAATGGAACGGGCGCCATCAGTTGCCATGGACACTAGCTTTGACTACTGTAAATAATTATGTTTATGTACGCACGAGCAAAGGTCATTGAATATTTCTTCTCCAGTGGTGTTACTTTTTAAAGGAATCCGGTCTAATAAATATTCTTCAACACCTCGTATAAATACAGATAACTGAGCCGTACCTATCAAATCATTGCTTTCATCACAAGCAAGAGAAAAATGTAAAACGTTATCAATTGTAGCATCAATCTGCCTAGATATGTCAGATATTTTAATTCTTCGTGCAACAGTTTGTCGAGAAAGGTGTAAATTGTGAAAGTGATGCAATTCTTTGGGGCACAAAATTTCTGCGACTCTAACCATGCATGTTTTTACAAACTCGCCTTCCTGAAATGATTTGAGAGATTTGGCTATCTCCCATGACACAGTTTAACTAACAAGTCTTTTTCTGTCATGTCAGGTGCAGGAACGTCAATATGCAGAGTATGCTTATTTAACAGATTACTCAGTTCTTTTGCCCTATCTACTCTTGGAATAATGAAGGAATATGCATAATAATAATAATAATAATAATAATAATAATAATAATGGTAATATAATATTCAATAACGCTAATATAATAATATTTATAATAATCAATAATACATTTCATCTCAGCATATTGAGAATGTCAAGCAACAAATGACGTTTTACATTCCCTCGAAACATGCCGGAAATTATCTTAGAACATATAAGACATTTTATATTATCACCATCTTCAAAGCAAAGAAACTCTATAATGAAGAAATAATATAATTTCAATTTTGTCAAGACGGAAACAAAACTGAAATTATATTATTTCTTCATTATAATTCGACTTATTTGACAGCTTTATTAAAATGAATTCAAAATTAAAAAAAAACTCTAGTTCCCACTCTACATTAAATTTGGAGGTCGAAGGCTTGGACAGAGACATTCGCAAACCACCTTATAAATCCGGTACGGCCGCCACTGCCTTGTTTACTGTATCAAGCACACGCTATGGCAGTCAGGGTGCCTTACGAGGGAGGAGGGCGAATGGAGGGGGTTACATTGCAGGTTGCATAGTGACTACACAGTGATTCGCGAATCACCTTTTGGACATCTCTGACATAACCTAATATACTGTACACAAGTGTTAGAAAAGTTTTAATTAACGACGATGACATAAAAAATAAACATGAATAATTTTAAAAGGAATAATTATTGAATGTACAATTTTCAAATTTGAATGGGGTTGGTGCTTCAATTGATGTTATATTGAACGTGTGCGTAATAGAAGTGGAACTCGTTGATTTAGGCCTACATGGTGTATTCAACTTATTCAGGATTTCCGAATGAATAATTTTAAAAGGAATACTTATTGAATATACAATTTTCAAATTTGAATGTGGTTGGTGGTTCAATTTATGTTATATTGGACATGTGCGTAATAGAAGTGGAACTCATTGATTTAGACCTACATGGTGTATTCAACTTATTCAGGATTTCCGAATGGTGCTCTTCATTTATTTCTAAATCGGATTTCAGAAGATGCATAGGTATGATCAGTGATTTTTATTAATTCTTGTTCTTGAATGCCAATGCGAGTGATATTTGAAACTGCTGTGCATCGACTGGAGTGGTTTGTAATTATATATATATATATATATATATATATATATATATATATATATATATATATATATATATTTACGTCCAGACCAGCGCAGTTTCAAATGTTGGCAAACAAAGAAACAAATGCTAGGGACGCGATAAAATTGTGCTATAAGCAGCCATGATTGGTTGAAATACGTCCTTTCGTACCATTTTATTGGTCGAAAGTAGTATGACGTAGTAAGAGTGTAATAGTCATCATAAGAGCTTTATGTAATATAGAAACAATACTCACGATTTGTATTATGCTTCGTTAAGTTTTAATATGAAAACACAGTTATTTCATAACACAAAACTTTCACAGAAAATTGAGGTTATTACATACTGTATATCGTTTATTGAATATGTATTGATTGCGCAACCGCCACTTATCCGGGCGAAGTCATCCTTGACGAGTAGCACTCACTCATCGAAGACTCCAGAGGAGGGTAGACATATGCTTGTTTCTCCCCTCTCCACTCTGCCAACAACCTGTTCCCGCATTCACAAACCCCTGCCTGTAAAGTCGAGTATGCATTACTCTACTATGAACTCGCCCCCTTAAGTCTGTCTTTTATAGAATACTCCGTATAGCTTTGAACATTTCATACTGTATACAAAACGGATTTCGTACCTTTCTGAAATGCAGTACATAGCAGAATGTTTTCAAGAAAATTGCATGAAAATTTATATTTGTAAAACTAATGTAATCTTTTCGAGGAAAACTACTTCTCTTAAATTGAACTATAACTTACATCATAATCAAATTAATGGAACAAATTGTAAAGGGAATACGTACTTGAAGAAGCACAGAAATTTTGAGAAAAAAGAGGATTTTCACTGTTATATTTCTACTAACGAAAAGAAATTTACTACTGCAGTTTGACAGCGGTTTCAGCAACATAAAAATAACTTACAGTATAAGAAGCATTTTCTTTTAACAGTTTTTCTATAAAATATATTTCATCAACGTATGGAAAAAATGTAGGATTCAAGTACAACTTTTGGTAATCATAGATTTCGAACTCAACTGCATCTTTTATTTTTAGGGTATGTAGAAAACATGTTATTCTGTAAATCGGACTATTATCTGAACATTTAAAACTATACTTTGTATAAAATAAATTCTTTATTTTGTATTTAAGGAAATAATAATAATAATAATAATAATAATAATAATAATAATAATAATAATAATATTATTATTATTATTATTATTATTATTATTATTATTATTATTATTACTATTATTCACAGAAAATTTAATTATCTATATAATGTTCTAATTAACAGAACGGATTGTGTAAAAGCTCTGGGATTATTATTTGACAATAAATGATATTTTCATAGTCACGTTGCATTTACAATCACGCAATCAGAATGTTGGGAATAATACGACCAATAACTTATTCTTTTTCCACGCCCGATTCTCTTTTAATGCTCTACTATACATTGGTGCGATCGAAACTCGAATATGCATCTGTAGCTTGGAACTCGATTGCAACTACAGATTGGGCTAAATTAGAAACTATGCAAAGAAAATTTATATTTTTATGTTCATTCAGATTTCTGCCTATTAATTCCGGGTATAATTACGAGAGAAAATGTGAATATTTTAATTGTCAAAACCTATATGCTAGACGCCATGAGCTAGATTATCTGTTCTTTTGTAATGTCCTCAAAGGTGATATATCCTGTGACTCCTTCTTAAACAATATTACCTTACGTATTCCAACGAAAGATATGAGAGCCCACAAACTTTTCTATAATAGAAATTCAAAAATTTTCTCACTAGTCTCCAGATGCATTAAAAATGTCAACATGCATGACAGCGAATTCGATCCTTTCAGTGTAAATTATAGCTAGATTTAGTTTGCTCTTGTTAATGATTTATCATTTATGTATTCTTTCAGACATTATACTTAATTATCATTGTGTCATCACAATTATTATCATGGTATAATATATAGATTAGAGGAAAATTCTTCGTTCAAGATTGTTTATGTTTATTTTTATTCTTATTATATCAATATTGTTACTTTTATTTTTATTATATGCATCCAGTAATTAACATTAAAATTTAATTTACTTATTTCAAATTTATTATTATTATTATTATTATTATTATTATTATTATTGTAAATTATTTGCATTCAAAATTTAATTACATTGTATTATTTCGTTTAATGTATAGTTTGTTGTTTGGTTATTCTTATATTAAGCATACTCATCAAAATCACATTCATTTTAATTTCATTCGTTTGTGTTGTTTTTGAGCTTTTCTGTATAATGTATTTTGCAGTTAAATATTCGTTTTGTCATTATTGTTTATTTATATTTGTTTATTTGTATCTAATTTTAATAATTATTTGCACGCACTGTTTTGTAATTCCTTGTTCACTGTAAATCTTGTGCTGAACTGTTATAGATCCCAGGCTGTTCTACAGGAAAATAAATCAATTAAATAAATAAATAAATAAATAAATAAATAAATGATAAATAAATAGACAGAGGTAGACAGACAGACAGACAGACAGACAGACAGACAGACAGACAGACAGACAGACAGATAGATAGATAGATAGATAGATAGATAGATAGATAGATAGATAGATAGATAGATAGACAGATAGACAGATAGACAGATAGACAGATAGATAGATAGATAGATAGATAGATAGATAGATAGATAGATAGATAGATAGATAGATAGATAGATAGATAGATAGATAGACAGACAGATAGATAATTAGATAGATACATAGATAACCACATAGATAGATACATACATACTGTAGATACATACACACAAATTCCACAATTTGGGACATCTGGCCGAAATCTACGGCTAACCACTAGGATCCAGAATACAAAGCAGAAGTTAAATTAAAAATACAATATGATTGCGGAGAGAATATGGAACAATGATCAATTTAAAAATAAAGTACAATTTTTTCGGAGAAACATGAGATGAAAGTACATTGAAGAGATAGAAGACAGACAGACAGACAGATAAATAAATAAATAAATAAATTAATTAATTAAAAAGTAAAGGAATCAATGAATCAGTGAATGAATGAATGAATGAATGAATAAATATATATATATATATATATATATATATATATATATATGTCGAATATGAATGAGGTCTCTCCCACCTCATTGCATATTACATGACTAGTGTGAACTAGTCAGTTTGTTTTATTACCATTAAGTACGAGAAAAATTCGTACCGGCACCGGGAATCGGACCCAGGACCTCTCAGCTGTGCGCGCTGAGTGCTCTTAACCAACTGAGCCATGCCGGGACACGATCCACGATGCCGGCCGAACTCCTCTCGTAGTATTATGTTACGGCCTTACTACCTGCATTTAAGACGATACACGTCATATAGGCTATATACAGGAGCGCAGGTGGATCATGTCCCGGCATGGCTCCGTTGGTTAAGAGCACTCAGCGCGCACAGCTGAGAGGTCCTGGGTTCGATTCCCGGTGCCGGTACGAATTTTTCTCGTACTAATGGTAATAAAACAAACTGACTAGTTCACACTAGTCATGTAATATGCAATGAGGTGGGCGAAACCTCATTCATATTCGACACATATATAATGTTAACAGTTTTCAGAAACTGTTGTTGAATATGGCCATAAAGTCATTTAATATGCGCTCCTGTATATATATGAATGCAGGTAGTAAGGTCGTAACATAATACTACGAGAGGAGTTCGGCCGGCGTCGTGGATCGTGTCCCGGCATGGCTCAGTTGGTTAAGAGCACTCAGCACGCACAGCTGAGAGGTCCTGGGTTCGATTCCCGGTGCCGGTACGAATTTTTCTCGTACTTAATGGTAATAAAAAATATATATACATAAATAAGTAAATAAATAAATAATTCAATAAGTAAATACATAATTAAATAAATAAATAAATAAATAAAATTATACCCTATTATTATTATTATTATTATTATTATTATTATTATTATTATTATTATTATTATTGTATCATCCATTGAATGATCAATTAATGTACAAACATGTAACTTCCTAAAGAATACTTCATTGTCAGCCAGCCGAAAATAGTGTTCGAGTGAAAGGTATCATGTACTAGAAAGGAAGCAATTATAGAATAATAAGTCTCAGGTAGAATTTACATCGCAAGTTGTGAAGTAGCCGAGAAACATCGCTGTAGGTCTTGCTTCGTCTGATGATCGTGTATCTTATTTACGGATTCATTGAAACCCCTTTCACTCTATGCATCTAGCTACTGTAACAGCTAATAACAAGTTCTTGAGAGTTTGGTATATCAATACATTCCGAATGCAAATAAAATTTGTGCATTTGCTGTTTCTGCTTTTTACAGACCATGGTAGAAATTCCCATCTGTCGTCATGGAGTGGGGCAAATTCTTTCTACTCCCGTGCACACGTTTCTCGAAATGAAAACTTGCTTCCAATTTTACGACGTCCTATTTTGTGGTCTGTAAGTATCGGAGTTGCTAAGGAATATTACTTCGCATCCAATTATAATTCAGACGAGCCTGAAAACAACTCCCGAAACTTTTTCAGAAGAGTACTGAAGGTAGAAATGAAAGAGTCCTGCAGACTGTGAATAAAAGCACGCACAGCAAGAAGTTATGTTGCAACATCATTCCAATGAAATAAGAAAAACTGATTTTGGCATGGGAAGGAATCAAACTAGTAATCGAATAAGAAAATAGTAAGATTTTAAAAATATAAACCCAACAAAAGAAAAGATTGATATGAAATAAAACGAAATCTTCCTCTTCTTCGTCTTCTTCTTCTTCTTCTTCTTCTTCTTCTTCTTCCTCCCTTCAAGTATTAGGCCAAATGGCCTGTTACGATCTCACAGTTGAATTTTAAATCCAGAGCTTCTTTGGACGACCGAGAGATCTCTTCCCGTTTGGACGATAGTGGAGCATGACTTTTGGGATTCTATCTCTATGCATGCGATGCAGATGATTTATCCAGTTGTTCTGATAATGTTTTAAGTGAATAATTACAAGTTCTAGTTATAATTCTTCCATTACATCTTCATTGCGTTTGTGATCCCATTTCGTATATCCCGCTGTATATCACATAAATTTCATTTCATCTGCTTTCGTCTTTCTTCCTCAATGTCCATGCCTCACTACCTCTAACAAAGTACAGGTCTCGCCAAGGTCTTGTAAAGGCGAATTCGAGTATGCCTTTGTACTAGGGAAGGTTTCATAATGGTGTTAATTATTCCCATTGTTTTGGTGTATTTAGAAATTTTCTGTGAAATGTCTACTTCATCGGAAAAAGATAATGTGTGTCCGAGATATGTAAAATAATTTATCCTTTCTAATTTTTTTCTTTTAGAATTATCAATCCGATTCATCCGAGGTTTATTGTGAGATTTGAAAGCAGTTATGAAATTACTGCCCAACGGGTTGCCGACCCGAAGGGGTAGAATTGGTGGGGTTCCCACCTATATAGCATTTCCTCTGTATATGATGTTGTGGTTATACCGCCAATACCCGGTCCCCAGAGCCTCATCTGTAAAAGCAGGTTGCACCAGGGGCAGGTTGAGGATGGAATTTGGATAGGAGAGGTTATAGAAAGCACTTCACTATCCCTTGCAACCCATAAAACGACAGAATATACAGTTTAAAAAATATTCGTGTAGTAGTATTGAGGAACAAAAGAGATGCAAGAAGATGAAAACGATGAAACATTGTAATAATTAAATGAGTTCGACTCTAGCTGGTTGCACTGACTATCATATCTAGGCTTGTAACTACCAAACGAAATGTTTCCGGGCATAGGTTCCTATACGAAAGTTTTTCATGATTCTCCCCTCCATCAACCCTAAGAGTTTGTAGCATAGTCACTGAATCACTCTGTACATTCATGTAATCAACATCAATCTGAAAATGACTATTAGATGGTTGAAAACATTAGTCAAATAATATCATGACCACAGAAGTAACAAAAATCACAGAGAACACCACAGCATCGTTGATTATGTACGCAGACGACATGGCCATAGGCTCGTCCAACACAGAAGAACTACAACAGGTCCTACATAAACTCGTGAGATGGGCCGTGGAAAACAGCCTACAGATAAACCACCAGAAAACAAAACAAATGAACTTTAGAAACGGCGGCAAACAAAGAAAAAAAGGCACCCTGACACTGCAGAACGAGCCACTTGAGGTAGTGCAAAAATTTAAATACTTAGGAATAACGCTCCAAACAACATTAAAATCATACAGAATCCACATTCAAGAAAGAGCAGCCGCTGCAATAAAAGCTATGTACAATATCAAGAATCTGCAACAACTAGAAACAAAAACGGCAATGACCTTATTTAGGTCATCTATAGCACCAACAGCAACCTACGGACTAAATATCATATAGGAAAACTTAACAATCAGCGACGGGCAGGGCATAGTTGCGCCCCACGGTCAGATAAAATGTAGCAGATAAAAAAGGGTCCCTGTTTTGTGGGCATAGTTGCGCCCCGATCCCATCAAGTAGAGAAAAGGGCATGGCATAGTTGCGCCTCGAAGAAAGCAGAAGGGACATGGCATAGTTGCCCCCCGAAGAAAGCAGAAGGGACATGGCATAGTTGCGCCCCGATGAAATAGGTAGAGAAAAAGACATCACGGAAACTCGAGCCTCGTAATCAACCAACCATATTAATTTCTTATTCGATTTAATATTTATTATCGATACCGTAATAATGAACACCATGAAGTTGGCAGTACTTTATTAACTGTTTTTCTACTGTTTATGCAGTGATTATCAATAGCCTACCGTTAAAATGAACACCATAAAGTTGGCAGTATTTTATTAACTGACATATTCAAATGAGTGAGCCGTTGGCATTTTATTAGTCATTTTCACACCCTCTGTGGCGTATAGTGAGAATAATTTAAAATGAATGTTAAGTTTAGTGAAAAGGGTAAAGAGTTAATAATTTACAATGGTTCTAAGTTTCAACATTCGAAACCCTGTACCGCAAGTTAACATATCGATGTACAAACAAAAAATGCAGTTCATTTATTGTGTGATCGATAAAAAAGCGTTATTTTAAATAGCGAAATTGATCACATGCTAGGCCTACCTGATTTCAATGCAGTTATCACTGTAATATTTTTAAGTAATTTGTTTATATTATGACAATCACTTTCGTGTGTATACTCTATTTTTTTTTCATGGAGTGTAGTTTCATAGAAAGGACTTTGCCGACAGACCTTCTACTGCCCCCTACTAATTGGTTGTCATAAATAAATATCTTCCTTACTGTGACGGAAATCTTGTCTTCTCCTGTCAGTAACCAATCACAACCCTCGTTGAGAAGAATTGACAGGTGCCCGTCAAATCCACGTGGAGGCAGAGTTGCCGCATCTTTTCCGAATTCCAAGAATCCCGTCAGTTTCACTGCATAATTTCGAAGGTCATCAGGATTGTGACAACTGTGGAATGTTGGGACTAGGGGACAGGATGGAATTGTCAGAGTTGTTTGTGTAGGAAGTCATAAATCTGTAAATGGGTGTTCAAAGGAGCCACCGAACTGCACTCCTTGAAATAAAATAAGGTATACTATACCCATCGGGGCGCAACTATGCCATGTCCATTCTGCTACCTGATTTCTACGGGGCGCAACTATGCCATGTCCCTTCTGCTACCTGATTTCTTCGGGGCGCAACTATGCCATGTCCCTTCTGCTACCTGATTTCTTCGGGGCGCAATTATGCCATGCCTAGGCCTCTCAATTGACCGCGGGGCGCAACTATGCCATACCGTCAGCGACAGGGGAAAAATTGAACGAGTCAAATCATCCTTCATGAAAAGAGTACTAGGAATAGGAAGAACAACACTCTCGAGACTAATATACGAACTAATGAAGGGAAGCTTCTTCATCGAAGATATTAGAATGCAACTCTGCATGTCGAACACCCTAGCATACGAGAAAGTCCTTGAAGTACTCAGAGGAAAGAAGAACGCCATCTGGAGTGAGTTCTACATAACAGACGCCATGACAACCAGAGACTGGGCAAACACAAACTACGAACTGAGACACATAGTGACCCGTTACGCGGTACATGGTTTTCACCATAAGATCTGTGTGCGAACTGTGTCAGAGGCCGTGTGGACGTCATCACGTTGAAAACTGCAGTGAAATGAAAACATCACTCACAAACTTCTGCAAAGACTAAGCTACAAATCCTATGCACATTGTGCGCAATTCAATTCATTCAAACGTTAATCAAATCCACTCTATATGAATAATAATGTAAGAACTTAGAAAGCATGTTGTAAATATTCAGATTGTCAATGCTAATACAGATAATACAATATAATATTTGTTTTATTCAGTCTTATGACAAATCAATTATTAAAACAATGACATATATTTCATAACTGCAAGGTCGACTCGTGTCTTCGTAAGTATGTTCGTATAATTAGTATATTTCAATACTATAAAATTTTTAAACAAATTTTTGACATTAAAGTTTTCATTACAGATAATTACTACTTCAGATCATAATGATATATCATAACAGCCTGTGCAGTTGCCACGTTTTAATAACGTGAGTATATTTGATAATTCAATCCAATCACACTCTTAAGTTCGAAGGTTTGCTCTTTTCTATTTCATAATTATATATTCCAGATACAATTCATCATTTTAATGGAATCTACATAACAAGATCTACACTGAGTATTATGAAGTTTAAAATGTAAAACACTACGTGTTCACAATTTTCACAATTTTATGACCTTGTAACATGATTACATTTTAATTATGCATATGTTTGTACATTTTATATATATCATGATCAATTTTAAACAGTCCATCTCATCGACTATCATTGTAATTATCATACAGATTAATAATGAGATATTGTACATATTGTACACAGAACCTGAAGATGCCTGAATGGGCGAAAACGTTCGTAACTTACTTTGTATAAAACTCAATGACTACATGTTATGAAATATATGTCATTGTTTTAATAATTGATGTCATAAGACTGAATAAAACAAATATTATATTGTATTATCTGTAATAATGTAATAGTTTTTAAAAACATTTTACATTGCTTGATAAGTTTGTAGACTGAAAATTATATAATAAGTTTTGTTATATATTTAATTAAGCCTAACACGTGAAGGAGGAGGAAAATAAATTGCAAATGCATGAAAAACCAAGGGCTATTGTAATCTTATCGACTGAAAGTAAAAGAAGGTTAAGTGTAGGTGAAGTTCTGGTTATATGGGGCGACTTGTGGGTACTTAAAGATAAAACCGCATTGCCTTTGTTCACCCAGGAGTCCAATATATTTCCCATCAGAATAAAGAGCCTTTAAGCTACTCCACAAGGGCTTGTGTCTTAGCTTCAAAAGTAATTTCGAGTCACATCGAGTAGAGACAAAGCAAACCGCTCGAGTGGACATTGATGAAACAATCGGCGAAAGTGGAATCGCTCTGTCCGGCAGGCAATAAGTGTGGCGACCAGGTGCTGCTGGCGACCCCGTGTGCAATAGAGCTATTGGACGGCGTCGCTAACCACAAGGACATTCGCAATGAAAGCTGAAATCCAGTAGCGGCCTCACCTCCCACGTAATGAGTGTAAACAGTTCGCAATTCAAGTCTATTGATTTAACTAGAACCTTGGATAGAGGAGCTCAATTACTGTTTCATTTCACAGACGTTGGCAGACTTGAAGAAGCTCCCCACTTTACGTACTTTAGTATGAAGTATTATGCGATTGCTATTGAGAATAAAAAATTTTCACAACATACGTTGTAAGTTTCCACAAAAACAGAGTTCCTTTATTAGGGGATAATGTTCTTTTTGTATTTATTGTATGTTTTTTCTATTTTTTATTGCGAGTGTAGGCCTATATGTTTTTTATGTAATACATTTACATTTATTATTTTGATTATTTATTGCAAGTTTAATAAAAAATTGAATTGTTTATATATATTTTAACTGTGTTTTTTATATCTTAGATATATTTTATTTTTATTGTTTTTCTGAAATTTGGTATGAAATTAGATTAGTTGTGATTGTGATAATTAATAGTAACAGTAGTAATAATAACAATTATTGTCGTTTTACTATTTTATTACTAGTAGTATTCTTTTGTTCTCTTTGAAAATCCATACTGTGGTCCGTCTCAAGGAGCGAAGAACTATTCACTATCTCACTTTACTCTTCAATATTCTACAAACCTCTAACCCTAGCTACCTAGATTCTCGTTTTCAACATTTGTCCTCATATCACGAAATAAATACTCGCTCACAACACTATATCACACTCTCCATTCCTAAACACAGAACATCCTTCTACTCTTCATCTTTCACCGTCTCTGCAGCTCATCTCTGGAACTCTCTACCACAACATGTCAGAGACTGTCGGACATTGTCTAGTTTCAAAAATAAATTAAAATTGCACTTTTTGAATTAGATTCCTTTCAGTTATAAGCCCTTTTCTCTGCGATAGTTTTGTAAAAATATAGGCTATATATTTCTTTCCTTCCTTTCCCCTTTTTGTTCTCTTTATCAGCCGATGAATTTATTATCATAGCCTTTTTATCGTAAATTTTATTTAATTTTCCTACTTCTTTTCTTTTTTTATTATTTTATTACATTCCATTTTGATATATTTTTCCTTACGTTTTTCCATATTAACCACTTGTACTAAATGGGTTGCTTTCACTATATTCCAATGTATTTTACTTTCTTTTTTTTATTATGGTATTATTTTCATGTTGTTTAGTGTCGATTTATTATGCTATTATTATTTCTCTTTGTAATATGTTAGTATTCTGTTCTTTAACTTTTTGTTAAATGTTAACTGCTTGTATACTTTGTGACCTGGTAGAGTGTAAGAGAAGGCCCTATGGCCTTAACTCTGCCAGTATAAATAAAGAATTATTATTATTATTATTATTATTATTATTATTATTATTATTATTATTATTACTATGTATAGTTATAGCACGAATGGCTGTAGAGGCTCGGTGCGAAGGATCTTGTGGATATGAGTTTGTATAATTGTGTATCATTCATTCATTCATTCATTCATTCATTCATTCATTCATTCATTCATTCATTCATCCATCCTACCATCCATCCATCCATGCATTCATTCCTTTATCATATTCCGAATACGTTACATTTTTTATAATTTATACAGAATGATCCGTAAATGCGTGCAGAAAAAACACAGAAATTATAGTCGCGACGCTGTTATTCCCTGCGTGACTCCTCCTCTTTGCTTACGTCTTAGGAAGTCAAGGCTCTATGAAGTCTAGGTAGGTAGTATCGTTCGCCATTTTTATTCTTTCGTTGCCGAGCTACCAAACGAGGGATCTATTTGCCACACCATTAAACATTATCATGTCGTAGCTCCTATGATAATAAATCAAACACACTGTAATTCAGGAAATAATTGAGCGGCAAATAACGTCCTCTTGTGCTTTCTGCGAACGCCAACGAAAGAGCCAAAATGGCGGGCGATTGTATTAAGTATTTATCCATCCTTAGGAAATGCTTAACATCTTCATCAGCGAATTACAAGACGCACACGTTTAAATTTAGCCGACCTGCAACGTGATTGGCTGCCGGAAATTAGAGCGACGGGACTATAGGAGATGGTTTTCACTGTAGGATGAACATTTGGATTACTGCGAAAAATCTGCGAGAGATACTTCAAGAAAAATAAGAAAGTGTATGTAGTATATGTGGTCGTGGTAAAAAGCTTTTGACAGAATGTATTGGAATAAACTTATGGGTATCCCGAAGAAAATTGGTGGGTTTAGAAAGAAAGAAGGCTATTTAGTAACCTTTATATGAAACGAGTTAGAGTCAGGATGGAAGAAGAAATGTCCGAGGGAAGTGAAATAGGGAGAAGAGTACAACAAGGGTGCCCTTTATCACCTACACTCTTCAACACGTACTTAGATTATTAAATGATCTGTTTTCAAAATATGGAAGGGGTGTCTGTAGGAGGAAGAGGAATAAAGTGGCGTTGTTAGCAAAACAGGATATGATATTAAGGGATATGCTACCCGAGTTAAATGACAGTTGTGAGCAGTATGGGATGAAGATCAATGCAAACAAGATAAAGACTAATAAAGAAGCTAAATGTGCGAATTATAAATGAGGCAGTAGAACAAGTGGGCAGCTTAAAGTATTTGTGTTGTACTGTAAGTAGTAACATGAGCTGCTGCCAGGAAGCCAAAAGGATAACAATGGCAAAGGAATCTTTTTAATAGAAAAAGGACAATTTCTTTCTGAGGACCTTTGAAAAAAGAACTAAGGAAAAGATCAGTAAAGTGTTTGTGTGGAGTGTGACATAGTATGGGGCAGAAATATGGATTTTACGACGAAATGAAGAGAAACAACTAGAAACATTTGAAATGTGATTATGGAGAAGAATGGAGCGTGTGAAACGGTTTAAAATTTAAACTGATTTAAAATAAGTGCACAAATGTTTAGCATTATAACATATTGCGATTTTTCAGAGCTTGGTAGCGACCCTTCTTTATTATTGAAAGCTACCTAATTTTACCAAAATTAACAGATTGAAAAAGTGCTCCATCCAGTTTTTTCAAACTTAAAAATAGGGACCACCATACTATACATATATTGTAATCATTTATCACATTACAGTATTACTTTTTCATTACACTCCGCAATCAAAATTGATTCACTACGCCCAATATACACGATTTAAAAAAAAATATCGCATAATATATTCTATAATTAGGTGTCAGAGACTGTCAGACATCAGACATTGTCTAGTTTCAAAAATAAATTAAAATTGCACTTTTTGAATTAGATTCATATCAGTTATAAGCCCTTTTCTCTGCCATAGTTTGTAAAAATATAGATTATATATTTCTACCTATATATTTCTTTTTCCTTCCTTTCCCCTTTTTGTTCTCTTTATCAGCCGATGAATTTATTATCATAGCCTTTTTATCGTGAATTTTATTTAATTTTCGTATTTCTTTTCTTTTTTATTATTATTTTGTTACATTCCATTTTGATATACCTATTCTTCCTTACGTTTTTCCATATTAACCATTTGTACTAAATGAGTTGCTTTCACTATATTCCAATGTATTTTACTTTCTTTTTTTCTATTATGGTATTATTTTCATGTTGTTTAGTGTCGATTTTATTATGCTATTATTATTATTATTATTATTATTATTATTATTATTTTTATTTTTATTTTTTTTGTAATATGTTAGTATTCTGTTCTTTAACGTTTTGTTAGATTTTAACTGCTTGTATACTTTGTGACCTGGTAGAGTGTAAGAGAAGGCCCTACGGCCTTAACTCTGCCAGTATAAATAAAGAATTATTATTATTAAATAAATAATTATTATTATTAAGGTTTTTAAGAAAACTGCTCAGACACGTAGAATCCCATTTCTTAAAATGATCTTTTCTGTAGGCTAGTCATTGTTGTAGGAGCTATGACGTCATCGAATAAATTTTTAAATTAAAACTTATAATTTTTTTAACATTTTCTGAAAGACCGTCCTCGTTGCAGATGAAAAAATGTGTAGTGACATTTAGTTCTTCCTGTATAATCCCACAATTTAATTTTCGTAACTAATATTGTTCCCCTACTAACCTCCATCCCCATTTCCAATCTGGCTGCTACATTTGAGACCCTGTATATGAGAACGAGAGCTTTAATCGCTGTTAATAATAGAAAATGACGGTGCAGTTATATGATACTGTTGCTTCATTACTGTAAGCCTGTGATATTAAATCCAATCGATACCAGACTGTGTGATAGAGAGCGAATATTATGAATTTATGGATTTACGGTGTACTGAGTTTAGCTACGATGTCAGGATACAAACGTTGCATGCAACAGATGTAAACAGCTCTGTAGCATTAATACCCGCATGAAAAACCTTATGACAGAGTCACAAATTAAAATACAGTACTGTAGTCACTTTTTTGTTTGTATCCTCTAGTCTCCGCCCGCTGTGATTCATGTGGTAGCCTTTCCGGCTACAAATACAGCGAACTCGTACAAATTTTACACAGATATATGATGTGTACACATGTCTTGTCCTCTGTTTACCATTATTTTTCTATCGGGTTTTTAATAACATGTCATCTTGCGTGATTCGAACTGAATGGAATGGAATTTACGGGAGGGGGCACTATAGCCCAGCACTGCGACTTGACACGATCTATTGGACTAACCCTCAAGCTAAGTGCATTCCCAAATTCACACCGGCTGACTACATTAAGGTTCTCTACGTACCCAGGTTTTCCCAGGCAAGAAGGGGCTGATCTAGGGACGAGGCAACCTTCCTCGTCCCTAGATCAGCCCCCTCCATGCGTCAGATATCGGAATTGCGTGGTTAGTATTAAAGCTGGTTCACAATAAACCAGGAATGAAACGACAACGAGAACGAGAACGGAAATATTGTTAAAATGAATGTATTTAAATGTGAGAATTCACAATAGTTAATTGTGAATGCTCACATTTAAATACATTTATTTTAACAATATTTCCGTTCTCATTCTCGTCGTTTCCGTTCCCGGCTTATTGTGAACCAGCCTTTACCATACTGAAGCGGTGCATATTTAAGCCCGTACAGACTGAAGCACGCGGCGGGCAGATTACTCTGGGCGCGGGTTAACTCTTCCCCCTACAACAGTGGTCGACAGGTTATGATTTTGTGACATTGGAGCATGTTGCTGAGCACGTGAAGTGGAGCAGTTGAGTAACAGTTTCGAAGCGGCAAACAAATGAAGTTCCGTGCCATCATGCACATTACTGAGCAAGTAGGCCTAAAATATTTTATTAGGTTCGTCTATAACTTATCATTCACAAATATAGCCTAAATATTAGACAAGTTTTGTTTTCATGTTTCAATTTCACTAACTTTTTCGGCTATTTAAGTAATCATCTTCAGGTCTAAATATACTATAATTTGTAAAGTAATTTTAACAATATAATAGCATAGAAACTGACACATGTTTCCAGGGTGAACTCGCATGTACGGGTAATTGTGCACTTTTAATTTCAAAGTTAGTGTAGAATTAAAATTCTAACATATTTTAGTCTCTCAATTGGTTTCATGTAAATCTATGTCATACAAATTTATGTACTTATATACATGAAAATATTCCTTGGAAACATATACCAGATATAGCTAATAAGTTTGTTCATAATAATAATAATAATAATAATAATAATAATAATAATAATAATAATAATAATGTCATATATACTATCACTCGAATGAAACTTTTACGAGCTGTAGGAACAAAGAATTTCATACTTTCCTATTTAGACTCGTCCAACACCCCTTCGAAACGGACGAGTTCAAGTGGTAAATTTAAAGATATCATCTCTGCGCATTGTTTGCAAGACCCAAGTGACAGCTTGCCGATGCCACCCGATCTACTCCAGGGACATAACAGGGTTTTCTATCTATGTTTTCACGTGTGAACAATGTAAAGCAGTAGTGTCAAGAGTTGCAAGCTCCGAAACCGGTTGTGGTGCTAGAGACGTCCAGTCGGAGCGTAAACTTGCTTATGTTTGTGGAAGCACCAGAGCACGCGACGAGTTATAGTGGAGCGCTCCGGAGGCTGTGTCTGACAACGCTGCAGTAAACAATATGCGACATGTGCGATCCATGAAAACCACGTACATCTTCGTCCGACCCTTTCCTTTCTCATGAATGACTATTTGTTTTTGTTGTTTTTTTTTTTTGGCCTAGCCAAAAGTGCCGTTGTTTTGCTATTGCCTGTTATTTGGGTGCCGGATGAGAGGGATTTTACTGTATGTGGAAAACATTGCATTATTAAGAAATAAAGTATTCAGAAACGCTAAATGGAAATGATTCAACACAAATTAGAGCTCGTATGTCGCTCCAATCCGCAAACACAGGAAATTTGCCTCCAGAGTTGCAGCTAAAAATAATTCATTTTTCACATACTGAACTGCTGAAATGTCCATATAAGGACAAGGACTTCTTTAGCTTTTGCAATTCCGTAAACTTTGGACTGTGTCAGAGAATTCGTAAATTTACAACTAAAATTATTCTATTATTATTTTCAGCAGCAAATACATACCTACCGGTAGGTTTTCATGAACCTAACAAAGTCGAAGTCATTCGATTATGATAAGCGTCCTACCCTTAGATTATTATTGGATTCTTTCGCGTGCTACCTGGAAGTAGTAGGCCTATACTACACACTGTACAAATAAGAGCGGCCAAAAGATAAGGTTGAAGAAAATTAACATTACGAAGTCGAGATGCAGTAACTCTTTATACTTTTGTTTACGTATTTTTAATAAATGTAATACAATTATTTCACAGCATAACATGTTAATTATATATGCAAGGAACATTCTGTTAGTTATTCAAAATTCAGTTAGGCTATATATACTAAACTGGAGGAAACTAATTTTGAAACAATACTCCTTCTCGCG
This sequence comes from Periplaneta americana, assembly GCF_040183065.1. Lineage (NCBI taxonomy): Eukaryota > Metazoa > Arthropoda > Insecta > Blattodea > Blattidae > Periplaneta > Periplaneta americana. The sequence goes on along the minus strand of NC_091123.1, from coordinate 131,140,010 downwards.
TCGGTTCAGAAAACCTAGGCTTTAACTTCCCTTCCAAAGAATAATAAGCTAAGAATACTCTAACTTCGAACCTGAGACTAAACATGTTGACTATTCCACCAGCAAGAAATAAATTCGAAACAATATTAATACTCGGTTTATAGAAACTTACGATTTATGTACCTCGTTTTCAACAGAATTTGGTGCTTCAGTTTACCTAACAGTTATGTTAAGAAGCAAAGCTTTAACGTTATATGAAGTTAGCCGCGGTCCTAGGTTTGGGTCTCGCTTACATGGGTATTTGTCGATCGTCAATATCATGGGTGGGCAACTCGTGTTCTCAAACTGTCAACACAACCTCAGTGCAGACAGAACGGGCTCTGTACTTCGTATGCGTTTTTTGTAAGATGCAACTTCGCTCGCGTCTGCAGTAAGTGACGGCTCGTTTTAAGTGGAAAACAATATAATCGATCAGATCATTTCTCTTTAGTGATGAATGGAAAGAGAAAGATTTTTTTATTAAGAAAGGAGATAAAGCTTGTATTAGGTTCTATTACACTTTCTTATGTATGATATTTTATGTTACAAGTAAACACAGTGAAGATTTTAGGATGGTATTCATAGTCGACACTTCGATTAAAGTGTAAAGTCAGTAATGAAATACTGTCTGGATCTGCTTTAAAGCAGCTAAACGTAAAAATGGGATATCAACAAGGTGAGACTGATATCAAATATCGTTAGCACGTTGTGCGTGAAGTTACTGAATTGCACGGCATATGATCGACTAGCTAAGAGCATTTATGGATAAATTTGAAATGTGGCAGTATCATGTAGAACATAAACAACTTCACTTTCTTTGACTGTAAGTTATCTTAAAAAGTGATAAGAAAATCTTATTATCAAATATAGGAACCTAGTTCAAGACCTACAGCAGAATTCACTGATAAGTTTGAAGAAAGTGAGAATTGACAAGGAATCTAGATTTTTCTGAAATCCTTTTGGCTTACAGCCGATAGAAGATCCTGAAAGTTTATAGCTTGAACTGATAAATCTACAGAACAGCACGCCACTCAGACTCCAGCGAAATCAGGAATCGAACTGTTCGTAATGCTGCCTAAGTCAGAATTTCCAAATATACTATGTACTTCCACATTATGTGCTTGAGGCAGAGTTTAATAAAAGAAAGAAGTGTAAAAGCTCTCAATGTACAGAAAGAGCTCAGAAGTAAGTTTATTTCATATGCCGTGAGAAGTAAAAAATTACTTCCTTGAATTTGTGATTGTTTGCGAATACAGACTATTACTTTTCTGAGAACAGAGGAATAATATTTAATGTATAAAGACTTGTAAATTCTCACGTTCTACGTTTCATATAAGACATATAATAAAAAATATTAACAAATAGTAATAATAAATAAGTGTTGTAGCTATATTTGTTGTATCTTGAAAAGGTTGCATTCAGTTTGTGTTTCCAGTACTAAACTAATTTATAAAGCTAGGAATTAATATAATTTTGTTATGTGTGTTTAGGTACAGTCTGTCTTAAATTACTATAATTATTTTGCCATGCGTCATTCTAAAATTTAAATCATGGAGTAGATATCATGACCACCTGTATGAGCTGCCACAGCGCACCGTGGCAGTGAACTGCTTCTGTAGTGAAACTGCAAACAACTTGTAATTGCTGCGTCTGGCTCTGTTTGTCTTTTTTCTTTCAAGGTTTTTTTTTATCACTTTGTGAGCACGAGTTGCCCATCCATGGTCAATATCGTCGATTTACAAACAAAGCACATTAAGTCAAAAATAATACTCACGAGAAAAAAGGCGTATATAATGGACATAACGTATGAGTATAAATTTAAAATTTTAAAATGAAGTACACTTACACAGAAACAACTCACTAAAAAAATAATATTTTGAGGATCCAGCTTTGTCAGAAGAAAAACGCGTTTTCCTGAGAAGTAATAATTTTGACTTCATGTGTTTTGCTTGTAAACCGACGATATAACTTCATGCTTGGTGCTCGTTGAAGGTCTGCGGTAGTTCTGACTTTACATTACGTATGAGTTTGAAAAGCGCAAAATACCAAACAGAGAAAGTTCACGTCGCCTAAGTTAAAAATAATGACTTCATTATTTTTATTAACTTCGGTTATGTTATAATGTATACACAAAAGGTTTTAGAATAAAAGTTAGATCCGCTTATATAGAACATCGATAAAGAAAATATTCCCTTAATAGTCAAGTGATATTACCAGCTGAATGTGCAAAGGTAAACTTTCATTTTCAGGAGAATTGCTCTGTGAGAATGAAAAGCGTAATCATTTTAGCAGTGTTTATATACATTTAGTCAACTGTTTTCAGTCTAAACAGCTTAACCATTTAATTCATATACACAAGAGCTATTCAAGTAAGTTATTGCAAGTTATGCACCATTACGAGTACACATCACTAATTAATTAGTGGTTTAGGGAAAAGCTAATGTATTCGAAATTGGTCCTCGTTAAAATACACACGAATAACTGCTTTGTTCCTAAGTCTTTGAATAATAATAATCAGAGACCGGAACTTTGATAGAATGCCTTTTTAAATGTGTTAAACCTATCTTCATTTTGAAAATAAATCTGTACGAATTATACTTTTGTGATTGAAACGTCACAGTTTTATGTTGCCTTTTAATATAAATGCCTAATTTACAAAATAAATGTTTTTTTGCCTTTATTTGATTATTTATCTATTATTTATAATAATAATAATAATAATAATAATAATAATAATAATAATAATAATTGTTTATTTTAACTGGCAGAGTTAAGGCCATTCGGCCTTCTCTTCCACTCAACCAGTATGATAGAAAATTACTACAATGCTATGAATATAACAATTAATACAATACAATACAATTCAAAGCAATACAATATTACAATACAAGACAATATAATACATAATATAATACAATCACAATTCTTTTCATTTTCACAACACCAATAAAATAATTATGTAATAATAATAATAATAATAATAATAATAAATGTATTATTAAAAATTGCCTACAGGTATATTTTAATTTATCTATATGACGCCGCTACAATGAAAGTGACTTCACCTGATGTATATTATTGTGTTTCAGTCAGTTCATATTCTCTTTGCAACAGTGAGTGCTGCCGTGCAAAAATGTGTAACAGCCTAGATCATATATGTAACAGATATGTCGGGCTTATAGGCTTTGAGGTTAACAACTTTTGTCAGGTTTACTACGCTGCCATCTAGTTGTTACATAAGGAGTCACGTCATAATTCCCATTTGAATTGCATTAGCGACTGTGCTGCCATCTCGTGTTCGTTTACGGCGGACGGGTGGCGATCCTGGCGGTTGTTCTCTTCAAAGTGCTGCCGATTTTAACGTAGCGAAGAGTTATCTGTTACATATATGATCTAGGGTAACAGTAAGCGTTTTAATAAAATTATGGCTTGTGTTTATTTGACAAGGCAACAATGAGTGTGGGTCTAACGTTATTTTTAACGGTTATTTTTCTTTCAGTTTTCATTGCGACGTTGTTGTATTATCGCCGCGGCCCCATGGTTAACATGCCGGCATATACAATAACGTGCGGTGTGCTTTTAAAACACAATTTTGCCGACCGATTGTTGCTCTGTAGGTTTCACTCTAAGCGTCACGTTGTCACTTCTACTTCTTCGATAAAAATAAGCACTAGTTTGTTATATTGTTAAATGGCTATTATTATTATTATTATTATTGTTGTTGTTGTTTCATATACGAGTATGTTGACATCCTTAACTCTTAATAATAACTATAATTTTAATAACTATAATTTTTTTATCACATACCTCAATGTTCGTCCTCAGCACAAGACATTGCAACCTCGGTTTTAGTCCACGTGGATTAGACAATTAGGTGTCATTTTATAATGGAAGCAGCTTATTGGTTGCAACATTGAAATTGAGGCGAGTGATTGGTGCGGCGACACAATAAATTGAAAACAATAATACAAGTAAATTTCAAAGACCTGCCGAATGTTACACACGAGGCTGCTCAAAGACCTGCCGAATGTTAACCATGAGACCGCGGCGATAATAGCTAGCAGCAAGATGCCGAAATTCAGTGTTCCTTTATGCATTAAATTGCAAAGTTACGTTAATACTTTCGGATCCGACGTATTTTGTACTGACGGTAAAGTACTTAATGCAAAATATATGAGCAGTCAGTGAACTACGAAAAGAAATATTTCATATAGCAACATATCAGTACAACCAAACACAAAAATGCACTTTCCAAGACTACTGGGAAGACGATTTCTTTGCTTTCAACATTAATAATTGCAACATCGAGTCGAAAATCTCAATTTGCTTTCGACTTATGTAAAGCTTTTCTTGCTGGCGAAATCCCTTTGTGGAAAGTGCAAAGTTGTGGGTCTAGTGCAAGGTTTTTGTAATTGCCTTTTATTGCGTATTTTATGAGCTATTTATAATGCCTTTTTGCCTGCCTATTTTAGCTATTTATGATACCTTTTTGAATACCTATTTTAGCTACTTATAATGCCTTTTTGCCTGCCTATTTTAGCTATTTATGATGCCTTTTTGCCTGCCTATTTTAGCTATTTATAATGCCTTTTCACCTGCCTGTTTTAGCTATTTATAATGCCTTTTGCCTGCCTATTTTAGCTATTTGTGATGCCTTTTTGCCTGCCTATTTTAATGATTCATAATGCCTAAACTTCCGGTCTCTGGTAATAATGAAGTATTATGGCTATAAACAAAATTAAAAAATGGCAAGACATTAACAGAATCCCCACCATTGCATGAATACATCATTTTTTATTTTAATTTGATTTTATTTTTGGTAATTGTACAGGAACGCCAATTTTTACCTTTTTTTCAAAATCGCTGAAATAAACTATAAAATGAAAGTATTCATTAGTACAAACAGATGTGATCACTTGGAGAGCTGTGGGCCCACCCAACCCGCCCTAAATAGGTGCCTTACTTATATAGAAAAATCATCGTCTGTGAATGAAGAATGCAGCCATATTTCGTTAATTTCATAGTGGGTTTCAGTGTCGCCAACATAGTAATAATATTAGACACCTAATAAAACCTAACCTAACCTTCCACCTGTAGCAACATTCTTCACGTTTAGTATCATTTCGTTTGCATGTATTGGCAACCCAGCTACTCGTGTCGGGGAGCCATCTAGTGGAAGTATATCGTACTGCCAGGAAGAAGAACAGTCTGCAATATTCGTTCAGTGGTCAGTAATATACTCCATCTTGGCTTGCCCAAGCTTCACAATTATTGATTTATTTTTTATTAATTAAGGGTATAATTGACATTTTCTTTTGTAAATAATGTATTGTTTATTCATTTTCAAGTAAATTACGTAAATTCGACAGAAAAAGAAACATGTTTTGCGGACCACTGGAGAAAGAACTAAGAAAGAAATTAGTGTAGTGCTTTGTGAGAGTGTGGCATTGTATGGGTCAGAAACATGGATTTACAACAAAATGAAGAGAAACGACTAAAAGCATTTGAAATGTGGATATGAAGAAGAATGGAGCATGTGAAATGGACAGGCAATAAGAAATGAAGCTGTGCTAAAGAGAGTGAGTGAAGAAAGAATAAAGCTGAAACTGATCAGAAAGAGAAAAAGAAATTGACTGGTCACTGGCTGAGTAGAAATGCCTACTAAAGGATGCACTGGAAGGAATAGTGAACGGAAGAAAATTTCGGGGTAGAAAAAAGATGTCAGACTATATACGACATTAAGATATTTGGATCGTATGCGGAGACTAAAAGTAAGGCAGAAAATAGGAAAGATTGGAGAATGCTGGGTTTGCGGTGAAAGACCTCCCCTTTGGTAGAAAACTATGCATAAATGATTCCTAAAGCGAAGTGAGACCGACACTCCTGTTTCCCATAATAAGTCTCGGCTAACTTACATACGAACTAAATATTATTCTCTTAGATCAGACCTGCAGAACCCGTAAGTAGGGGAAATATGACAACAACCTCATTCCACTTCTATTGGGGATGATCTACTTCCGCATAGAGTTGTTTACATTCTTTTCCAGTGCAAGGTCCATCAGTGGCGGCACTGTAATTTTCAAAAAGGATTGTAATAAATTCATTTTAATTATAATGCGTTATCTGGTTTCATAGTTTACAATTATGGTAGATTTCCTGTCGGTAGTTTCTTTCAGATTTCTTTGCACCTAGCCTGCTTTGGATTTTCGAAAACTTTTCTCCTATCATCACCTACAGAAACATAAATTTATAGCATTTAAGTAATGGGCCTTGAAAATCACTATTAATTTCTATTCAAAATGAACAAAACGAGTGACGTCCTTAATTTAACAGTATGTAAATAAATAATCAATATACAGTTCGTAATAAAGAACTTACCCGAAAGTTTCTTCATTCCATAATTCTTAATATGGGCTTTGTTGAAATGTGGTTTAATATTGAAATGACGAGTAGAAATAAATTGGATGAGACACAGTAAACAAGCAATTCTTTCGTCGTCAACAACAAAATAATCATATTCCCATTTCCTTTGGAAGTAGTATTTCTTCATGGGTTTAGATTTTGCCATGTTCCAGTTCTCTTTAAACTGCAGTACGCGTGTTGTGTATTTATTTATTTATTTATTTATTTATTTATTTATCTATTTATATATTTATTTATTTGCCTGGAGTCCGTTACAATGGTCAATGACAGCATTGACATCCGGTCATATAGCTATAACTCACTTATCAACGTACAATTTATTTATCGTCATATTACTAGTAAAAGCAGTTAAGACCAGTAATGCAAGTTTTATACAAATAGGAATTAAAACTTTATTAATGCATGAAAAATCATAATAAATTCTTCAAATAAAGTAATTGGTTTGTTGCCTGCATGCAACATTTCGGACTTATTCCATTTTAATAGAATACAGAGCACGGAAAGACAAGTCGTTGACTGTACTTAACTTATTTTACACAAAAAGTGGACTTAATCGGCTTTACTAGTAATAGGACGATATATACATAGGTAGATCTTCTTACATTATATGCACACATACATTTTACAATATATTTTACATGTCTTTTAACTTATTTATTTCCCCTCATTCATTTTTTCTCTTACTTTCTAAAGGTATGTACCTAAAGATTGTATTATCTGGTAGCGTATTTTATACCTGCCGCCGCGAGAATGAATGTTGATGCAGCCAGCGTAACTAAAGTCTGTGTGTTGTATCTTGTCTCACTGTGAAAAGAGAGAGAAAGGGGATATGTCTTACTTCGTCTGTTATGGCGATGGGGAGTGGAGCGATGCCGTCCATCCATCCAGTGGCGGAAGGGACTAGTTGATACATTCTGTAGCGCAAAATAAAATTACAAATTATCTCTCTTCGTACTATGTAGTTCCGTCACTGAGCTTGTCTGTCAAGAATCTGAGTTCCGGCAGCCTGTACAATAACAAGGTTTTGAAAGGAATCCTAAAAATTTACAACCCTCCTATAATCTCCACCCTCATTTGAAGGGATTTGGTTTTATTGCTACTGAGACAGGATAAACCTTACCAGGTATAGAACGCTATGACCGCACCGACAGAAAAGGTGGGTGGGGTAGAAGGGATGGTAAGGCAGTCGTTCTGAGGAACTACAATTCTGTAGGTCAGTCTTAGAGGTTACTGATATCTTTTGGTGCGAAGACTGTTAATCAATATCACAAAATTGTCTTATTAATGTGTGAATATTAGAAAACCATACGAAATTCCTCGCAAACATGTGTATAATAATTGTTTAATGTTTTACATAAATTAAACACAGGAGCTCTCACATGACAATAAATTGGAGGAGAGCCAAAACAAACAGATACACCGTATTCCTGGAAAGATAGTCCAAACGGAAGAATTCAATATCTTTGTTACGTTAAAAAACACCAATAAACACTATTTCCCAAGCATGTAATCACATTAACTCCAGCATACCGTTCTAGGCTTGCCTGCTTTTAAAGTCCATCGCTTCCAATTGCTACGGAAACTGAAGCAACAGATAATCGTTTCTGTCGTTCTTGAATTCTCCGGCGTTCAGTCGTAAAAATGAAGTACTTTTAATGTGTATGAAATGTCTTACAGCACTAGTCCCAATGGGAATCTTGTTCTAATGCTGCGTTCAGGTCACGTTCGACTGAATCGTCGGCGTGAAAACTGAGATAAGATAACATTTATATAGCTCGGAGGTTTTTAGTTGTGCGACAATTTATAACAGACAGCAGGGAGGTTACTGGATTCTCGATGATGTGACATACAGAAATCCAATTTCGACACGAGAAATCCCTTTGCTATTAAAAGAAGTGGTGCATATATTCCGCATAAATTTGTGAGAAATAGCTACAATTTAAGAGTCGAGGCATATCTAATTTATTGTTTCAGTTGGAAACAATTATAAATGTCGGGTTTAAAATTCAGTAGTTTACTTTATTTTCTGTAAAGCCACTTATTAATAAACTACAATAAAATAGAGAAGAAAGAGAATCTATTTCACTTTAAAATTAATATTAAAAATTTTTTTCTAACAGAATTCTATTATTTTCAACTAGCGATGTGCGCGACTCCGCTCGCGTTAAAGTCTAACTAAATTTATATTTATTGAAAGGCGTGGATTTAAATTAACAAAAGTTAACAATAAATTTCAGTGGCGACTTTTCTACCAAATATGAATCACTGTGTGTTACAATCATGTGTTATATCCTTGATCTGAAGATGACAAATATTGCCGAAGACGGTAATCATTGATTTATTATATATGTACTATGGTATTTAATGACTGTTTGTACTTTGATAAGCACATAGACGGCTTTTACATAAAATTAGTAAATTGTTATCTGCTTATCGGACTGTTACTAACATGATAATAAAAAAATACCCCTCACTTCTTCGACGACTGCCTCAACAATACGTGCGCGTCCTGGAGATTTGATATGGCTAACAGGACAACCAGTCATAACAAAAGAATTGTCGCTTCTTCAATCTAAAACAAACAGCGAGCGCGCGCTGCACCTGTGACAGCAGCCATTTTGAAATGAACGCCGTTAGCGCTCGCGGTGATAAAATTCTGTATTAAAAAACTAAAACTTGATTTGTTCTGCTATCAAGTGACATTAAGACCAATTATGTATATAAGTCTTCACAATACATTTTCGTAAGCTTTTGAAGTTGTGAAGTCTTTTGAATTACGCTTTATTGCCATAGAAATTTCTTCGCAGCTCCCATACTTTCCTGCCCAACTTGTAACATTGAATCGAAAGCAATATCGATATTTATTGACGCTGGTTCGCGGCCCACAGTCAGCACGACCTCAGCAACGCAACAGGCAGTCAAACACCTGCTGCTTCAACTTCTCACACCTACCGCAGGACATAGAAGGCCAGAGGGGGGTTGCAGCCCCATTTAAATATCCCATTGCACACCCCATGACGCTCCGAACTGACAGAGTTTGCAATTCCATCATCTTCCATCGTCGGAAACCTCGACAAAAGAACTAAAAATTCATACATAATTCTGGCATTCAACTGACTTTTCTTTAATAGGAAATGCTTCATATAGAAGTGAGACTTCTTAATTGGGGAACTTAAAAGGCAAACTAAATCACTAAGCAGGTTGTTGTCGGTGAAAATTGTGATCAACTTCCTAACAGGTCGCTTCATTCTCCACAAGAGAACTCTGATTAAAATCTCAAGTGCTTGAAGAAGAGACCTCCTGGCATGTAGTTTATGAATTTTGTTTATTGAGTCTCATAGGGGAACGCTTCATTGCATGAACTCGAAAACTCCTTTGGAAGTTTGTACATGGTTACGTAATATAATGGAAAAGTGACCTACAGAACACAGCTACTTACACAAACCGTTGAATACAAGAAGCAGATTCGAAGTATTGCATATAATGATATATAGCTAATTTCAAAGCCACTTTAAATACGAAAATATCAGCCTAATACATTCCCAATCACTGAATTGTGAATACGACGTAACGATATCCTCCTTGAACCAACAGAAAGAGAGTTCTTTACTAGAATGATAAATAGACTTCGAAATTGAGGCACATAAACTCTGAAGTTACATATACACAGGATAAAGCATCTGGTAAGATAGTCCTCTCCCATCACACACGTACCATATCAGTTTGAGATTTTGCAATACAGGCCGAGCAAGTAAATAAATAAATAAATGGACGGACAGACAGACAGACAGGTAAATAGATAGATAGATAGATAGATAGATAGATAGATAGATAGATAGATAGATAGATAGATAGATAGATAGATAGATAGATAGATAGATAGATAGATAGATAGATAGATAGATAGATAGATAGATAGATAGATAGATAGATAGATAGATAGATAGATAGATAGATAGATAGATAGATAGATAGATAGATAGATAGATAGATAGATAGATAGATAGATAGATAGATAGATAGATAGATAGATAGATAGATAGATAGATAGATAGATAGATAGATAGATAGATAGATAGATAGATAGATAGATAGATAGATAGATAGATAGATAGATAGATAGATAGATAGATAGATAGATAGATAGATAGATAGATAGATAGATAGATAAAATGTTATGTTTTTATTTAACGACGCTCGCAACTGCAGAGGTTATATCAGCGTCGCCGGATGTGCCGGAATTTTCTCCCACAGTAGTTCTTTGCAGTAAATGTACTACCATGAGCCTGTCACATTTAAGTACACTTAAATGCCATCGACCTGGCCCGGGATCGAACCCGCAACCTTGGGCATAGAAGACCAGCGCTATACCAATTCGCCAACCAGGTCGACGATAGATAGATAGATAGATAGATAGATAGATAGATAGATAGATAGATAGATAGATAGATAGATAGATAGATAGATAGATAGATAGATAGATAGATAGATAGCCTACATTTTTTTTTATTTTATTGGGTAATTTTACGACGCTCTGTCAATATCTAGGTTACTTAGCGTCTGAATGAAATGAAGGTGATAATGCCGGTGAAATGAGTCCGGGATCCAGCACCGAAAGTTACCCAGAATTTGCTCGTATTGGATTGAGGGAAAACCCCGGAAAAAAACCTCAACCAGATAACTTGCCCCGGCCGGGATTCGAACCCGGGCCACCTGGTTTCGCGGCCAGACGCGCTGAGCGTTACTCCACAGGTGTGGACATAAATAAATAAATAAATAAATAAATAAATAAACGAAATAAATAAATAAACTTTCGTCTGAAGGACAAACGTAAATATTATGTTGGCCAGAATACAATGTATTATCGCCTCTCAGGTATAGAAACAACATTTTCATATATAAGAAAGAAGTCGGCCTGGATAGCGTAGTTGGTATAGCGCTGGCCTTCTGTGCTCGAGGTTGCGGATTAAATCCCAACCCAGGTCGATTTGTTTAAAATTATTTCACTTTCTAGTTTTGAATTATAATTTCCTTGATAGTTACTGATATTACACAGATCAGCTTGTACAGTCCATTTTGATACCTATAATAATTGATATTTGAATAAAAACGGACACCTACATAGAAGTTTACATCAGAAGTGGACACCTTGACATTTTTATTTCATAAACGAACATATATTCTTTTAGAGCAAACTTTTAGATAGTACTGTAATTGTTTAAAAATCATGTTGGCAGGTTCTAAAAACCATATCCGAACTCTAATACTACATTTATAAAAATAAGTTGTGTTAAAATATTACAAAGAACATTGTGGAACAAAAAAGAGCCTCTAGATCAGCGGTGGCGAAAATGTAATCGTGCGCCGAGCACTGTGTAACCTGCAACGTGCATAGCACCTATAGAGGAAGGCGGACACCCGAAGGGGAAGTGAAGCAACTATCTGACTTATTAACGGATTTTCATTTTCCTTACGTCAAGCACTTAAATATAACTTTATACAGTACAAGGCTACAAACTAATGTTTAGTACGTGTAACGAAGAAAGAAATGAACAATATCACAACCTAAAATTAACTGTCTTCAGAATGTCTCTGCGACAAAGTTTCAAAATCAGGAATTATGTCACTTACTGCCAGTTGTAGTTGATCACGTCTGTCAGTCGTGATCTAAATTTGGTTTTTACTATTTTCATTCTTGAAAATAATTTTTCACAAACGTAAGTTGTAGCGAACATGGCTTCAACAGAGCAAGCGAAAGAACGAAGCTTAAGATATTTATTTTTTGGCAAAGATTTGAAAGTTCAACATTTGTCAAGTCCTTACATCTAGCTTTCATTTGACACCACATAGTAAATCAGTGAGTTTAAATTGAAGAGCTATCCGCATTATTCGTACATCTGCTGAAAAAGGGTCGACGTACAGAGATGATGAAGATGATGATGATGATGATGATGATGATGATAACACAACCTTTTAATGTTTCATCAGTAACATGTAGTATAATGCCGTTTATGTTATACAACCGTTTTCCTCGTAATACTTGAGAACAAATCATACATTTAATATTCTCATCATATTGACAGCAAAAAAATGCGTCCTCCCATCCTACTTGGAACTTTCGTACATGGTTTCGAGAGAGATATATGCCACTCGCAGCTCAGAGACAAATACAAATGGAACGGAGTTTGACTCCAGTGAGTGAGAGGGTGGTGGTTGGCGGAGGTTAGAAGCAAGAGAAATGCACAGCTATCACTGCGAGCCACAATGTCTCGCGAGTCACGTTCTCGCCATGGCTGCTCTAGATCAAAACTATGGAGACGACAGATGTCCGTCTTTGATATTAAACTACTCAAATAATTCGTCAATGAATGAAATATGCATTTCTTTTCAGTTTTCTTACACATGTGAAAAATCTTCTAACTTTGCTATGGATACTTATCACAACTTTCTGATATCCAATCAATGGAGATTACTATGGAACACTGTTACATACAACGTCATATCCAACTGAGCTTCGGACGAAGGATAGGGAATACTAGAACTGGCTACTGGGGACCATTTATTCACTAATGGCGAAACATCTGGCAGAAGAAAGAGAGAAATCTCGTATGAGACGAGATTTTCCCCTCCGCCCCACATGCGTCGAGGAACACTTGTCTAATGATGATGAGCACACTGGTCGCAGGTTCTGTTGCTTCCACACAAACACCTGCGCGCGAGACAGGCATAAGTCATCGCCACGCCATCTTGATAACTTTCAATTTAATTTCCACACTGTACAGAAAATAATAAAATAAGGACAATTGTACTTTTCTGTCTTCAAGCGTTGCAGTGTTTACTATCATTATTCAAAGTTCTCTTAACTTACCTTCACTCTCAAGAAAAAAATAAAAATAAATATTATTTTCCTCTGTTTGTCCATCCCCAGTGTTACTTTATGCCAGTGATGTCAAAGCAAGCGCATTTTTCTGACCTTGACGTCGTGTGCGAGTATCAAGCTCATGGTATGGAAAGAGGAAGGGTTGTGTATATAAATAAGCAGCCTGTGGTGCACAAACTTCAAACGGAACGTGAAATTTTATGTCGTTATTTTTGTATGACTTCTTTCTGTTGGATATTATCTATATTGCATGTAAAACAATAGTAATATGCGTTACAAGAGCGGTATGTTGAAGTTTTCATGTTCGAGGAAAAGTTTGAAAAAGCGAAACGTAGTTGAGCTTTTTTAATTTCCGAGAATTGAAAGAAAACATACCGCTCGTGTATCGTACATTATTTTGTGCAATGATCGTTTATTACATACCTGAAAGAGGAATTTCTAATTAGTTGCAATGAAATCTCCATCTTGGTTTCTGTTCAATGACGGCAAATTTGCAAAACAAAAATATCTATCTTAAACATTGTTGCTATAAAATGTTTTCTGTGTTTACTATACTCCAGCAGGCCATGATATACGTCTGTCTTTTTTTTCCCCAGTCTATAAATGCGAACTTAAAACAAACGGTAAGGTTATGTAATGATTTATTTTTCATTTTAATATTTTAACAATATTATTTATATAAGATATTGCAGTAATAACATCGGCATCTGGAATCTTGTTGATTTTTTCACGGCTTCCTTAATGTTACTTGCATCACGAATGCAGTAACTTTAGTGGAGTTGCAGAGTTTACTTAATTTTTGAAAATATTTAAACAAAATAATTAACAGTGCAATTTAGGTGAAATTGCAGTGGTAAGTTTCCAATTTATAATTATTACTATATTGAACGTCTCTAAATAATAATATGTTAAAAGCCTAAAGCAGTAAAATCAATATGTCACTTAAGCGGTAAGAAGAGGGAAATTGTTATGTGTGTTAGGTTGGGAATACTGAATGTGGAATTTTACATTTTCCGCGGATTGGTTTTGTGCGGAAACCAAGGAAATACGCACGATCTCGCACAAAAGTATTTACACCAATTTCTTAATATTGCAGTTGTGTTTTAAACGTTAATAACATAATAAAGATTTAAGAAGGAATATTCACATAAATTCCATAGCAGTTTAACTATACTGTAATAAGTGAATGAAACACATCATTCATAAAGAAAGTGATATCCCAAGGAAAGAGATTGAGTATGACATGGTAAGTTGGAATTGATATTGATGGTACCTTTAGCCTTATAAAAGTAATCAATAAACTAATCAAAACAATATTACACTACAAAGCAAAGTTACCTAGGTATATGTTTTAATTGTAACTAATATTACATAACATAACTCTTATCGCATTATACGTTTGAAGTGATATTGGTGCGCAACTTACTATCATCAGAAAATTAAATTATTTTCTCGAAATCTACTGAAGCTATAGAGCTGACTTTTTTACAACACATCGACACATATCTTTTGTTTATGATGTAACAATAGTTGCTTTCTTAATTCATTTCCTTACAAACATTTTCCATGTGAATAGTTCCAAAATTTGTAATGCACTATCTTCAGTTATATGTATTTCCGATATATTAGATTTACGAAAACATTGTTTTAGTACCTGTAAGACTACTAAACAAATATATCTGATAATTTCATTTTTCTGTAAAAAAAGAAATTAGAGAAAGTATTCCTTTTAAGTAAAAAAGCAAACTTCTGAAGAATGAGCATTAAAATTAAAACTTACATTCTTATAATGCAATTATACTTCTGAGACAAGTCTAAAAATCAACATTGACAATTATAATAAGTTCTCTTCTCTTTATCCATTGAATCAGTGCTGGCCATCCCTGTATACAGTTCGACTAAGCGGCGTATACTACTTTTTTCCTCTGTCTCTTTCCTTTCCGCTGTAAAGCGTTCAGGCTCTCCTGAGCTCTAAAGTTGACATGACTGATTTATGCGATGCGAGATGCTCCTGTTATATTATGAATTCTGCCAATGTTTGCTTGAAGTCAAAGATGAAAGATGGGAAATGCGATGGTGAGGGAAGATCTTACGCCGCATACTACTATCAGTCTTCTAAGATTTTATTTCAATTTTTGATTTTAGTGTTTCCTCTTTATTCCGAAAATCTGTTTCTTTTTTCAACATTTTAAAAGAGAATTTCTTATCGCTTTCCGCAAGCAAAACATCAATGATATAAGAAGGGGTGCGAGTACTGAGATTTGGTCCAAGATGGAATTTGATCAAGACATGCAGGTTATACCAAGTTCTTTAAATAATCCAAGAGTGGGAAACGACATAAAGTTATTTTACCGACTTTTGTGAAATAAAAAATTTGAAAATAATTGAATTAAAAAATTTGACTAGCACATTGTCTGATATTGACTAACCTGAATTTCTTTCACTTATTAACTAAAACATATAGGCCTATATACTGATTACAATGGTTTCGAGAATACTCTTTAACGGATTCCTTAAATGTTATGGACGATATGTCAATATGATGTTCCTGAAAAATCAACTCTTGCTATCTACTGTCGGTGACTCAGGAGAAGACGAGCGCAGAATGAGGAAAAAGGGTGGTAGAGAAGTACAATAGTGCAACACCCTTGCTTAAGTCATAAACTAAGACATAAGAAGAAAGAATAGTGTGGGTCTCTGTCTGCCAAAGAGCTGGAACTTTTGTTATTTATGGCCTATTTAGGAAGACAAGTCACCACTGTTATTCCCACCCCACTCTACCCTTGAGGCCGCCCCATGGAGGGAGGAGTGAAAGCTTACCAGGCCACGAGGCCAGACGAATTGTGCCTCAGCTACAACGTTTCAAGCGTAACTTCAAAGCCCGCAAAAACATACGAAATGTGATTGCTTCTGCTCTTTCGGGCTGCAATGCCTAATGTAGCTCAAGTGTAAAGTATTAAATAAGTAAATAAATAAATAAATAAATAAATAAATAAGTAAATAAATAAATAAATAGCGCGACAGGTTTTTTTAGTTATGGGACTGTAACATTAATTCTTAATATTCAGTACATCTGTACCGTAAAATCAGAGATATAAATTGAGCTTAGTTTATATATTTTTTGCACATTGTTACATTATATTATTTGAAATACATTTATAAGAAGATTATAAGAAGAAGCCAGGCCCGGCACAAGCGATCCTGGCCTCAGGAACAAATTTTAGTGCAAAACAGGTGTATATACATCACAAAATTTTCAAATGCTTCTATAGCGGTATATGTTTCATTCATATAACTAATCCATTACATACAAAGACTAAATTTGATTTCAGTTAAGCCAAGTGACTGAGACCTGGCCTCAGTCAATCAGTCGCCACTGTCTATTAACCACCCTTTTTCCTCACCCCGCGCTCGTCTTCTCCTGAGTCATCGACCATATATGTACTGTATCTCTTGAATTTAGAAATAAACTTATGTACGAGTGTCAGCATGGTAAGGAACTTTCAGAAACTTTTCCGTAATGAACATAAAATAAGTGAACCAAGTTTGGCAATTCCTACCAATAGTGCGTCAGCAGAACGATCGCTTTGAGCTCTCCCGGGAATACACACTTGTGTGAGCACTCAAACTATGGACTATCTGTCCTTTCCTTAATGGAAATAAATTGCTTAAGAAACTTCAGGAACAACAGACATTCGAAGACTGCCTTATTCACGAGTTCATAGAGAAGAATCGTCAAATCCAACTCAAGTACTGAACAAGTACATTACTTCCTTACGTCAACTTTACTGTCGGCCAGCGTGTTCCAGCTCTCTGGTTGGGAAGAGAGTGTTAGGGTCTAATCGATGGTATGATAAACCTACGACTATTAATGTAACACACATAATTTATTAAAACCAAACCCGGCGCTGATAGCTATGAGCATTTTACTAAATATCGAATACAAATGTCAATAACGTCAATATGGAAGTGTTGGAAGTTTGTGCCTCTCTCTAGCTGATTTTAAAAGTGTTGCCTATTACCTACTGGAAGAAGTTTTTGAACAATACACGGTACTTTGACGAGAAAATATTTGTCAGACCAGTAGCTCAGTTATGATCTTATAATTACTGTTATGCTTTCGTAAAGTGAAAACTCTATTCGGGTTTCTTATTTTCTTTTAAAAGTTATTTTGCTTCCTGTGTTAAAAAACTTGGAGTTTACTTTGATACATCATTTAAACTTGAATAACCAAGTAACTCATATTACCAAAAAAGTGCTTTCCATACTACATTCCTTAAACAGCATTCGAAAATTCCTTCCGCTATCACTCAAGAAAATACTAGTAGAAACACTAGTAATGCCCCATTTTGATTATTGTGATTTTCTACTGACTGACATCAATATCAGCCAGTCGCAAAAATTACAACATGTCCATAATTCTTGTGTTCGCTTCGTCTGCGATGTCCGCCGCGCTGACCACATTACCCCATCCTTCCAAACTCTAAACTGGCTACGGCTTAACGAACGTAGAAATTTTCATTCTCTTGTTCTCCTTTTCCAAGTCCTTCACACTTCTACACCTACATACCTTGCCTCCCGTTTCAGTTACCTGTCATCATATCATAATCTCTTCACACGCACACATATAGCCAGACCAACACATAAGACATCATCGTATTCATCATCATACACAATCTCGCTCTCGCGCTTGTGGAATACCCTACCCAGTGACATCAGAGACTGTCGGAATTTAGTAGCGTTCAAAAGCAAGCTTATTAAGCATTTTCTTACTGCGTAGAGTAGGTTTAATTTTTACTTAATCAATAAAAGAAATGCTTCTGTCTCATAATTTTTACAATAAACTGTCTAGCTCTTGTTAATCAGTTAATCTTTTAGTACTTTGATTTTTATTGTATTTGTAAATTTAATATTAATTGTAATTATAATTGTAATTGTATTCTTAATATTGTAGTTGTAATCCCCTGGTAGAGGGTAAGAGAAGGCCTGATGGCCTTTATCTCTACCAGGTTAAATAAATAAATAAATACATAAATAAATACATAAATAAATAAATAAATAAAATAAACATTTCTTTTAATGAAGGTATTTCTCCAGGAAACTTAAATTTTTCTAAAATAAATTAAAATAAAAACATGTATTTTGCAGGACAGAGGTCAATTGAACATAAACAGTGCGGAAGTGTTAAAGCAGGTATCCTATATACATTCTTTTCCAAGATACATATAGGCCTACTGTGATACTTACTTACTTACTTACTTACTTATGGCTTTTAAGGAACCCGGAGGTTCATTGCCGCCCTCACATAAGCCCACTATAGGTCCCTATCCTGAGCAAGATTAATCCAGTCCCTATCATCATATCCCACCTCCCTCAAATCCATTCCTACTGTGATACATCAAAAGAAAATCTCGTCTTCTCATTCAGCTCAATATTTCATCCCTCTCAAAATATGTAACAGAAAAAATGCAATGCTGCTATATTCTCGGCAAAATGTCGAGTATGCGACAAGAAGAAAGATACTCTAAAACCCTGCTTCGACGATTTAGTAGAATGCATTTGAGTCTAAAGACAGCAGCAAAACAGTACAACGTAGTCTGTTGTTGTGACGAGAATCCAAGTCCCCGCATACTGGTAAGACATCATGTCACAAACAGGTTCACGTCTGAGTATTTCTCACAAAGTAAATGTTATTCAACGTCTTGAAAGCAGTGCAAATATTAAGGATACTACTGAAGAGTTGAAAGTAATATTTGTTTATATCTCTATCTATTTACTTATTTGCTAACTCTATCTATCTATCTATCCATCCATCTATCTATATATCCATCCATCTATCCATCTATCTATCCATCTATCCATCCATCTATCCATCCATCCATCCATCCATCCATCCATCCATCCATCCATCCATCCATCCATCCATCCATCCATCCATCCATCCATCCATCTATCTATCTATCTATCTATCTATCTATCTATGGGTATTTATTTATTTATTATTGAATTTTGTAGATAGATAAAGTCTAGAAACTTAAATTAATTTGTTTAACGTTTTATCACACTTATTAAATGAATTAACAAATCTTAAATACCCATTTTCGTATGATCGATATTTTACTCTCCATCATAGGCCTATTCTTTGACTTTCATTCCCTACCTAACATGATGCTTGCCGAATGCAGGGGAGTGTAGAACTTATGAAAAACATGTCTCATATAGCTCGAAACAGAATAATTTGTCCACACTTTCTTTCAACAGAATACGACGATGAGGGGCCAAATTGGTGGGATAATGGCTGAGAAAACAACTTTACCCCGAGAAAATTTACATCATGTATATTCCATTGGAATCACCAGAATTTGAACCTGGATCTTCTGTTTGGAAGAGCTTACATCCTGGATGCTCGAATGCAGATATGTCACTGCATCACATGTGCAATATGTAAACTGAGTGAACTATGATGGATCGCTGTCTTGCTGTCACCGAGCAATGCTATATTAACTCAGATGACATTAAGAATGATGACATATTTCTATAGCTACTGGATATATCCCCAGGCAGTATTGATTCTATACCGCATAACGTAAACAACATAAACTCTGTTTTCGAGTAATGTATTCGTACAACTCTTTACTGCGTCTCTTAAATATACAACATTCAACATAAATTCCTGACACTTCATCTGTGCGCTCTGATGACGTCAGAGCGATGGGGGGATGCCTGACAACCGAACTATCAGTTCAAGAGCTCACGCTTACAAGCAAACATTCTGTTGGAGGCAGATAAAAAAGTTATTTTTTTCTTCCACCATGTTAATCAGAGGTCTACATTGGACGTTTTCGCTCGAGCGCTAAGTAGTTCATAGCATAATCCGATAGGTAGCGCACATGCATGATGGGTAAAATTGTCACGAGCGATAAATCCTCGAACGGTATAAGCCGAGCGTTAGACATTCGTTCTTGTTACAGTGATGAACTGTGTAGTAACATCATAGATGTTTATCAACAGTAATCTCACTAGACGTTTTGATTTATCTAGAGAAAATCAAAACTCGAGTGGGATTTAATTGACTATTACACGATTAGAAGAAAGTATATAAAGATTAGAAGTAACGAAGTACTCCAATACAATAAAATATTAATTGACTTACGAAAATACAACTGTCTTCAAATGTTTTTTATACCATCTCAACATTACAAATATTACGCTAGATGCATGCTAGATGGCAGTAGTGAACAATGCCTTCTCGTCGAGATCTATACACAATGGCAATGTTATTAGTCAAGAAGGCTTTGTTGATTCAGTTTCATTTTTATTAAGACAGTTGCATTCCACTTCAATTATCCGAATCCCAGTAATCAACGTCACTTGACAGATGATTTTCAATAAATCTTAATAGTAAACAATCTCTGATACGTGACTATCCATAATATCATACAGCAGAAGCTATAACATAACCTAACTAATATACACAAGTGTTAGAAAAGTTTTAATTAACGACGATGACATAAAAAATAAACATGAATAATTTTAAAAGGAATAATTACTGAATGTACAATTTTCAAATTTGAATGTGGTTGGTGGTTAAATTGATGTTATATTGGACGTGTGCGTAATAGAAGTGGAACTCGTTGATTTAGGCCTACATGGCGTATTCAACTTATTCAGAATTTCCGAATGAATAATTTTAAAAGGAATAATTATTGAATGTACAATTTTCAAATTTGAATGTGGTTGGTGGTTCAATTGATGTTATATTGGACGTGTGCGTAATAGAAGTGGAACTCGTTGATTTAGGCCTACATGGTGTATTAAACTTATTCAGGATTTCCGAATGGTGCTCTTCATTTATTTGTAAATCGGATTTCAGAAGATGCATAGGTATGGTAAGTGATTTTTTATTAATTCTTGTTCTTGAATGCCAATGCGAGTGATATTTGAAACTGCTGTGCATCGACTGGAGTGGTTTGTAATTTTATATATATTTTTTTGACGTCCAGACCAGCGCAGTTTCAAATGTTGGCAAACAAACAAATAAATGCTAGGGACGCGATAAAATTGTGCGATAAGCAGCCATGATTGGTTGAAATTCGTCCTTTCGTACCGTTTTATTGGTCAAAAGTAGTATGACATAGTAAGAGTGTAATAGTCATTTAAAAAATTTGCAGTGTTTAACTAACCTCTCCATAGTACAACTACAAAACTTGCTTTAAAATGTAGTATAAATGTTGTAGGTAATGTTTTTTTTTTTTTTCACACGCACACACACACGCACGCACGTACGCGCGCGCACACGCGCACACACACACAAACACACACACACACACACAGGAGTGATTTTGTTTTTGCCACATCTGATAGATGTTATTGGATGTAAATGTAATAATTATAAACGGAGAACACAATCACGATAATGCAAGAACTGTGTCAAGTTTTCTAGTAATAATAATAATAATAATAATAACAATAATAATAATAATAATAACAATAATAATAATAATAATAGTAATAATAATAATAATTTATATATATTATTTATTATTAATATTTATGTGCTGAACAACAGCCAGAGGCCAATTATAGTTCAGCACAATACACAAACAGAAGATACAAAGGTGCAAAAACAAATAAATAATATCTTAAATAAACAAAAACATACATAAATAAAATTGATAACAAGAACAGTAAATACTAATAATAAAAACGAAACTATACCTTAAAAGGATCTAAATTGTGCCCATGCAAATTGGCATATTTTATGCATCTACAGACTGGAGGAAGTGATTTTGAATATCTATTATAAAATTTTTTTTGAAATCTTAAACCTTTTGTAGGAATACGAAGGCTGATGTTGTTTATGATAGACTCACAATCAATATCACCCTTGATAACTTTGCAAAGAAATTGATAATCAAGGTTTTGACGTCTAGAATAAAGGCTACAACAGTTAAAATATTTACATTTAATCTCATAGTTAAAGTCAGAGGAATTGGGTATAAATCGAAAAGCACATAAGGAAATAAATTTTCTTTGAATATTTTCCAATTTAACCGAATCAGTTGAAGTAATAGAATTCCAGGCTACAGATGCATATTCAAGTTTAGATCGAACCAAAGTAAAGTATAGAATTAATAGTGACTCTGGAGTAGAAAAAGAATAAGTTATAGACCTTATTAAACCAAGCATCCTTATTGAATGATTATAAATATATTGAACATGATCGTGAAAGTATAATTTAGAATCGAGTAATACACCAAGATCTTTATTAGAATTTTTCCTAATAATACAGACTTGTTAAGAGAATAGTTAAATTTTATGGAAGTAGTTTTTCGTGAGTACGAAATGACAAAAGTTTTTGTTTCATTAATTTTCATTCCATTATTGTCAGACCAAAGTTCGATAGAGTTAATATTATTTTGAAGAGTTTGGCAATCGGCAGGACTATTTATTGAGCGAAAGATTTTGAGATCATCAGCAAATGACAGGTAGTTTGAACTTATTCTTTTACATATATCATCTATAAATAATAAAAATAATAGAGGGCCCATTGTAGATCCTTGGGGAACTCCACATAAACAATTAAATGGGTCCGAGAGAGAATCACCTAGACGAACACAACATTGTCTATTAGTTAAATAGTTTTCAAACCAGCTCACGTAGTTGGAAGAGAGACCAAAGTTTTCTAATTTATTTATCAAAATATTGTGAGGTACAACATCAAACGCTTTGCTAAAATCGATATAAATTGAGTCAATTTGACCTTGCGTTTCAACAACAGGCATAACAAGATTAAGGTAGGATACTAAGTTTGTAGTTGTTGATTTACCTTTAGTAAAACCATATTGGGCTGAATTAATTTTATTCTTAACATAAAATGAAACATGTTTGTGGATTATTTTTTCAAAAATTTTTGAGAAATTGTTTACTATTGAAATAGGTCTATAATTGGAAACAACATTTTTTTACCATTCTTAAAGATAGGAATAATGGATGCTTCTTTCCAAAGCATAGGGTATGTACCGGTTAATAAACTTAAATTAAATATAAAAGTTAAAACAGGTATTAGAATATTAGAACATCCCTTAATAATAAAATTAGGAATGCCATCAGGATTTATTAGGTTTAAGCTTTTTTATGACTAATGAAACATTATCAATTGTAATTTTAGGTAAGGATAAGAAGTCAGTAGAATTATAATCCAACAAACAGAGATTAGAATTAGGCTGTTTTTGAATCGATTTAAATTGATTAGCAAATGCATTAGCAATTTCTTTCTGATCAGTAATGTGAACCCCATTTATTAATAATTCTTTGGGGTAATTATTGGATTTTCGAAAAGATTCTACATATTTCCAAAATTTCTTGGGTTCATTCTTCAAATTTTCATCAATGTATTGTAACCATTTAAATTTATCATTGTTAATCATAGCTTTAACTTGTTTTCTGTAATTGGAAAAAATTTGATAATGATGGTCAGTTTTGAATTTCTTAAAATTCTTAAAATTCTTAATAATAATAATAATAATAATAATAATAATAATAATAATAATAATAATAATAATAATATTTAATAATTAGTATATCAATCTTTGCGTCTGTAACAGTTGTGCAGCATGAATATTCGTTTTATTATATTTTCTGTGACGTTATCTCTGTACTAATATTGTTATTAATCTACTGCTATATCAATAATATTTTGTAAAACGTTTCTACATTGTCGCAGTATATAGGCGGAACACCATATATGGACCTATCATATTATATATGTGGTAAATCAAATATTGAATAATTATTAATTCGCAATAATAAGTATATCGAATTTTTTCATACTATTCTATTTATAACTTCATGTTCCTGTTTTGGTACGTTCCATTTACTGTTCCATTAAACGTTTGTCATAAACGCAGAAAATAAAGCCTTATTTTTTACCGTGTGAGCAAAACATGTGTATCTTATCTGTCTCCTTCCATACAAGATAAGACATGTCGGTGAGATGACCTTGTACTGTGCTTCTATTTATTATGAGCATATCACGACCGATCGTATCTCACTCGAGGGTGCGACACTCGACCGAGTTCAAGCGAGCGATTTAACTCCAATGCAGCACTCTGATGTTAATAGTGTTAAAAGAAATGCTTATACAAATTTTGGCCACTCGACCGCAATTACGAGGCCGTCCAGAAAGTGATTTTCCCTGGGGCCGTTTACAGAAAAAAAGCACAATTGCATGGAAAGATTTATTGAAACAGATACAGCAATTTTTGCGTTATTTGTCAACATATCCCCCACCGGAATTGAGACATTTGTCATAACATAGGATCAATTTTTGTATCCGTGTCGTAGAAATCAGCTGCCTGAGATCGGAACCAGCGCTTGATAGCCACCTGCGTCTCTTTGTCGATCTCATGATATGACAAATGTCTCAATTCCGGTGGAGATGAAATTTTTCCATATTGCTTCGTTAGAACTAGGTTGGCGTGGTGGTGAAGGGCCATTTCCAACACGAACTTGAAAATGATGGAACTCTAACGGGAGGATTAGCATATAATCCCATATTTTCCAAAACGTGTCAAGGTGGTGATCATAAGTTAGCTGATAGAAAATGCTCACACCAAAATTCAGAAAATCCAGACAAATGTCCTATCAGGCTATACAAACTGTTGATGGAAAAACGTAACCCAAATTTAAAAACGGATCGTTTTTTCATCATTCCCAATCCTTCTTACAAGAAAAATGGGTTATGGTATAAGAACTGTCCAGTTGGAATCAATGAATTCAGTAAATGAACCAGAAGATCTGCAGAGAGATCTGGACTGGATACAAAAAGAAGGAAAATAAGAGCTAATAAAATTCACGGTACATACCAACGCATCTGCACTTAAACCTTATCTACAGATTAACCAAAAACATCACACGGAAGTACTAAATAAAGTGCGAAATCCTACTTCCATATCTACATCTTCATCTACATCTAATTCTATGTCCATTATAGCTAAAGAAAATTACACTCCATTCAGATTTGATAACTGCATTTTTAACAAATGTTCATTTAATTAACGTATTAATCACGTTATTTGTAATTTATTATAAAATGTTTAAATTAAACTATGATTTCAGCAGATAATGGAAATGTATTTCTGTTATAATAAGAGAAAAGCGCAGTACATGTAATCAACATTTTAAATCGGTATTTCGCTTTTCTCAATTGCCATTACTGAATAGTATCCAATTTATTTATTGCGGTAATCGATATTCATCTATTTCAACTTCACAATGTCTGAATAGGTAAGTATTCATAAATATACAACTATTAACTTTTGTAAGCGAATGTTAGGGATATATTATTTACATTTTTATTTTATTCACGAAATAGTCCTAATAAATGTCACTTGAGGTCTGAGATTTATCGGGAAATCTCAGACTTCTCGTGACATTACTACAGATAAGTTTATGCTCGAGGATAAATTTGTAAAAAAGTTACAAAAATAACACTTGACGTCACTTGCTTAGCAATGGCATTGAGTTATGTCACATTATTCTGACTACATTTGATTAGCAACGGATCAGATCGTTGCATTAATATTGTGTTTGCTAGAGAAACTTATTTCAGCCCGTATCATAGAATGGTATATTAGTATGGAAGTAGGCAGGATCGATGAAAGTCTGAGCTGAAAGTTACCCAGAATTTACTCTTAAAAGTTTGAGGAAAAACATCGGAAAAAATCAGGCAACTTGTCCTAATCAGAATTCAATTCAGGGCCACACTAATTTCGCACTGAGACACGCCAGCTACTATTCCAAATCAGCGGACATATAATAATAATAATAATAATAATAATAATAATAATAATAATAATAATGATAATAATAATAATTATTATTATTATTTATTTATTTAATCTGGCAGAGCTAAGGCCAGTAGGCCTTCTCTTCCGCCCAGCCAGACTCTAATTCTAATTAAATACATTTGCTTACCTAGTTATTACATTAATATCTAGATCATAAAACAACATGAAAGTAAATAATGAAAAGTGGATAACTAATGTTAGTGCGACAATAATAGACACTGGTAAGAAATAGTTATAATAATAATGATAATAATAATGGTAATAATAATAGTAATAATAATAGTAATAATAATAATAATAATAATGAGATAATTTAGATATTTATCTGTGATATATATATATATATATATATATATATATATATATATAACCATTAAACATTGAGAAACCTGAAACAGCTATTATTGTTGACAATAATTGTTAGCAAAATATCTCGTTAGCCTATTCTTAAATTGATTTGATGTCTGACAGTCCCTGACATTACTCGGTAGGGAATTCCAAAGTCGAGGAACAGCCACAGTGAAAGAAGATGAATATGAGGATGTTCGGTGGGAGGGAATGGATAATATTGAGGAGTGTTGTGATCGTGTGTCTAGGTTATGATGGGTGGATAAATTTTGAAAACGAGACGCAAGATAGACAGGAGTGGAGAAATGCAATATGTGAAAGAGAAGGGAAAGACAGTGGATTTTCCTACGATCTTCTAGACGGAGCCAGGACAACATTTCGAGGGATGGTGTTACGTGATCAGCCCGGCGAATATTGCAGACGAAACGGACGCACATATTATGAACACGTTGTAGTCTCTGCGCCGAAGTAACGCTTAGGTCAGTAAGCAGAATATCACAGTAATCGAAGTGGGGCATCACGAGTGTTTGCACTAACATTTATAGGCCTATTAGATAATAAATTTTACAAAAATTTCCGCGTGGGTTAGAATAAACGGCTGTACACTTGGTCAAAATGAAACTGGCAGACTTCTTGAACAGTTAAAATTTTCTAAGTGCCTTCGGGTGAGCGCGCAGTTCATACCGTAAACCTCCGTGCGCAGCTTTCGTTAACTCCAAAGCTAGGTAGCTCGAATTCTATTCTCCGAAGTGTATGTTTTTGTTTCGTCCTTTCTTTTATTTTTTACAACTCGTTTTATACATCTTGATTATATAACTTTTAACACTGTATCACTTTGGAATATGTATGGTATGACTTTCCTGTGTCAAATTTCAACGTATCTCGTTTACATGTTTCGACCTATTTATGGGTCATCTTCAGAACTGGTCGTTGTTGGTCTTGGCGCCACTTATTCTGTTGTTGTCCAACACGAACTAGAAAATGATGGAACTCTAACGGGAGGATTAGCAAATAATCCCATATTTTCCAAAAGGTGTCAAGGTGGTGATCATAAGTTAGCTGATACAAAATGCTCACACCAAAATTCAGAAAATCCAGACAAATGTCCTATCAGGCTATACAAACTGTTCATGGAAAAACGTAACCCAAATGTAAGGGTGTGTTCCTGTGGTATAGTGTAGAGTCAAGGAGTGTGTGTGTTTTGAAGTTGAGTTGTGTGTTGAGAATTTTGTTCGGCATATGTGGAGGTGTTTTGTAATTTTGTTATGGCTGTGATGTGTTCCTTGTAACGTGTTTGAAACGATCTACCTGTCTGTCCTGTGTAGAAGTTGTTGCAGGTGTTACATTTGACTTTGTATACGCCTATTTTGGTTGTATTTGTTTTAGTTTATTAGCTTATTATACTCGTTTTAGTATAATATATCAAATAATTTTGCTTATGTTATTTTATGTTACTTACAGATAATTACAAAATTGGTGAAAATTTGTTATAATTTCAGGAAATCAGGATATATTTTGTCGTTAGAATTATGGTTCTTTTTCTTGTTTACAATTACTACGTTTAGGCCCTGTTGATCACGGAGTTAGGTTAGTATAATAATCATATTCCCTGTAGCACAATATGCAAATTGATTATTGCCAATTATTTAACCGTCAACATATTTACTGAATGTTCCTTAGGTAATAGAGTGCAAAGCAACAGGGATTAATAAAATACTTAACACAGCATTTTAATATGAAAGCCCCTAATTGTCGTCTTTAGATTACTTTCATCTAGCGTCAAAAGTTTCTATTAACACGAGAAAAATAATAAACCGAAATTTATTCTAAGGATAAAAAAATGACGAAAACCTGTCATATTTTCATTGATGCATTTAAAAGGCTATATATATATATATATTTAGTAGCTCCACGAAGTTCTGAATTCACGAACACTTAGCTAACAGTCTACCACTACGTTAAGAGTACTACTACAGTAAGAACGGCATTATAGGTATTCCGAATCTCACCGGTGAGCAATCCGATGGCATCACGGTGTTCCGAATTCCACCGATGACGTCATTGATGCTCCACCGTGTCGCACCGGTGCCATCAACTTGCAGAGGTGGTGGCAGTCTTCATCAGCCGCCATCAGTGAATCTGATTGGTTCTTGTATAGGGCGGGAATTAGCAAACGAATAACATCGTGCACTGTTGTGTCATGGCGGTGTGTTCTGCTTTAGTTCTGCTGTATTGTTTGTAATGAGCACAACGTAAAAACAATATGTTAATGGCTTATGAGCGAACATGTCAACGGACCCGTTATTACTACCGGTTCCAGAAATAAATTGTTTATGCTATCTTTTCTTTGAACGAGATGGGAGTACGAAAATTTCGAAAAATTTTGCTAGCGTAGCAAAGACAACAACTTGTTCAGTCGCCATGACAGCCATCGATCCTTCCAGCAGTTTTGTTCCTTATTTCGCTGCAACGTGACGTCATTGATGCCACCGGACCGGTGAGATTCGGAATACGCTGATTGTAACGAGCAATGGTCATACTCCACTTGAGAACCTGTTATATATAGTGTTTGTGTTACAATATTCACCGTTTAAAAACACTGAACGATATGTCTGTTTCAAATCTCGTATATGAATAATTTTCTCGGAAGATTTTAGTGATTAATAGTTTTGTTCCCCATTATAACTATTACAAGAATATACGCAATCTTTTGAAGAAAGCCTGGCTGTCTCGAGCGCTCACGGAAATACCAGATTCGAATTTAGTCTCTCAGACGTCGGGCTGTTTCATTTTGACCAAGTATACATAGACGACTGACAAATAAATGCCTACAAAATCGTTTATTGTTAGGGATACAAATATGAGAATTTAACAAAAAATCTAAACTCATTTTGTAGGAAGACAATATTTTCTCGACACCTTGTACAAAAAGAAAGTAAAAGTCAGATTTAATTGAATTGGATGACTTACGAAGAAAGGCACGTGAGAACCTTTGGAATGTAGCTTAAGGAATTAAGCTATTAGAGCAGGAATGGCTACAGAGAAGACATATTGGAGATAAAGAGCCCATAAAGGTGAGACGCTGTGCAAAGAGCAGACGAGAGAAGATGATCAAAGCATCTCACTAATTGGTCACCTCCTGATAGAAGACGAGAGAAGAGATAGAATGACAAGGAGCGGCGAGTTGTTAGCATCGTAGAGAAAAGAACTCTGTAAGCCGAGAAGAGTATTGGCAAAATAACAATAACTTTCACGAAGATACACATACTTTCTAATGAAATATTTTACGAGTTTCGGAACAATTCAGGTCCTTCATTATTAGGGTTGCCAGCTCCAGGGAGCTTAATCGTCCAGCGTCCTACCGGCAGGACAAGATGTCCTCATCGTCCTACCAAGTTCAAATGATTATTTAGGATTTCCAATCCTGCCGATAGAATTTTCACCGAGGCCACTGACAAGAATTTTTCTTTCTCTATTAGCGCAAAGAAAAATTAAGTTGGTACGATATATTTTTTCTGAGGTATGGCGGATTTTTTCAGTAACGGTGTGCGAGTTTCCTCTAAAGCAATTCTCTTTGATGCAGATGAAAATAACACTTGGAGTAAATCTTATACATAGTCTAAAAGTGTTTTTGAGGAAACTGTATTGAAGGTATGTGGAAAACTTGTTAAATAAAATGCAATATTGATAACAGAATAACGTGGATTCGTGCCCCAGACATAACTAACATAAACAACAGCAGCACTTCTTCTGATTCCAATAATTTTTCAGTCTGACAAGAAACAATAAGAAACCAGAGAAAATATATCGTTTCTCCGGAATCAGAAGGATTGTGTTGCTTGTATCCCAAGAGCAGTTATGTGTAGTCCTCAAACTAAACGTTACTGTTTTGCATTTCATATTCAGAAAGAAATTCCTGCATCATTCATGAAAGTTAGTATTCATTGGACTTAGTCAAATCATATAAATGACATTTTAAAAATTATTTACATTCAAATTTCTTTAAATAATCTCGAGTAATACATGACTTAGTATTCAATTTAACAAGCAATTATTAAAAACAATATTTTCAAAAAATAAAATAAGAAAATGTTGTGATTCAGACATTATTTACTTTCCGATATGTTTTGAATAAAATTTTATTTATTCAGTTATCATCCTAATATTGCAAATAAAATTCATGTGAATTATATTGAAAATAATAAATAGGATTATTAATTTACTACTTTTCTCTTTCTATTTACAAAGTCAATAAAACTAATGTAAACTGTATTGAAAATAATAAATATAATAAATGAATAAATAAACAAACAAAACAAAAAAATAAATAATACGTCTTTCTGAAAGGACAACAGAGTACTACCGGCAGGGCCCATAACTTGAGCACTACCGGTAGGACGTTACAGAAATACGTTCTGCTAGAAGGACAGCATATGTAAAATATTGTCTAAGAATCTGTCCTACCGGAAGGACAAATTGCTATGTAGAGTAGTGGCAAAAAAACCGAACCGACCCTTGTAGCTGATTTCAGTGTCCTGTTCACTCCAGACCAAGATAGCCTGGTAACCAAGACTTTCGTGGTTCGAATCCTGCCTGGGAAGGAAACTTTTTTGTTACTCATTCAAATTTATTCCCAATACTTTTCGATTGTAGCGATATTTTACTACTCAATTAACTTATTATTCCCAGAACACGAATTTTACCAGCAATCGAAAAGTATTCGAAATAAATTTGAATAAGGAACAAAATAAAGTTTCTTTCCCAGGCAGCATTCGAAGCACGAGAGTCATACGGCCGTATTCATAGACATTTTTAGCGCGGGTTTCCGGTGGATGATCACCGTTTTTCGTATTCATAAACCAGTGTTAGCGACAGGATATGAATTCTGTACAAGTAACCTGTGGATAGCCGGGGCTAGCTTAGTACGCTCGTAGCGCGTGCTGCGAAATGTCTATGAATAGCACCCTTAGTTACCAGTCTATCGTGCTCTGGAGTGAACAAGGCTCTGAAATCAGCTACAAAGGTCGGTCCAGTTTTCTTTGCCACTACTATACAAAACTCCTTCTGGAAGCGCTTCGGGAAGGACATGACTTTATTCGATTAACCATTAAAACGCATTTGAATGTAAGTAGGATACACTTTCATTTTGGAGCTCAATACACAATACAAACAATAAAAATTAGGCTTATTACTATCCTTGTTTTAATATTTGGTCGAATGTTAAAACAGGTGACGTTAACATTTTGCATGGAACGTTTTTAAAAAGAATTAAAACACTAAATTTGTATCTAAGCCTTAGTAAAGTCGGTTGATGACTTCTCGCTAACGGAACTGAAACATTATTCCAAGGATATTAAGAGGAAACTGGTAGAAGGAGAATTTCTTTCTGAAATCCTATCATCGTAAGTAATGAGTTAAATATTAGAGGCACTCCCATATCATAAATTGAATTCTACACACTGCAAGATGAGAAGAGTAATGTAAAATCATAACTGACCTTACTTCAAAGAAATTGCGTCTAGCCAAATATACTGAACAGGAAACTTCTTATAGGTCGTTAAAAATATTATCATTTCTACCCTGACGTGTACTTTAATTCTTAAGATGTGGCTTGACACTTCTAATGGACAAAAATGATCAGTTTTTTTATAATTGAAGACTTCCCCGGAAAAAAAGAATATAACATCAGATTCTTGAAACATGTGATGTAGGTGGAAAGATGAATTTGAAATCATTTATTTATAACAATAAATTATTGCGTCCAAT
Source organism: Periplaneta americana (assembly GCF_040183065.1). NCBI lineage: Eukaryota > Metazoa > Arthropoda > Insecta > Blattodea > Blattidae > Periplaneta > Periplaneta americana. Next base: position 131,107,724 of record NC_091123.1, on the reverse strand, counting down.
GGCTGAATAAACTTGAATGCTTGTTCAGTCAAATGATTGTGATAGTGAATATATATGACTATTCAAATATGGCCTGAAATTATTTTCCTTTCTTCTGAAACATGAATTACAGTTTTGTTGGTTACATCCTCAATATACGAGGAAGTCTTCAATTTTTAAAATTTGATGTCATTTCGTACTCTAATTCTTTAGAATAAAGATGGTGTTTGTTTCATGCAACTAATAAGTAGGCGTAAGTTTTTATTATTATATTTTTCAATAAAACATTAAACACATTCCATTTACATTTTTAAAAGTTCATCATAGAAAATTTATCAGGAACTTCAACATTTTCTAGACACGAATTATCGAAAATACATATATTTTACAGATTCAAGAACTTGATGATTGACTACCGAAGAAGATCCAAATGCATTTCTAAACAACCACCAATAATTACATCGTAATAGCACGGCACTATGTTTTTTATAATTTACATACAAAAATAACACATAAAAAGATTTTATCAAATTCTATCTATTTAATTATTGATTTTATAACAAATGATACTTCAACAAAACAATGTAATATGAATGATATATTATATCACTATTCTAATTCATAATTATTCCCCGGTAAATTAATTATGAATTCGATAATTGAACTCTTTCTAACAATAATCTTTGCTGATATCTTGTATTCTGTTATAACTTAACACAAAGTATAATATGTAAAGTTCTTATCAATCAATTATTTTATAACAAGTGTTTTCTCCAACAAAATATATTGTGACAGCGACGTGAGATTCGAACTCACGACCAGCGTCCCGCAAGAGAGAAGATCGCGCGGAGCACTTTGGGACGGCGCGCGGCGGAGAGAAGAGAGGGGGTGTATTACGTCAACGCGACGAGAGTGCGCGCGCATCTGGTGCTGGTAGAGAGGAGAGGGCTCTGCATCTTTCTGGAGTGCAATCTCTGGAGACGCGTCGAACTTTCGAGGCTACGTCGCTGTGATTATAAAAGAAGAAACGCCAGCGAACTCGAGCAGTTTTCAGTTGATTAGTCAGCCAGTCAGTGAGAAAGCCAGAGCAAGCAAGCCAGTCTTGTGTACCGGAGTTCGACTCGAGTGTGCGTCCGCAACTGTATCAGCATCCGAAGGCCTGAGTTCGAGTGCAGTGGACCGCAGTTGGAGGGACCTGAGTTCGACTGCAGTGGACCGCAGTTGGAGGGACCTGAGTTCGAGTACAGTGAACTGTCTCTGAAGGTCTGTGGTTCGAGATACTGTGAACTCGAGTGACTGAGCTAGAAGAACTGTGAACTGAGAACTGTTAGTTCTGATTTGTAAATAGTGCTTTGTAAATATTAGTTAAGATTAACAGTTCATTGTTGTTCGTAATAGTCCAAGTAAATTGTCATTGTCGTCGGTGGAGTGCTATAACAAATACTGTGTTGAGTGAAAATCCAATTGTTGACGAGAGCGTTTAAGGCGAATTGTAGAAAGGAATTATTGTTGGAAGAATAAAATCCTATTGTTGAGTTGAAAAAAAAATTACAATATTGTAACATGAGTTATATGTATCAAATGTCATATCCATAACTTCTAAATTTATAAAAATTCATATTTCCTGGTAAATTAATTCAAAATTAAACCTTTTCCATCATCAAGATCTAGTTACATAAAACTCATGAAAAATCAACTAACCTTGTCATGCATATTTACTATGTACAGTCTAATGGTTTAAGTTTTAGATTTCGTCCTTTTAACAATATCCGATGATGCCGAACAGGCGAAAACGTTAATATTCTACTTAAGATGTCATAACAAATAAAAATTTGCAAAATAGATAAATTATATTGATTGAACTTAAAATATTTATCATATTAAATGTGACAAATAACTTTCGAGAAATAAACATTTTGGTGCAATGCTATAGATTTAAAGTGTGAGGTAGGCTCAAAATTCATATCTTATTTTCTGGTGTTTTGATTTTACAGTACATTGCTCAATTGAAACAATAATAGCTCCAAAATTATTTAACGTATTGACGTCATTATTTTTAAATTAAACCTTATTTATCAGACTGGAGATTGAACTCCTCTGAACATGATCGTATCTTTCTATAAAATTAATTAGCGAGTATTAATAATGAAATACGCAACTACTTTTAACAATAACACTTGAGACACAAATCACATGCGTTGTGGACTCCTAACACCACGACAGGCGTGTCCTCAGGTTGCTGATAGGAGAGACGACTCCAGATATGAAGGGTATCTGTAAATATATTGAATAAACTGCCGCAGACAGTCGATAAGGGGTGGTCCTCCAGCTAGTGGGTTGCGCGAAGGACTACCAACCGATCACCGTATAAAAAAGAGCTTGTTACGAAACTGCACGCATTGTATTCGTCACCTAACATAATTATTAGGAACATTAAATCCAGGTGTTTAAGATGGTCAGGGAACGTACGGGCGAATTCAGAAATGCATATAGAGTATTAGTTGGGTGACCTGAGAGAAAAAGACCTTTGGGGAGGCACAGATAGGAGGATAATATTAAAATGAAGAGTCCACTGCAAGAATGATGGATGTCATTTGGAATACATTTTGCAGGAGAAGCAATTGAAAGTTTGAAATGCTTAGCGCTCAAAGCTTAACTGTGATTTTCCGATCATTACTGGACAATGACTATCAGTGTTTAATGCCATATAACTCTGTATGTACATTCAATATGTTTTAATCTATGCATTGACAGTCTTGGTTCATTTTCGACAAGAAAGTGACATCCATCATTCTTACAGTGTACCTACTCTTCAAATAGATTTGAGGAAGGTGGGATATGATGCTAGGGACTGGTTATTAACCTTACTCAGGATAGGGACCGATGACGGACTTATGTAGGGGCGGCAATGAACCTCTGGGTTCCTTAAAATTCATTTGTAATTAAGTAAATAAGAGACACTAATCAAATCATGTGAGATATTTTACTATAGGCTATGCAGTAACTTAAAATCAGCAATTTTGAGAAAAAAAAATGAGCTTATCATGGTTGCAACATAAATTACAGCAGCTAAAAAGAATCTCGGCAATAACAATGACTTTCCACTGTTATAGGATACATTGTTGACAGAACTGATTGTTGATTTGACCATAGTTAGCTTAGTTTTTATTAATGTTCTGCGTAATACAATTTTTACAAAAATATGCATTCGGTAGAGCATTCGTGCGCTAACCGAAGGGTCCCGGGATCGATACCTGGCCCCGGAACAATTTTTCCTTGAAATTATTCAAACCTGCTTTACAGGGAGCTACTATCTGAAAGCCAGATTTGCATAATATATTTTGTTGCTGGAGGTACGTTAACAGGAAACCACAATTTAAGTCACACAGAGTTTGTGTGCACTCAAAGTTGGGTTCTGGCGTCTTGTCAGCTCATTTGAGTTGTGTGGATATAAGGGGAAGAATTGTGACGGTGTAGTGTATAGTTCCTGGGGTAGCTCAGTCGGGAGAGCATTTGTGCGCAAAGCGAAGGGTCCCGGAATCGATACCCGGCCCCGGAACAATTTTTCCTTGAAATTATTCATACAGGTGAAAAGTTTAATAGTTATTCTTGAGTGTCAAAGTTACAGTTAAGCCACAGTCTAGTATATACAGTCACGAAGCTCAATATGTAATAAATATGCATCCATAGATAGTTGCTAACCACTAGGATCGCTACTATCGCCTCATTACAGACAATGCGATATAGTACCTGCACAGTCTATTGTTCCTAGTACCCTCATAAACTCAAGCTTCGTGACTGTATATACTAGACTGTGGTTAACTGTTTTCTTTCAGGGCCTATTTCACGAAAGTAAGAATTACAAAAGTACAAATTTACATGAAGTAGTTACTGTAGCTACAAATTACAGTAAAATGTATTTCACAAAACATTGGAAAATATTTCTGTAATATGGCAACAGTGATTTATAAATGTATGCCATGAATGATGTATATAATAGCTTTTGTTTACATAAAATTCATTGTTGAAGTTATACCCTTTCATTCGCCATGAATGCAAACAGAATAGAATATCAACTATAGCACCACAACTAAATATGATGTACGTAATAAAGAATAACTATGGACGCTTTGTAAGTCACTTAAACATCTCCCATTGTTGTCTTTAGATCTAACAGTGTATTAATGTGTAATGCATATTGATTTATTTGAAATGCCTTATATATGTAGCCTATCTTTTTACTTATCAACTATAGCACTACAACTAACTATGATGTACGTAATAAAGAATAACTATGGACGCTTTGTAAGTCACTTAAACATCTCCCATTGTTGTCTTTAGATCTAACAGTGTATTAATGTTTAATGCATATTGATTTATTTGAAATGCCTTATATATGTAGCCTATCTTTTTACTTATCAACTATAGCACTACAACTAACTATGATGTACGTAATAAAGAATAACTATGGACGCTTTGTAAGTCACTTAAACATCTCCCATTGTTGTCTTTAGATCTAACAGTGTATTAATGTTTAATGCATATTGATTTATTTTAAACTAGCCATACCCGTGCGCTTCGCTGCACCTGTTAGAAATAAATATAAAGTAATTACATAATTAAAATAGGACGTTTGATCCAGGGAACATTCGTGTTTGATAGAAGGATAAATCGTTTAATATGTTACTTAATTTAAATTGTATTTAAATAATTAAAATGCGGTCATTTTGGTCCAGAGAGCAATCATTTGGTGCAATGACAATTCCTTTGACATGTTTTTTAATTGTTATTACATGCAACCATAGTTTAATGAAGACTGACATACCATTTAGTTTTAATGTGTATACTTTATATTACTTGCTATATGTTTCAGAAGTTACTGTAATAACATTGTAGAATTATGTCCATCTAGAGAAACTACACTTTCCAATGGTGAAATAATAATTAAACAATTAATTAGCTTCCGATATTACTTCTTACAAACACAGAAACATTCTCTTAGGCTATGTTTAATAGCTTTCTATTGTTGTTGTCCAAGGCCCCTTATAGACGAAGTCATTTGTTTTTATTTCAGTGCAGCGCCTTAGATGGCGTTGTTATTGTAATTTTAAAACTCATTTATCTCATTAAATATCAGTCCTATCAAAATTTTGTATAGAATAAAACTTATCGGAAATCATTTTTAAAGAAACTTTTGTTATGTAATATGTTTCACGAAAATCAATAAGAAGCGAGATATTTCGATTTATTTAATTCAGGCCCTTTTATAACCCCCTTTTTAAATAAAGTATTTTGAATGTCATATAGCCTAAAATGTAAATTACAACGAACTTAATTTATATTCCAATTTTCATATAAATCGGTTCAGCCATTATCGCGTGAAAAGGTAACAAACATCCAGACAGACAGACATACAAACAAACATATCAAAAAAGCGATTTTCGGTTTCAGGATGGTTAATTATACACGTTAACACCAATTATTTTTGGAAAATCGAAAATTACCAGAAAAATTTTGGCTACAGATTTATTATTAGTATAGATGCCTTATATATGTTTACTTTAACACATTTATATCCTCCATCAGTATAATTGGTACATAGGATGAATAAAAAGTGAAATAAGGCACATAGGCTATATTATTATTATTATTTAGTAGCGATTAAGTTTCTCATGACACATCTGAAATCTCTGATTAAACTGCGTTGAAGCTTCAAATTTAACATTAATTATTTCTCGAAATATTCTTCTACGGCGATTATATTGATAAATCTCAAGTTATCACTAGAAGAAGAAGAATACATGCTTTTTATTTAAAAAAAATACACTTCAGACAATTTTAGGATCTAAACTAATACGATATAATATCAAATTTAGCTATTTACCCAAATCAAGTATAGGGTAAGAATTTGTTACAAAATTTGTAACATGTCATTTGTAAAATTGTAAACAATGACAATTGAATTTGTAATATCATGGCCTGGAACTTATTATTTTCTACTTCACTTACATATTTACAAGAGTATCTTTATGAAACACAAAAATTTGTGAATTTGGAAATTTTTAAACTTTTCTTGCCTGTAATTTGTAATTTGTACTTTCGTGAACTACGGGCCTGATAGTAACAATGCAGAAAGCCTGTAATTCAACAGCAAGAGGTTTACTTGCCAAGAAAACTGCTAAACGAATGCATCTTAAATAAAGAATGCTTTCTTCACATAGCCTCAGTGACATGCGAACCCTAAATCAATTATATAGCTTCCTGACAAGGAGGTTCCTGCAATTAAGTTGCATGACGTCACAAGCATCGGTTTCAACACAAAGATTTTCTTTCAGGACGTTGCGAATAGTGCAGTGCGAACTAAATTTAATTCACAGACTGTTGAACGATGCATTCCTTCTTGTATCGACGGGAGCAAACAGAACTCAACTGTAGCTATCGGCTTCTTGAAGGCTTTTCACGAAAATTGGCTCCATTCCACGCACATCGTTTGGCACCATTGTAGGAAAAATGAGCATGGGACAGGCGTTCCTTGTTCGCCTTGTATACCCTTTCTCCTTATCTCCTCGTTCTCCTTGCATTCCGCTTCTTCTCCTTATCTTCCCCTTGTTCTCCGTGTATTCAGCTTCTCTTTCATTCCTCTTGTACGACTTAAGTTTCCTTTGTTCACCTTTCTCAGCACGCTGATCATCAAACCTAAGTTATGCAACATAGTAAAGCTATGTACCTGTCGACAGGTGATCGCACCCACGCTTAGATCTACGTAATAATAATAATAATAATAATAATAATAATAATAATAATGTGTTAAAAAGCTTAAAGTTAGAATTTATGAAACAGTTATATTACCGGTTGTTCTGTATGGTTGTGACTCTTACGGCCAGTTTGTCCAAGTAATGTTTAATTTTGCTTAACGAATGTTAAATTAACAGCCTGTTTATTTTTAACGCTTTGTTAATGCATTTTCCATTTGTTCAACATAATTTTGTTTAAGATAACCAACACTGAACTATAACGTCTGTTAGCACTATTTTAACTACTCAATAGCAGTTGGTAATAATTCTACACATATAAGACAATTTTTGATTGGCTAAAATTAATCTTTAAATTCTATATTATAGAGTGAGTCATGAAACTTGCATAAAATGACAACCTGTTATAGTAGGCCACGCTCCATAAACAAACAGTTGACAAATGAAAGTTGTAGGTGACGTGCTGAATAATAATTACAAAGTAAGGTTATATTTCCTCATTGCTATTATGGATACGAAATACGAAAGAAATAAAATAACACTGATGTATTTAAACAGTCCAAAGTATTTTTTAAATGTTATATTACCAGTCATATGCTAAACATTCCCTACAGAGAGATACAAAATATTAATTTCGCAACTTCTGTTCGAACAGCTGTGGAGACATCGGCCATATTTAACTAACTGTTAAACGAGTTAAGTGCCCGAAATCCTACATTTAAAATTAACAAACTGTTAACAATCTGTTAAACCAAACTGGTGTTGAAAAACATACAATTTTATTAATTAACAAACTGTTTAGAGTTTAACAGCCGTTAAATTTTCTAACAATACTTGGAAAAACCGGCCATTAGACTCTCACTTTGAGAGAAGAACAGAGATTAAGGGTCTTTGAGAATAAGGTTCTTAAGAAAATATTTGGGGCTAAGAGGGATGAAGTTACAGGAGAATGGAGAAAGTTACATAAAGCAGAACTGCACGTATTGAATTCTTCACCTGACATAACTAGGAACATTAAGTCCAGACGTTTGAGATGGGCAGGTCATGTAGCACGTAGGAGCGAATCCAGAAATACATATAGAGAGTTAGTTGGGAGGCCGGAGGGAAAAAGACCTTTGGGGAGACCAAGACGTAGATGGGAGGATAATATTAGAATGAGTTTGAGGGAGGTGATATATGATGATAGTGGATTAATCTTGCACAGGATAGGGATCGATGGCGGGCTTATGTGAAGGCGGCAATGAACCTGCGGGTTCCTTAAAAGCAATTTGTAAGTAAGTAAGTAATTCATGTAAATTATGAATAACAAGGGGGATAGTTCACATCCTTGTTGGACTCCTCGGTTAATTGGTTTCCAGACTGAAACATCTTTGTTTACTTTAACGGTTATTAAATCGTTTCTATTTAAGTTAGATACGCCGCTGATCATTTTTTTCAGTACTCCATCATTACGTAAAATTATTATTACTATTATTGTTAGAAAGTGTTTTTCTTCACCTTTAAAACGATGTGTATGAAAATAGGAGGCACAATTTCAAATTCAAAAGTGTGTCAGTTGGGGGTAAAATGGTGGAACACAAAATTCAGTCAGCATTGGTTTTGAACTTCGCACTCGAAAATTAATCAACGTGTTTTTACTGAAAATAGAAGCCCGTGCAAATCTGAAATTATTCAAGGTGAAAAGTTTTGAAACCAATACATTTTATGGCTGAAATGTAATGGTGTAGCTCGAAAGAAATTCCTTCAACTCTGAAGACATTGCAACCCACTGTTAATATTATAGAGGAACTTTTTAACTTCATCTAGGTGTAACCGGATAAAGGAGTTCGGTGGGGAAGGGTTGAAACCACGTAGAGGTTGTGCTCGGAGTTATATTGAGGAAATTCAGTTTCCCATCCCTCCAACGCCCTACTTCTAACTTTTCGTCTGCAAGATACTATAAATTACACAGAATGGGATCTCCTTTATCAGTCACCAGTTGGCGCCTATGTCGGGTTGATGGATTAACACTCGCTGTACAACAAGCAGAGAAAAGATAAGGATTTTAATTTGAGGTAATATACAGGAAAAAATGTCGTGTCACGCACTTGCAATATTTCAAGTTATTATAAAATAATATTTTTAGCCGTTCTAAAAATGTATTATTATTATTATTATTATTATTATTATATTATTATTACTTACTTACTGGCTTTTAAGGAACCCGGAGGTTCATTGCCGCCCTCACATAAGCCCGCCATTGGTCCCTATCCTGAGCAAGATTAATCCAGTCACTACCATCATATCCTACCTCCCTCGAATCCATTTTAATATTATCTTCCCATCTACATCTCGGCCTCCCCAAAGGTCTTTTGCCCTCCGGCTTCCCAACTAACACTCTATATATTATTATTATTATTATTATTATTATTATTATTATTATTATTATTATATACATTCTTGTCGTGAGCAACCAGTAGGTTACTATAGACATAATAGTACATTAAGCAGCGAGTCTATAATGATAGTAATTAAGACGCAAGTATGTTTGTTTATGAAACTCGCTTGCACTCCTTTCATAATTTTCATACGAACGTCTTAATTACCATTATAGGCAAGTTTCATACGACTTTTTATGCTCGACCATATTTCTAACTTTAAATTATTCAGAAGTATACATTTTATTTGTATCTGACAGAAGATCGGAAGTGACCTTGTTCATAGCTCTTGAATTGTGAGATGTGCGCAGAAGCGAAAGTATTGATTTTTTCCGAGGAACAATAATGTCATTGACCTTGATGTAATGCAGAGAATGTATAACCTGGAAATTGATTTAGAATTGAAAAACGAGATGACAAATTGAATTTATTTTAATAACTTATTATTTATAATTAACGCTAATTATTATAGTTACAGAACATAACCTTCTGCGACAGTATTGGATTTCGAGCCTCCGTGACGTTTCTCTCGTCTTTCGATTGCATATCCGAGAATAATGGAAAACCTGGACTTTAATGAATAGGTGTATTTTAATGACATGCATTAAAGGACTACTACCAGGTGTATAATTACTACATTTCAACATGGTCGAGCATAAAAATATATAATAATCTGTGGCGCCCTAGTCCTTGAAGGACCCAGACCGACCAGCCGGCTGCTGGCCTCACGTTCACATGCCGAAGTCGAGGTGGACGATCATCCAAGCAGAATGGAGCATGCTTGGTTAGCATGATGATCCCCCCAGCCTACTACAGACATAAAAAATTCGAGGCACGACAGCCCATGAAGGACCATGACCGACCAGCCGCCTGCTGCCCTAACGTCCACTTGCCGAAGCAGAAGTGAACGATCATCCAAACAGAATGGCGGTATCATATGGTTAGCACCATGATCCTCCAGCCGATATAGCATGGTCAACAATAGGGGCTGCCAAACAATAACCACTTTCAAGAAAAGGCTAAACGATTTCTTACGGGCGCAGTCAAATTGAAGTTATAATTGTGATCGAGTTTAATAATTTAATTTAATTTAGGTATGACTATCATTACTATTACAATTATTATTAAGTTATTATTATTATTATTATTATTATTATTACATAATAATTTTATTGGTGTTGTGAAGATAAAAAATGTCATTGTATTATATTAATTACACTAGTCTGCGATGAAATTCCTGCCTCCAAAGTTTTAATGTTTTTAGGGCATTTTTAGCATGCTGAAATCAAATTCAAAGCCAAAAAGTTCCTATCACGTACCATTTTTTTGTTATTTTAATTTTCTTATAATATATTACGACAATTTATAGCGTAATTATTTAAACTGTAATACTTTAACATATGTAGGTTTTGTATGTTAGGATATGCAAACCAAATGCATTCAACATATTTTTAAGGTGTTTATATTGACAACCAAGGACACTGGATGTTTCTTAGCAGATAGGGGGTGCAAGCACATACGGAAATCAGGGTGAAATAACGTGTAGCCTTGTTATTATTTTTATTTGTGGAAGATATAAATGTTAGTCACTCCTTGGTGAGAGACTGAACTCAACTCGTCTAGTTTTTCTCACATTTCATTAGTCTGCGTTTCATCTGGAAACGAAACGAAATCAGTTTGAAGCTTCATTGTGGAGTGGAATGTTCAAAGTTTTTAGTTCAGTAAGAAAGTATTTAACATGTTGCAAAGAGGATGTCTAAATAATCCAGACCACTTTTGTTATATAACTTATGTAGGATATACACATTGTCTAAGCAGAGGTGTAATATTACAGATTTTGTGAAAAAGTCATACCATGCCTATTTTGGAATCAAACTTGGAGACCAAAGTAAAGCTTGGGCACCACACAAAGTATGTAGAGTATGCACTGAAGAACTTCGTCATTTGATCAATTGGAGAAAACCGTTGCTATCTTTTGGAGTACATATGGTTTGGAGAGAGCAGTCAAACCATAGTAATGACTGATACTTCTGTTCGTGAGATGTGAAGGAGTACGATTCTAAACATAAAAATCAAATCGTGTATTCAGTTGTTTCGTCAGCCATTTTACCTGTGCCTAATGTACCAATCCCTGTGCGATCAGAAAAATCTTAAACAAATATCATTCTATTGGTAGTGATAACGTGAAATAGGTTTTAAATACTTTTTTTCCGAAGATGATAATCTTGTATACTGCAGTAATGTGAAAGAATTTATGCTAAAACTTGGACTTCCAAACTATGACCTAAGTGAATGGAGAACTGTTCATTGATGCTTCCAAGCGAAGTTTTAAAGGATTTCCTCCTTCATAACGGAAACACTTTTGGTTCAGTGCCCGTTGCCTATTCAGTGATCCTCAAAAAATCATACTGAAATTTGCAACTGCTGTTATTGCGACTACTATAGAAACACAACTGGCAAGTTTGTGATGATTTGAAAGTTCTTACTATGTTGCTTGGTCAACAATCTGGTTTTACCAAATTTCCATGCATTCTTTGCCTGTGGGATAGTAGGGCACGAGTTGATCACTGGACTATGAAAGACTGGCCACCTCGACAAAATTTGGAAGTCGGTTGTAAGAATGTTGTGCGCCAAAGCCTTGTGAGTTCTTGTAAAGTTGTGCTGCCATCTCTCCACATCAAGCTTGGCTTAGTGAAACAGCTTGTGAAAGCTTTAAATAAGAAAGGAGGCTGTTTGAAGTACATATGTGAGAAATTTCCACTACTATCTGAAGCAAATTGAAAGAATATGTACTGTATATTTAATGGTCATGACATAAGAAAACATGTCTGGTGCAGCATTTAAAAACAGTATAGATGAAAAGGAGAAATCAGCATGGATGTTGTTTTGTGAAGTTGTTTTAAAATTTCTTGGCAACAAGGATCCTAATTACCGAAATATTGTGACTAACATGCTTGAAGCATACAAGGAATTTGGTTGTAACGTGAGTATCAAAATTTTCTATTTTCTCAGCTAAATTATTTCGCCGAAAATCTAGGATTTTTCAGCTAAGAGTAAGATGAACTATTTTACAAGGATCTGCAATAGTTCGAAAGAAGGTGCCAGGGACGCAACTAAGAAGCAAATGGTGTAATTTTTTGTGTGATACATTGTGCTAATTTATACAGCAAATAGTGAAGTAAACAACGCAAAACAAAGTAAAAACACACTAGTGACATGTATGAACCACCATACACATAATTTCAGCAAGTTGTGTCTTTTAAATATTGTTTTTGAATTTTAAATAAAAAAGTGAAATGAAAAAGTTTGCGATGAAATTCACGTAATTATAAAATACATTTAAAGTGATTTTGCAAACAAACCTGACGTGATAGAAGCAAACGGATTGAAAATTCGGATTCAGCACATCGACATTATACAAAATCACATTATTTAGTTTAGGCAACAAACACAAAGTTGAAATTCACAGGCTAGTGTTATGTATTATATTGTCTTGTATTGTAGTATTGTATTGCTTTGAATTGTATTGTACTATATTAATTATGTTATATTCATAGCATTGTAGTAATTTTCTATCATACTGGTTGAGTGGAAGAGAAGGCCGAATGGCCTTAACTCTGCCAGTTAAAATAAACCATTATTATTATTATTATTATTATTATTATTATTATTATATTATTAATGCAATAAAACACAATAAAATGCAACATACAATTACATAGAATATCTAGTAAAAGCTGTAAAAATTCAAATAAAAAATAAAAAAGTTTATCGATATGCCATTTGTGTATTGCCTTCTTAAAATTTAAAAAAGTAACATTCGATGACTCCTGCGATAATTTGTTAAATAAGGCGATGACAATAGAGTTGTACCAGATTTCAGATTTTGACAATCTGACATTGGGTTCCACATGAAAATAGTTTTGTCTTGTAGGGTAACTATGAACATTTGATACAAAGTTATAATTATTGAAATTCTCTTTTATATTCAATAGACATATGAAAATGTAAACATTAAAAACGGTTAAAATATTTTCCTTTTTAAATGAAGCTTTACAATGAACTTCAGCCAAAATACGAATTTCTTTGTTTTGAAATTTAAAAACTTTACTTCTTATTAATGCAGAAAAATTCGTTCCGACACCGCGCTGAGTGCTCTTACCATCTGAGCTATGCCGAGACCCGATTCACAGTGCCAACCGAACTCTCCTCCTTTATCGTCAGTTATTCAGAACGGTTGTTGAAATGGCCATAAAGTGAATAAAATATGCACTCCTGCACATGAGGAGCATAGTGTAAAAGTTAGAAAACTCCATTTTTTTTACGAGATATTGATTACTTCTCATAGAATTGTGTGTGTTGAATGAGATTCTGGAACAGTTTGGGTTCAAAAACGGACAGAACAGAGCGAAAGTAGCACTTAATTGTGCGCTTTAGAATCAAAATGTAGACAACTCCATTATGGCTTGGTTTCAAATTAGGGCAATTCCTTCAGTAGCCAATGAGAAGCCTAATTTACATTGGTACCACCTTTTCCAATCACGCATCGCGAATCCAACATGGCTGATCGTTTATATAATCGGTTTGTGGATTAATAAGTACTATTTTAAGCAAATTTGCTATGAAATCGAGTCAGAAGATACTTAGATTCAAAAGTATACAATTTCACTTTAAATATGACTTCGTTTGGTTTCAAAAACAGATAACTCCATGACTTAGTTTCAGAGATGAACAACTCCACTTTTCAAACTTATATTTCGACCTGAATATTAATTTTAATCACATTTTGAGACTGAAAAAATATTTCTATGACCCATGAGAATGTTTAAAAGAAATGTACGTATAATGGTGATATTGGTTTTCCCTCTCCTGTAAAAAGAAGCAAAAGTGGAGTTGTCCAACTATGATACCAAGCTCCTCATATATGACATATACAGGTTTAAAGAAAAGTATCCAATATTTTAGGAGGTGCTAGTATGCATCAAAACAAGAAAAAAATGTCTAATAAACATGGGTCCTACAACACATACTTTCTGAGATCTGAACACTTGTTCATAAGAGGTGCTCAATGTGACGTCCATTCATGGAAATGCATTCCTCTGCCCTTCGGCGTAAGGAATTACGCACTCTTTGAAACTGACCTGGTTGTTCTTGATAACCAAAAATCTAGGGAATTTAGATTTGAAAACGAGCAGGCAAGGAGTGGGACCTCCCCAATCAATCTAGCGGTCCTGAAATGTCAGCGTCAGGTGTTCAGGCTCATTGCAGAAAAAATGTGCTGGTGTGCCATCATGCATGAACCACATCTGTAGTCTTTGCTGACATGGCACATACTCCAGCAACGTAGCAATACATTAATAAGAAAGTCCTGATAACGAGCCACAGTTAATCTCTGGTAGCACGTATGGCCCTTAATCTATCGCCAAGAAATCCTGCCCATACGTTCATTGAGAATCGGTGCTGATGTCTTGTTTCTTCAAGTGCATGGGAATTTTCATCAGCCCACACACGCTGATTACGAAAATTCACAACATCATCTCTGCTGTTTTCAGCATTCCTTGCGACGTATCATTATTCCATGCCAAGGGTGTCAACTACGGTATGATTTTCTGGTAGTCTGCTGTATTGAGGAGAAAAACTCGCTCCGGCGCCGGGGATCGAACCCGGGTCCTTGGTTCTATGTACCAAGCGCTCTGACCACTGAGCTACGCCGAATTCAATCCACAGCACCGGAGCGAGTTTTTCTCCTCAAATATTAATTAATTGTCAACATTACAGATATTATTCTGTATGACAAATTGATAAAAGAAATCTATAATATTCTCATAGCTGTAGTGCATATGTTCGTACAGATTACTGTGCACCTAACTGCGGAATCCCAGCCAAACAAATCACTCAGCTGAGTGCGCTCTTGGTATAATGGCAGTTGACATTGGACATACTGTGCTCCAACCACGAGAAAGTCTCCGCCGGATGAGACGAAGGAGGGTAATGCTGAGAATGAATGTTGATGTCATAAGGTCACACACGTGAGTACTCTTATCTCTATTGGCTAGCTCTCACAGCACAAACCATAACATTGATACAGACATATTGATACTACCCTAGTTACAAAATTAGATCACATTTAATCTCCTGGTCTTTTAATCTCTTAATACAGGAAATAACTTATGCTGGAGAGTGCATGGTTTTTAAACTGGCGTTATAACGATAATATTATCTATCTACTTCGTTCCAATAGATGACGCAATAGTAAGCACATTCCTTTCACGGTTGATCTCCTGGTTGGAGAACAGTATACGTCAACATATATATGCCTAACATGGAGTCAGGCCACAAAGGGAAACATTGAAGGAGGAGAATTCGATCTGGCACTCTGGATTGAATTCGGCGTATCTCAGTGTTCAGAGCGCTTTGTACGTAGGACCAAGGACCCGGGTTCGATCCTCGGCGCCGGAGCGAGTTTTTCTCCTCAAATATTAATTGTTAATATTACAGATACTATTCTGTATGACAAATTGATAAAGAAAAATCTATAAAAATGAGATTGTTCAGCATACCAGGCGTATACAGAATATTATGCTAACGAATGGATTAAATATATTCACCCATGAGTAAAATACAAGTTTTTTAAACACCTATTAAAATTGTTACGAATAACATAAGTCTTCTTCTACAATACAAAAGTTATAGTATATGTGTCTGAGTATATATCTGCAGTGCCTAGGAAAAGTGACATAAGTCAGTTTCCACAATCCTTTTTAGATAATTTATTGACAACTTACACTGGTTTATGTCGATTTGATTTTTTTTCTGTATGAATTGTTGCAATGGGAGAAATACTTATGTCTCTTTTTCCAAGCGAGCAGATGTTCCGTAAGTTGTTAATAAATTATCAAAAAACCATCAGGACTGTTGCTGGGCAGTAACCTGAACACACGTTTCAGCGTCACATTGTTGACAAGTAACTCCATCTGTTAGCACAACCATAAAGCATCTAGTAGATGCTATAGAGTTACCAACAACGAAAAAAATAAAAATTATCAAAAAAGGTTTGTGGAAACTGACTTATGTCACTTTTCCCAGGCACTGAAGATATGCACGTATGTAATGTACAGGGACATCATTTTATTTTTACTTCAATTTTTATTGTACCTGGGTTTTTTAATGTACTTCACTCCCACCCCATCTACTAGTGATTTCCACACAGAACCAAGGCCGCATATAGTAAACAACACTGAGTTAGTGAGTATAGTACGTTCCAGAAATATGTCCGCGTTTTCCAGTGACGAAAGAGCTATCAATATTGAATCATATTTTCGCACAGATACTGTCCGTTTGCCTACATCGCATCCCGATTTCCCCCACCTGCTTCTGCTCGCCCCTCTGTAAGAGTTGGGCTGTCTTGGCTCTTTTCTGAAAACATTAATTTCTGTTAGGAATTGGACGTTTACGTAATATTAATACAACTGTTTAAAATAACTTAAATAAAAGGGCCTCGTTAAGTAATTAACTGTCACGTCATTTCCCCCTTTCTACGACCCTGCGGCATAACCGCTTGGATGGACAGTAGATAGCATGTCTGAGTAATTTTATCTTTTCGGATCGGGCAGAAGTGAAGATTGAATTTACACTACGTAAGGTACTCTTTTATAGAGTAGGTACAGAATTATTTCAACATGAGTTACTAGTACGGAGGACGAAACTGGCAATTGGAATTAGATGCAATAGTCTATAGTGCGATAATATGCACAAAAGAACTGAAGCCTGTATGGAAATGAACAGCCACCATTTTCAAAAATGTGTTTAAATATCCATATTATGATTATTTTTCAATTTAACTTCTTTCTCTATATTGTACGCTAATGTGCTGTAGACAGTATAATATAAACTGCATAATGAAAACATTCTCATGGATAACTCAGTTCGTGAGTAAAAACACTTATTCTTAATACTGTACTGTATTTTGATTAAACAAAAACCTAATGAAAATTATCGAACTCAAAATCGCGATGTTTCCTAGTTTACGTAAATGGATGCAGTACTTTTTTTCCCTCTATACCTAGTAAAGTAATTTGTTTGTGTTTTACGCCAGTATCATCGAACTACAGTCATGGAAAGGGATAGCAAACGGTGTTTCCGGTTCTCTAAAGGTATAGCCAGGTTAATATTAAAAATGTTAGTAAAAATAAAATGATGTCCTTGTATATATATATGTGTGTGTGTGTGTGTGTGTGTGTGTGTGTGTGTGTGTGTGTGTGTGTGTGTGTTGTCTACACAAAACTACACGATTTAATCGAAATTTATACCAAATTTTATAGTTAGACTTCACAACCTCCCCTCCCCCCAAACAAAAAATTAAAACATCGACAAACCCATCCCTCCCAGTTGCATTTCCCTATTCTTTAATTCATCCAATAATTCAAAGCACGCATTCTTTCGATATTCTTCGCTGAACGCACAGTTCGAACCCTGCCTGAAGGTTTGTCATCTCTTGCAGAAGCTTTCGTTCGTAATTTCTCAATCCAGTTATTGACTGTGATGCGATCCGGAACTCTTCCATGTCTTGCAACGTTGAAATGCCGCCTCAATAATCGCTGTGTTGATATTAATGAGTCTCCGCTTTTTAATGTTTCAATAGTGAATGCCCGATGTTCGGCTGACTAACGGGGCATGTTTAATCAGTACATTTACTGAAATAATTAAGATTTCTTGATTTCAGTAACAAAGCAGAAATCGTTGCCATGTGAACCTAAACAATTGATACTTACTTACTGGCTTTTAAGGAACCAGGAAGTTCATTGCGGCCCTCACATAAGACCGCCATTGGTCCCTATCCTGAGCAAGATTAATCCAGTCTCTATCATCATATCTCATCTCCCTCAAATCCATTTTAATATTATCTTCCCATCTACGTCTCGGCCTCCCTGAAGGTCTTTTTCCCTCCGGTCTCCCAACTAACATTCTATATGCATTTCTGGATTCGCCCATACGTGCTACATGCCCTGCCCATCTCAAACGTATGGATTTAATGTTCCTAATTATGTCAGGAGAAGAATACAATGCGTGCAATTCTGTGTTACGTAACTTTCTCCATTCTCCTGTAACTTCATCCCTCTTAGCCCCAAATATTTTCCAAAGCACCTTATTCTCAAACATCCTTAACCTATGTTCCTCTCTCAAAGTGAGAGTCCAAGTTTCACAACCCTAAAGAACAACCGGTAATATAACTGTTTTATAAATTCTAACTTTCAGATTTTTTGAGAGCAGACTGGGTGTTAAGAGCTTCTCAACCGAGTAATAATAGGCAACAGTTGATACTCTAATCTAAAATGATAGATCTTGATCCTAAAGCTTTACTTCTTAACTTTGCTCTAGAATATGTCATTAGGAAAGTTCAGAATAACAGAGAGGGTTTGGAATTGAACGGGTTACATCAGCTTTTTGTCTATGCGGATGACGTGAATATGTTAGGAGAAAATCCACAAACGATTAGGGAAAACACGGAAATTTTATTTGAAGCAAGTAAAGCGATAGGTTTGGAAGTAAATCCCGAAAAGAAAAAGTATATCATTATGCCTCGTGATCAGAATATCGTACGAAATCGAAATATAGCAATTGGAAATTTATCCTTCGAAGAGGTGGAAAATTCAAATACCTTGGAGCAACAGTAACGTATATAAATGACATTCGAGAGGAAATTAAACGCAGAATAAATATGGGAAATGCGTGTTATTATTCGGTTGTGAAGCTTTTGTCATCTAGTCTGCTGTCAAAAATTCTGAAAATTACAATTTATAAAACAGTTATATTACCGGTTGTTCTGTATGGTTGTGAAACTTGGGCTCTCACTTTGAAAGAGGAACAGAGATTAAGAGTGTCTGAGAATAAGGTTCTTAGGAAAATATTTGGGGCTAAGAGGGATGAAGTTACAGGATAATGGAGAAAGTTACACAACACAGAATTGCACGCATTGTATTCTTCACCTGACATAATTAGGAATATTAAATCCAGACGTTTGAGATGGGCAGGACATGTAGCACGTACGGGCGAATCCAGAAATGCATATAGAGTATTAGTTGGGAGAACGGTGGGAAAAAGACCTTTGTGGAGGCCGAGACGTAAATGGGAGGATAATATTAAAATGAATTTGAGGTATGTAGGATATGATGATAGAGAGTGAATTAATTTTGCACAAGATAGGGACCAATGGCGGGCTTATGTGAGGGCGGCAATGAACCTCCGGTTCCTTAAAAGCCATTTGTAAGTAAGTAAGTTATGCCATGGTTACCTTCAATCCACCTCAATTATCGGAAAAGTATTACTTAAGTCAAAATCATGAGTTCATTCTGCCCCATCTTGTATTTGCTTTATTAAAGTGAGGTAAACGTAAACAGCACATGTTAAATTCTGTTGTGAGATCACAGCCATCTGATGGATGTCTACACTGACTCTGTACCAAGTAACGGATTTTGCTCGTCTACACAAATGGGCTTTTCTCTACGTCGTTATGTTTGCTGTTCGGGGAACCAACTAGATCAGGGCTCTAGCTGTCGCCGTTGACACACATCAATAGATAAATATGATGAAACTTCTCAGAATACTGCATGTCATACACGAAGTTTCTACGACGCAACACAGTGTGTGTATTTGTAACCACGAACGAAGAAATATTGTTATTTTTCTCCTTAGCTTCTTCGTTATTCGTCTTCTCCTTCCGTATCATAATTTCCTTTCCCTACTCTTTGGCTTTTCTTACACTCCATTTATTCGTAAAATTTCTTAATTTCTATCTCGTTTTGTTTCTTATACAGCTTGCCCCAAATTGATGTATACAAATTTTGAAACACTCTTTCTCAGCAACGAGATAAGTCAGAAATACAATTTTTCCAGTTTTGTATACCTTAAGCTCGTACATGTTCAAAATGTCCCCTTCCGCCACCGTACACTCCCAACAACGACGTACAACAAAGCGACATAGCAACTGGTTTGTTTCTAATGGAATATCATTACAGGCATGTTCAATCTGAACTTTCAGTTCCTTCAGTGTTTATGGTTTTGTGAGCTCTCCATAGATAGAATTCTGGAGGGGTTAAATCCGGAGATCGAGTCGGGAACTCCGCAGCACTTCCTCTTCGTCATATCAATCTCTGATTAAGTGTGCGATCGAGAAAATTCCTCACACTGACATGAAAGTGAGTGAAGCCCCGTCTTGTTGAAAGTAAAACCCATTCTCATTCTCAAAGAGTTCATTAAGACGTGAATCGTGGTTTTCAACATTTGCAGGTATTTCTCACCCGTGACTTCTCGAAGGAGTACGGCCCAATTATTCCTCCGGAAGTCAGACCAAATTATACTGTTACTCCTGGAAGATCGACGGCCTTTGCTTGAAAGCTGTGTGGGTTTTCGTTAGTCCAGTACACACAATTGTGCCGGTTAATTGTGCCTTAAGTTTAAATGTGGCTTCATCTGACCAAACAAGTAAGTCTCGAAAATCTTTCCTTTCATTACACATATTCAAGAACCTCTCACAAAAGTCTAGTCGCCTTTCTGGGTCGTCCTCATTTAATGCGTGGACAAGTCTCGGAATGTAAGGCTTCCATTTTTGAGCTCGCAAAATTCGATGAACATTGGATTTGCTGATACAAATCTCACCAGAAAATTACCTCATTGACTTCTTTGGGGATTGTGCTAAAGTCTGCATGACTGCATCAACACTTTCGTTATCGGTGAAACTTTTTCTGCACCGCCCTTTCAACACATCTTGCACTGTTCCGTCGACTTAAAACTTGTCTCGGATTCTTGTGATAGTTAACCATGTTGGTGGTTGTGTTCCAAATTCAACCCTCCAACGTCGTTGAACCTCAACAACATTCTTCATTTTCCGATAATATTTCAGTATCCATTTACATTCATCGAACGATAATAATAATTGCACCGCCATGTTCGTTTATAAACAGATGATGTTTCCATGCTTTCCACTGCCTTCTGAATCATAAACCCCAAAAATCGTATTTCTATCTCATTTCTTTGCTCTGAAATAGTATTTCAAAGAGTGTATACATCAATTTGGGAGACAATGAACTCTCCTTTGAACTGTAATCATAGAGTTCTATTTGACAATAATAAATTTTAGCTTTCATTTCATCATCTTGATTATTGAAACGGTAAATGTTTAATAAATATTTTAGTTTTCACCCGTGCTGGTCATTTCTTATCGTACTGAGTCGAAAGCTATCTCCCGACGACAAGAACGGTAACTA
Organism: Periplaneta americana; assembly: GCF_040183065.1. Lineage (NCBI taxonomy): Eukaryota > Metazoa > Arthropoda > Insecta > Blattodea > Blattidae > Periplaneta > Periplaneta americana. The sequence continues at coordinate 131,086,313 of NC_091123.1, read as the reverse complement.
GGCTCTCGCACCGATGCGCGTCCACGCTCATAGGTTATGAAACCATGGTTAAACAGTAACCGTGCTTAAAATGTAATTTCTGTGCACCATTCGTAATTACCGATTACTTAAACATTGTTAGCTGACACCTCATTTAAACATGGTAAAGTCTGTCATATTGCAGAATCAGTATACAATCACAGACTTCATCATGTTTAAATAGGTGTCACCTAACCATGTTTAAGTAACCGGTAATTATGAACATATGATTACTGCATTTTAACCGAGATTGATGCACATCGCCATTAAAGTAATTCGTTATAATGTTCTTTATCCTACAGTGCTGTTATTGAACGGTATTTTTCGAACACCCTGTAGAATGCTGGAGGGAAGGAGACTTTCAGGAAGAGGTAAAGAGGAATGAGAAAAGAAAGCGAGTAGATGGAAACTAGAAATACGAGACCGAAAGGAGAAGGCAGACAACGACGATGATAAAAGCAAGAAATATATTCAGTCCTGCGACTAATTTTATACGAAAACTAAATAATAACTGTATACAGAGAGAAAATGAAACGAGAGTACGTCGTTGCTGATTAAAGTTTTCTTACAGAGTTAACAAGATATATTGTATAGAAAGTGGGGTAACATAAAGCTTTTCTAATGCATGTGTATCGATTTGTACAAAGTTTGTAAGGAAACTTTTAATAAGTATTTGTTTATGAGGAGAGACTTCGGAACTTTCCCTTCACCTGGTACATTTCCAATGCAGTTCATTACTTATGTGTATAGAAGCGCTTGCCACACTTATGCGGGGAAGTGGTATCGGATCGTAACTTAGTTCTTTATTAGGCCTATATTTATTACCTTATTCTGGGGATTTGGATTCTATGCGGTGCACAAATGACACTCACACATAACTAGCAACTGTGAAAATTTAATTGAATAAAAATAGAGTAAAACCTCGTGAATATGCTCCCACATATAACGCTATCCCGTTCATTACGCTCTTTTTATACGATCCCTGAACATTTCATATACAGGTGATTCTCGAGGATTTACCGTCCTTTAAGAAGCTTATTTTCGAAGACATTCTGAGCAAAAAATGTCATATAAACATGGGTTCTATTCTCAATGTTTATACATTTACGTTTCGTTATTGGAACACATTGCTGTGAACGCGTGATCTTGGTCAGCGTGCAGTCAGCAGCCAGCGCGAGCGCTACGGAAATCAAAGATAGCCGTAGGCAGTTACGTAGAGCGACGAGTGCCGTTCACAAGCGTGCGGCTAAGTGTACTCAAGCGGACGGCGACATCTTTTAAAATGTGTTGTAAACTCTCCAGGACTGTAAATTAGGATGCAAAATTGAACTACAAATAATTAAGTCAGTGGAAGTGGTGTTATTTGTAATAATTGTTGTGATAAGTGTGTAAGAATAATATAATTTTCTAGTTAAAAATAGAAAAATATGTCTGTACGAAGCAACTAAGGAGTTCACAACACATTTTTACCTTCATAATGCTTGCCAATCAAAGAAATTATACTTCTTAATGGTTCATTCTCTATTTGTATTAGCCTATTCTTTTACCTTCAAACTAAAGAAAAAGCATATTTTACAAACAACTTTAAATTAGTGTAACTCTGAAAATATTGAGAATAGGAACTATGTTTATATGGCATTTTTTGCTCAAAAGTCTTCAGAAATAAGCTCCGTAAAGGACGGTAAATCCTCGTGAATCATCCTGTATAATCCATCATAATTTTACCTTCTTGTAACGCGTCCAAATTCCGCTAGTAGCGCTTTTTTTCGTATCGGAAATAAGTAAAAAATTCAGTATAAATTCCGAAACTTGTAATATTTAAAAGCATAACGAAAAACATATATAGCTGTGGATCATTGAGGGTCATTACCAGCGAGCTAGAAAGTGTCTGTAGAGTCGCTAGCTTGGTTTGCACAGCGCTTTGGGTGTGCCACGACGAAATACGTCAGCCATAATTTGGTCTGCTTTTCATAATTAAGTTTCATACTGAGATGACAGCCAGAAAAAAAATATATATATGTCTCCTGTGTGTGCTGCATAGGCAGTAACAGAGGGAAAAAAATATAAAGGATGTATCAAATTTCAGCCAAATTTTATGAAGTTAAGGCATAGTTTTGCTAATACGCAGTACTTTGTTGCATACGTAAATTTGTAACAAAGTCCAGCATACACTACAGTGTGTACAAAGACGTGTATTTTAACCGAGTATGTACAGTATTTTTCTTTTTATGCACGTTCACTTTAGAAAATAAGGAATTTATGAAACAGTGAGTAATAAATATGAAACGAGGGAAATGTTATTGCACTGAGCATAGTATTTTGTGTTCACGATACTCGATATTGAACAACTACAATAGAAGACGCTTGCTGCCGAGCGCAGTACCTACAACTTTTTAATTTCCTCTTCTTCTTCTTCTTCTTCTTCTTCTTCTTCAGTAGGTGCTACAACTTCGTCGAAGTTTTGACCTTCTCAATTAATTTACGCCATTCTTTTCTGTTATGAACAAGATTTGCCCAATTCTTTACATTCATTGTTTTCAAATCGTTGGTTATGTTTTCCTTCCATCTACTTTTTGGTCTTCCTTTTGCTCTTTTAATGATGGGGTTCCATTTATATATTTTCTCAACTGTTTTTCCTTCGTCCATACGATTGATATGGCCAAATCATGCCATCCCTTGCGCTTTGATATAGTTTACTATGTGTTGGTTTTGTATTAAAATATTTAACTCTTTATTATTTCTAATTCTCCACTCATCGCTTGCATCTTTTATTGGGCCAAATATCCTTCGTAATATTTTCCTTTCAAAAACCAGGACCTTTTGCTTAGACAATTCAGTTAGGGTCCAGGTTTCACTTGCATATGTTACAATTGGTCTTATTACTGTTAAATATAGTCTTAATTTTGCTTGATTAGATGCGTATTTGCTTTTGAATAGGTTGAGATTTGCAAAGTATGCTTTATTTGCCATAACAATTCTACTGTTTATTTCTTCCTCGATATTGTTTTCGTCGTTTACTATTGATCCCAAGTACTTGAAGGATTTTACTCCTTCAAAAATAGTATTATCCATCTGTAAGTTTTCTGGTTCAATATTTTTGGCTGAACATTTTAAAAATTTTGTTTTCTTTGCATTTATGATTAATCCATATTGTGCCGATTCTTCCATTAAAGTTTCCAGCTTTTCAATTAATGCCTTCTTTGATCTTGCTATTAGTAATATATCGTCTGCATATGCTGTACATTGTACCAGTCTTGTGCTTATATTTCCTCTAATCTCTAGTTGTTTGAATTTCCTCTTCATCTTCATTAAAAACAATACACCAAACCTTCACCTTACATGCTTTTAAGTGTTTTACTATTAATGAACAAAATTGTGTATTGTTATTTATTTCTGCTCCTTATGTCTTTCTTGCTTAGAGAAGAAGGCCAAAGCTTACAAAAAGTAGGCCTATTTCGGAGACAAACTATAAACCAAATAATTGGTTCATGAATAACAGACTTAAACTTAAAACCACTATAATTACACATAAAACCCAGATAAAAATCTAACAGCAATACAATATTAAAACAGTATTTCGATACTGACACCCAAAATTCTGCAAAACTCTCGGGTAGGCCTATTGTTGTTGACAGTACATTTATTGGATAGCGAGACAGAAAAGAACATAATTTTATTGAAGACCTCCCCGGAAAAAGAGTGTAAGATTAGATTTTTAAATTATGTTATGCACGTGGAAAAAATAATTTTAGAGGATTATATCTAGGCTCCGTATTCCAGCTACATATAAACTGGAATGAAGTTGCCTGATTCGAAGTATATGTGACGTCACAGCGCAGGTACAGGTACGTTCGTATACAAAACAGTTACGCATCCTCTGCCCTCTTCCTCTAGAACAGTGATGTCAAAGCAAGCGCATTTTTCTGACCTTGACGTCGTGCGCGGGCAGCAAGCGCTAAGTATGGAAAGAGGAATATGAATAAGCAACCTGTTCGATTAAGAAAACAGTGATGCACAAACTTCAAACGGAACGTTAAATTTTATGTCGTTATTTTTATATGACTTCTTTCTGTTTAATATTATCTATATTGTCTGTAAAACAGAAGTACTAACACTGATTTCTTAATATTGCACTTGTGTTTTAAATCTTAACAACATAATAGAGAGTTAAGAAGGCATATTCACTTAAATTCCATTGTAGTATAATATTATGCTCTATTAAGTGGATGAAACACATCACTCATAAAGAAAGTGATATTCCAAAGAAAGAGATTGAGTATGACATGATAAGTTGGAATTTATATTGATGGTACCTTTAGCCTTATAAAAGTAATCAATAAACTAATCAAAACAATATTACAGTACAAAGCAAAGTTACATACAGTAGGTACTGTATCTGTTTTAAGTGTAACTAATATTACATAACAAAACTCTTATCGCATTATGCTTTTAAGGTGATATTTGTGATCAACTTCCTATCATCAGAATATTAAATTATTTTCTCGAAATCTGCTGAAGCTATAGATCTGAGATTTTTATAACACATGGGCACGTATCTTTTACTTATGATGTAACAGTAGTTTCTTTGTTAATTCATTTCCTTACAAACAATTTCCATGCGAATATTTTCAAAAATTTCAATACACTATCTTCATTAATACCTACATACGGTATATTAGATTTACGAAAACATTCTGTAAGGCTACTAAATAAATAGGCCTATATCTGAAAATTCCACTTTCCTATACGAAAAGTTGAGAAAATATTTCTTTTGAATAAAAAAAATCAAACTTGTGAAAAATGAGCATTAAAATTAAAACTTACATTCTTATAATGCACTTATACTTCTCAGGCAAATCTAAAAATTAACATGGATACAGTTTTAATAAGTTCTCTTCCCATTATCTATAGAATCAGTGCTGGCCATCCCTGAATATAGCTCGACCAAGCGGAATATACCACCTCTTTCGTCTGTCTCTTTCCTTTCCGCTGTAAAGCGCTAAGGCTCTCCTGGGCTCTAAAGCGCGCGCTTGCTCCTGTGGGCATCAATTGACATCCCTGCTCTAGAAAGTCAAAAGCGGAACGCAGTCATAGTGAGTAGTCTTATCGATCACTGCTCTTACTAGTCGTATTATTTAAATAACTACATCTTTGTGGCTGATTGAAGGTTCATTGCAAAGGTAAAATGCCTTAGGTAAGACGCTCAAGCGTGTAATATTGCAAGGCATACTTGAGGATATTTGAACTAATATTTTCACTCTCATAATAGACAATATTACATATAAATTGTATAAAATAAACATAAAAATGACAAAAAAAAACAGTGCACTGAAAGACACTGCAATACCAAATGCCTATTCATATGCATATTTATAGTTAATCATGTTGTCAAAAATCCAAGAATAAATGTTCCACAAATTCGAGTCATGACTGAAGAGTCTTCAAACACCAAGATACTATCTGGCGTGAGTTATGGAAAAATGGTTACCATTGCAAAAGACCACGAAAGAGGCCGTACATTAGTGAAATCAAGCTCGGATATTGGACTTCGATGAAGAACTTGTTAGTAAGGATGAGGAATTTTGGAACAGGGTGATTTGGTGAGATGAGACGGAGATAAATCTTTATGGTTCCGATGACATTCATAGGATATGGAAAAAGCCCAACACACATAACGACAGAAACAACACATTATCTACAGTGAAATACGGGGTGGACGCATACTATTGTGGATATATATGTCTGCAAATTTGTTGGGGAATATTGAGTTCAAAGATAGGATTATGGATAAGTATGTGTACAATAACATTTTAAGTTCAAATGTTAGGCAGAGAGCACAAAAAATTGGGATGCCATTTGTGTATACGTTCCAACAAGACAATAACAGTAAAAATACTGCTCAAAGCAATAAGGATTGGCTTATATGGAACATATCCCAACAACTGCAAACACTTCCTCAATCACCAGACTTAAACCCTATCGAACATTTATTGGAAATTTTGAAAAGGAGTGTGAGAAAGCAGAAGTGTACAACCATAGAGGATTTCAAACGTGTAGTGAGAGAAAAATGGGCTAAAATCAAACCAGAACAGTGTAAAAACTTGGTAAAATGAATGAGAAGGAGATGCCAAGCAGTAATAAGGTCGAAAGGTTATGCTACAAGATATTAATTGCTTTTCAAAAATGCTTAAATAATCAGAGTGTAGAAACAAGGCTGTTACATAAAAATTGGACATGTTTTTGTTTATTTTGTTTTGTTCAATATATTCAGAAGTTTATGTTTAATTTTTTTACTTTAATATAATCCAAAGTCCACATATAATAGTTCTCTCATATGAAAATAAATTAAATTATATATTTTCATAAGATAAATTAGCGCTTTATTTGGAAAATAGAACTGTACAAACACTGTTATATAATGTATATTTCTCCAAGCTGACGTACCTCAGCTCATAGCAGTAATTTTAAATCCCCTAAACCTGTACGAGATGTTCGTTCTCCGAGTCCTTTGATGGGGATTTGCTTGTAAATATGACAATGTAGAAATCAGCCTAGTCTCCATAGCAACTAATTCATATTCCTTTCCCCCATTCTCCCACTCGCTCGCTAGCTCCCTACCTTTCCATTCCATCAGATCGGCTCCCCTCTCTGCGTTCGTTTCCAAGGGAACTCGATGTACCTCACACAGATACGTATTACGCCCCTTAATTAGCAACATCGTGACAGCATAGATGGAGCACCATCTCAGATTGATCGGCACAGAAAATGGCGTTTCTTCTTTACCTTTCTTTTTCTCTCCTACTCACATCTCTTCTATCTCTAAAGGACTTTCTAAATAATTGGATGTCTGTGTATAAAAAAGAAACAAGAGAAACGCAGTTTGTGTTGTTATTTCTGGTATACCATTTGCTTAATTTCAAACCCCAATGCTTTTACGGTAACATCCAACAAGAACTGAAAGAGTTTCTATTCCAAGAGACGTCATGTCAGTGCTAAATTTCTTAGTTCATGGAAGAGGTGAAGTTAAGAAGTGAAATATAACAAGTCACCTTCATTTTATTGGCTAAGATATATTATAACTTTCACAAGTTTGTCTCAAGATCCTATAACCTATGGATGGTGATTCAGTCTCAGCCGAATGCAATCCATTTTAGGCAAAAAATATCCTTATATCTTCATGGCGATAAAAAGAGATAAACCCTATTCTCCCATTGTAGAAGATTTACTACATGTGAAATATTCCTTTACACATAAAAAAGTAATAGTGCATTTGAGGAAATACCAATGATTGGGCATAACATTATACACGGATTAAGTATATGAATTAGGAGAAATAAGTAGATAGAAAATACCTATGATTGCGTAATAGTGATGTCACAGCAAGTGCATTTTTCTGACCTTGACGTCGTCCGCGGGCATTAAGCGCTAGATATGGAAGGAGGAAGGATTATGTACATGAATAAGCAGCCTGTTGGATTAAGAAAACAGTGGTGTAAAAACTTTAGACGGAACGTGAAATTTTTATATTGTTATTTTTATGACTACTTTCTGTTCTTATTACCTATTGTCTGTAAAACAAAGTATTAACACCAATTTCTTAATATTGCTGTTGTGTTTTAAACACTAATATTATAATAAAGAGTTAAGAAGAAATATACACATAAATTCCACAAGTAGTATAACTATACTCTACTAAGTGAATGGAACACACTATTTATAAAGAAAGTGATATTCCAAGGAAAAAGATTGAGTATGACATGGTAAGTTGGAATTGATATTGATGGTATCGTTAGCCTTATAAAAGTAATCAATAAACTAATCAAATAGTACATTATGCAACGAGCCTATAATGAAGGTAATTAAGAAGTGAGTATGGATATTTATGAAACGAGCGCAAGCGAGTTTCATAATTTTCATACGAGCTTCTTAATTACCATTATAGGCGAGTTTCATACGACTTTTTATGCTCGACCATATTTCTAACTTGATATTATTAATTTTATTGTATCTGACCTGGAGCAATGTCCCGTATGTTGTGAGATGTGCGCAGACGCGAAAGTATTGATTTTTTTCGAGGAACAGATGTCCACATTGACCTTGCTAGGCCATAAGAACCTACAGAGATAACATTGAAATAAAATTAGACATTGAAAAACGAGATGACAAATTGTATTTATTTGAATATTATTTACAATTAACGCTAATTATTATAGTAACAGAACATAACCTTCTGCGACAGTATTGGATTTCCAGCCTCCGTGACTTTTCGCTAATTCTCTTTCGATTGCATATCCGAGAATAATCGATACTTGTGGTTTTATAACGGTAGAAAGCTGACCTGTCATTGGCTGAACAGTTGTAACCTGAGTCGTCATTGGCTGAAAGACCTGACCTTTAATGAGTAGGTGTACTTTAATGACATGCATTAAAGGACTGCTACCAGATGTATAATTACTACGTTTCGGCATGGTCGAGCATAAACAATATTATACTACAAAGCAAAGTTATCTAGGTATATGTTTTAATTGTAACAAATATTACATAACAAAACTCTTATCGCATTATGCTTTTAAGGTGATATTGGTGAGCAACTTCCTATCATCAGAATATTAAATTAGTTTCTGGAAATCTGCTGAAGCTATAGAGCTGACGTTTTTATAACACATGGGCACATGTCTATTGTTTATGATGTAATAGTAGTTGCTTTGTTAATTCATTTCCATGCGAATATTTTAAAAATTGGTAATACACTATCTTCAGTAATACGTATTTACAATATATTAGATTCACTAAAACACTGTTTCAATACTGTAAGGTTACTAAATAAACATATCTGAAAATTTCAATTTTCTGTAAAAAAGTTGAGAAAATATTTATTTTGAATAAAAAGGCATGCTTGTGATAAATGAGCATTAAAATTAAAACTTACATTCTTATAATGCACTCATACTTCTCAGACAACTCTAAAAATTAGCATGGATACAGTTTTAATAATTTCTCTTCCCTTTATGCATTGAATCAGTGCTGGTCATCCCTGTATGTAGCTCGACCAAGCAGCATATACTACCTCTTTCGTCTGTCTCTTTCCTTTCCGCTGTAAAGCGTTCAGACTCTCCTGAGCTCTAAAGCGCGCGCTTGCCATATAGGCATCAGTTGACATGACTGGCGTATAACATTATACAAGGATTAGAATAATGAAATTAGAAGAAATAAATACATAGGAAATACCTATGATTTGCGTATAACAATATACAGAGATTAGAGTAATGGGATTAAGGGAAATAAATACATAGGAACTTCCTATGATTGCCATTGCCATTGAGCGTAGTCCACAGGCGTCCACTCAACGTTTAAGTCATGAGCTGGGATACCACCGCCATCAGTCTGGAAAGTGTTGCGTTTTACTCTGAAGAAACGAGCCTATCATATGCAAGTACTCCAGAAACTGGAAGCTGAAGATTACGCAGCACGACGTGCAATGTGTTATGACAGCTGCAGAGCGAGATAATTCAATGAATAACACTTCACCGATGAAGCCGCGTTTCATACTTGCAAGATGGTATCATTGATACAGTGGTTTACAACAAGATGGAGCACCACCACACTTTGCTCTGACCGTACGTGAGTATCTCAATGAGAGTTTCCCAACAGGTAAATAGGAAGGGCATCTCCTCTTATATGGGCACCGCGTTCGCCAGACTTCACATCCCTGGACTTTTTCGCTTGAAAGTTCATCAAGCAACAGATGTACAGAACAAATATTCCTAATCTGCAAGTGCTGCAAGGACGCATACGTCAGGCGAGTGAAATGATTACAATGGATATGTTGGTGAATGTTTTCCGGGCGACGGTGCGTCATTGGGAAACGTATTTTTAGATTAATAGAGGCCATGTGAAACACTGACTTGGTATTAGATACTAACTTATAATTTTTGTTTTATTTGGACTACGTTATTCACAAAATGTACTGGGACTTTATAAGCACACGGTATTATATGATAAGGTTATGAGCAGGCTTAGGATCCAAGACAACTTAAGAATGAAGTGAAGTTAACAGTGCAACGGAGTATAGATGGAGTGAGGTGGCGCAATGAGCTTTGTTTACCCGAGTGGTAGTGTACAATCCGGTTCGTGATCAGAGGTACAGTATTCTTCCGTCTCTTCCTAAGAAACGAATTCAAGGCATCATAGTATACATTTTCAATTCATAATGATCAGTTTTTTCGAACTAGTTGCGAGTATGTACAGCAGTGAAAGAAAAAAAAACCGGATCGACCCTTGTAGCTGATTTCAGAGCCTTGTTCACTCCAGAGCCACGATAAACTGGTAACTAAGGCTTTCGTGGTTCGAATCCTGCCTGGGAAGGAAACTTTTTTTATTCCTGATTCAAATTTATTCCCAATACTTTAAGATTGCAGCGATATTTTACTACTTAATTAAGTTATTATTCCCAGAACATGAATTTTACCAGCTTATTTTCTAATGGCTTTCGAAATGGGCTACGTCAGCAGTCGAAACTACAACAATTTCAATAGATTACTCGCTATCTTGTGAATGCGGGCGTGGCATGCGCAGTGGCTCATTTCGGGGACATTATTCCGTCGGTCCGGTTTTTTTTGCCACTATTGTACATGGTTGTTCATTACTCCTTCAACGTCGCCGAGGGACATGAAAACTTGTGAGGTATGTATCTACTTCATTTTCCACCGTCACTAGATTGTACTATTAACAGTAGAATATAACGCAGCACTTATGACGTCGTTGTACATTCACAGTATGTCTGTCTACTATGTTTAAGGAACTCTATTGTCAAGTTGTGCGTACATTGGTTGCTTAAGTGTCGTGGATTCTAAGCCTGGTTATGAGAAGTACCTTAAATAAAAGTATGTATTATAAAATATAATTGACTCAGCTTAATGATCATAATTCATAATCATTATAAAACACCAAAAAGCGATACAAACTTTCTTTAGTGTGTTACAAATGTAAAGACAATGCTATAAGAAACTTTTATATAAAATTCAATCATAAACCTTATAAGAAAAATTTAAGGGATTTTAAAACAAATAAAATTAAATATAGGTCTTGCTACACTCTAGGCGCCGTATTCATAGACATTTTTAGCGCGGGTTTCCGCTGGATGATCAGCGTTTTTCGTATTCATAAACCAGTGTTAGCGATAGGATATGATTTGAATTCTGTACAAGTAACCAGTGGATAGCCGTGGCTAGCTTAGTACGCTCGTAGCGCGTGCTGCGAAATGTCTGTGAATAGCACCCTAGAAGTTTAGGTGTCCCGAGAACTTTAAGCGTGTATTCGTAAGTGCATACTTCCCATGAATTGTAAAAAAACAAGACGGATGTGAAACGTTATGAATTCACGCCAGATTTGCTGACCCAGTGAATAACGTACAATATCATATTGTATAATATTACGTTTCGGATTCTGGCACGTTCATGTAATATGCATGATGCAAAATCTTATTCACACTTGCAGGGTCGCAAATCCATTCTAGCTTGCATTCCGTATTCCGGGAAAATAATTGAATTACATTCAGAAATCTCCGCATGAATGACGTTTCAGAAGAGTAAAACTATCGACCACATGAATTTCACTTTTACCTTTCTACTGTTCAAAACATCGGTTACAACAGACAAAAAATACAACCCCAGACACACAAAACCAAATCTAGTGGGGTCTCAGTTCTTTCATTTAAGTCTTTTAAAAAAAGCTGATTTCATTAACCCTGCGTTACTCATGTTATAAATATTCTCACCATTGCTCAGGTGGGGTTTCACAAACCCCATTTTAAATAACTAATATATTTTTCCGAAAGTTTCAGAAATCAGATAAACGCAATTAAATATACTATTCTTAGTTCACTTAAACAATTTCTTAAGTGAACTCTTCTGGATGTGATTGAAAGGTATACAGATGCACAGAGTACGCACTAGCTCCATCTCTTAGATTTTCGTTAAAATATACGCACCAGGGTTTACCACACCCCACCTGAGTAATGCAGGGTTAAGAATCATTTCGATTTTTAAATTGTATCGTAAAATTTTTATTCATGCAACGTTTCGTAAAAACTACAGGAAGTCAAATTCAAATTCAAATTGATTCATAATTTACATTTGAAATGGTACATTTGTATGGATACCCGAAATGAGCATGTGCTCGTGCTCGGGTACAGTCCAGTAGAGTCTACATAAATTTTACAGACATCAATAATAGTGTTGATGATAGAAATAATAGTAATAATAATAATATTAATAATAATAGTAATAATAGAATAACAGTGACGGAGATAATACAAAGATAGTAATACAAATAAATAATAATAATAATAATAGTAATAATAATAATAATAATTATTATAATAAAATAAAAATATTAACAATAATAAAATAATAACTGTAAGACTGATAAAATAAAATATAAAACCACTTAGCGAAAGTCAGCACAACTTATATAAGCATATAATAACCAGAAAAAAAATAACGAACTCGAAATGAACAAAAAAAAGTTCTTTGTATCGCAGACGACAGCAACCGACGTATTGATATTGTGTTATGCTTTATTGGTATGAGGGGGGAGCCGAAGGTCTACATCCTAACATTCTCTTCGAATTTTCTAACGTACAATCATAGGAAGCTAATGCTGAAAAAACAAAGTGTCTACGAAGCAAACTGTTCATTATTACCAGGATAAATACAATGACAATACTGAAATATATTAATCAAGTTTCAGTTATAGGTCTCTCCTTTGGTGCAAGAGGTATCATATCAAAATATTTTATGAATGACGGGGAAAATATACAATTTAAGAACTATATAGTGACAGAGATAGTGACAAGTACAATCAATTGTATCTGTGGCGATGCTAAGAAATAATTTATGTGGAAACATATACTGTTTTAATTAAGAAAATTAACTATTTATATTTATTACAATGTTTTATCTTATAGGTTACATGTATCAGATAAATACAATAAATATTAGTAACATATAATGCTAGTAACACTTAAAATTAGTCAGAAAATAAGGTTCCTTAAGTAAAAAATGTAATATAGACAGCCATTCCTTAAAATAAAAAAAAAAAAAAAAAAAAGCAGATCTTTTAACGCTAGACAAGCTATACGGTAAAGTGTGAAAAGTAGTTTTAACACTAGTGCGAAAAGTAAAGTATGCAACGGTCATGTAATGATGGCTATTAAGACAGGAGTACGAAGTTACGACGCGTACCTAGGTGACTGTCGCAAACTTCTAAAAGTATATTAATGGCCAGTACATGAGAGTTGCATAAGCTGTTTTCTATGAGCAGATCGATAAGTGGTAGCTAAAAATTATACGTTTATTTAGAAACGTTGGTTTTTAGTGATATTGGCGATATGAAGCTACCAACACAGTCTGAAATAGTGGCAAACAGAATACTTAAGCAATAATGTACTGTATGTCTAGTCGCCATTACTACAGAAATTTGTTTCGAAATGAATAACATTCAGATACAGATAACGTAGAGTGAATAAGTAGCCTATATTTTTAGTATGGGAGTAGAAAAAGCGCGGGAACTCACTAGGATTCAAAGGTTGATGGAAACTACATCGAAACTAGTCAATCTAAATAACACCATAATTTAAATATTAACACAGTGAATATATTGTTTATTTTTTAATATTTTATAGTTACTAAGAGAAAAAGTATGTTAACACTATCTCTCACTGTTTGCGTCAATTGTCAATTTGTTTCAGACCAGATCAATATATGTGTTCAAACAACGTCGAGCCTAATTATAAAGATTACCGCTTTTTAATAAAAAACATGAACTTTCTTTCTTTCTCTTATTTCTTTCTGTCTTCCTTTCTTTTTATACTTTCTCTTTCTATCTTTGTCTTCGTTCTTTCTTTCTCTCTTTCTTTCGCTTCCTTATTTGTACCTTTCTTTTTTCTATCTCTCTTTCTTTTTCTTTTTCCTTCTTTCTTTCTTTTAATTTCTTTCTGCCTTAATTTTGTTTTCACTTTCTCTTGTTTCTTTTCTTTTTTGCTCCCTTCTTTCTTTTTCTTTCTTTCTTTACCCGTTTTTCTTTGTCTCTCTTTTCTTTCGTCATCTTTCTCTTTTTTCACTTTCTTTCTTTCTCTTCTTTCTTTCTGCCTTCCTTTCTTTTTTCTCCTTTCTCTTTCTATCGTTGTCTTCTTTATTTCTTTTTTTCTTTCTCTCTTTCGCTTCTTTATTTCTACCTTTCTTTTTTCTATCTCTTTCTTTCCTTTCCTCTTTCCTTCTTTCTTTTTCTTTCTTTTTGCCTTTAATTTTTTTACTTTCTCTTCTTTTCTTTCCTTTTTTGCTTCCCTTGTTTCTTTTTTCTTTCTTTGTCCTTTTTTCTTTCTTTCTTTCTTTCTTTTTCTGTCCCTCTTTTTATCTTTTTTATTTCCTTTATTTTTCATCTTTTCCTTTATTTCTCTTTCTACCTTTCTCTCTTTCTCTCTGTCCCTCTCTACCTCTTCCTCCCTTCCATACTTTTTTTCGTCCTTCATCCGTTTCAACCTCACCTATAATACCGACTTACAGACACTGCGGTATACGGGATAGAAGGTGTTCCCTCTGAATAAACACTTGACATCTAAACAAATGCGGGCCTCTCTGTATATGGGATTGACACAATGCAGAGGCACCGCAGAGGCATCACAGGGCAATAACAGTATAACGGACAACGATCCAGTCCCATATTTTTTATTTTACTTGGTTATTTAACGACGCTGTATCAACTACGAGGTTATTTAGCATCGCTGGGATTGGTGATAGCGAGATATTTGGCGAGATGAGGCCGAGGATTCGCTATAGATTACCTGATATTTGCCTTGCGGTTGGGGAAAACCTCGAAAAAAAACCTCACAAGGTAATCAGCCTAAACGGGAATCGAACCCTCGACCGAGCGCAACTCCGGATCGGCAGGTAAGCGTCTTAGCCAACTGAACTGTTTATAGATATAGATCCATACTCACTCTACTGCAGCAGTGACCAAACTGGGTATCGTAATTACATCGTGACGATTCACCACTGTTACTCTCATCCCAACCGACACTTGAGACCGGCATTGACAAAAGACCGGGTTCTGAATGGTAGAAGTGAAGGCTGATGGGTGGGGGAATACCTGCTAGGCCACGAGGCTACAAGAAATGTGCCTCAGTTTCAGCTTTCCGAGTGCAACCTTAAAACCCGTGGAAACATACGAAATGCAGAAGCCAGACCCGGCACGAGAGATCCTGATCTCAGGAACAAATTTTACTGCAAGATAGGCCTATATACTTCTACGCCTCTATACGCTTCATTGAAATAACTAATATAATATGTTATACACGACTAAAAACCACTAAAATTTTGAGTTTAAGGAAGCAAAGTGACTGAGATCTGGCCTCACTTGCCTCAGCCAATCAGCCGACACTGGTTCTCACATAATTCGCTGCGATCAAGCATCGGTTCCTTTAGTGTTAAACAAAGACAATGAGTGATTAATCTACATTTGGGTTATATAGCATTACGCTGACATGTGGTGGGCTCTTGTGGCATGCTGTCAGTACTGCAGAGAATTTTCACTAAAAACAACACACAATTCTCAAATAAAAAACGAATAAACCAGCATGTTGCATGCTCGATTGGACGGAAAGGTTATAAACCCCATGTGGTTTTAGAGCCCAAGTTTTAATTACAGCGTTCAGAAAGACTGACAAGTAAATTCTAGTCTTGAGATGTCGTCTGGTTTCTTTCTCAGATATGCATTCCCTTATTTATACCGACCTTCACAAGAATTAAATATTCTCTCGTGTGTAAGTAATGGGCAATAAAGCTAGAAGCACAACTCGGCAAGTCAGAGAGTAGTAAAACGCAGAGATATATCGATTATCTCTCAAGAAATTGCAATTGCTGGTAATAATAATACACTGGCAGAAGCGACCTCCTCTAGAGGCGTTTGCATATAAATACGAAACTTCTCTATTGTTTTAACACGTATTGAAAGCAAAGAATATGTTTGATTTTTCAGTATTTCAAAAATAATATAGTAATACTCTATCTAAAAAGCACGACGTACAAAGTTATTTATGATGTAAAACTTTGTGACCTTTAAATTACATCGTTGGTTCTAATGTATTAACTTACGTGAAAACTGCTTTAAAGTTATATGAATCGTGTCGCGTTTTCTTTTTCATGAACTTAGGTAAAGTAATTTAAAGTATCATAATTATATAGCGACTTTTATTATATGTTATTAGTTAGAAGGAAAATACTTTTAATACTCAGAATCTATATTGCATAGACTAGAGATGAACAACGATCTAGAAAGCAAGACTAACAGCGCTCGCAATGTCGAAAACCCGCACGACAATGTTGTATACGTCGCGTCGTTGACATAAAGACTGCTTGTGAGTGTTTCGAGACGTCGAGATTGATCACTCCCGAAGTCCCGAACATCAGGCAGCCTTGAATCGCCACAGTTGTTTACACTTAACTGAACTTTTATCTACTTTGGCAACTATTGTATAAGTATAAACAATCAAGTAGCCTATTTGAAACATCATCTCTACTTTTCAGTGTATAATAATCCGTTCCCCAGTCTTTATTTAATTACTAGGCCCTTATTACAAGCAAGGAATTTTCTTTTCATATGTTTGAGATCAAGTGTTCAATCTCAAGTAAAAAGATATTAATGTTATGTTTTATGTTTCTTAGAAATACAAATTTATTTGAGAATTGGTTTTTTCTTTATTATATAACCATAGGTTATATAGGTTATATAAATAGGTCACACAATAGAACCAGAACATTTTGATAACTAAGATACTGTTCTGTTTTGTTTTTTTTTTTTGTCTCATTTAAACATTTATAATGTTTTTCTTTTTATTTCAATGATGTATGTTATTCAATGTTACGAAATATTTCCACGCCGACCAAATGCTATTTCGAGAATGGTGAGCGAGACTCGAAGCATACGGGACGAGACTCGAAAGACAAATGCAACGAACACAGCGAGCGAGACCGACAGTTAGTTTTGTTCATTTCTAGCATAGACTACCCATGAGAGACTTGTGGATTATAGACTACACCAAGCAAGATGAGTAATACTTTTTAGTTGGTTATTTTACGACGCTGTATCAACTGCTCTGGTTATCTAGCATCTGAGTGAGACGAATAAATAGATAAATTCCGAAACATACAATTTGCTAATGCTTATTATTTAAAAAAAAAATCTATTAAAAATTGCTGTTAGCAGAGAAATTAAAGTTAAATTATTGTGATATGTGTTTTTTCTTCTTCTTTTATCTTGTATTACTTTTTACTCTGATATTCAATAAAATGTCTTAACATTAACTTATGTGGAATACTCCCTGAGCACGAGTATGTAACCTACTCTTTCTGGGGGTGCTAGAGTGTTCTTATATAAAAAAATCAATAGCCTATATATAATTGTTCTGGCAATAAAGTATTATTATCATTATTATTATTATTATTATTATTATTACTTAACCTGTTCCAGCCAGGAATTGAATCAGGGCACGCTCGTTTCAAGGTCAGGCAGGTTAACCGTTACTCCACAGCTGTGGACTACTACTTTTGATAATGACATCCTATGAAATAGGGAAATCATGAAACAAACAAAAAATATTGTTATGGGGGCCATAAGACAGAATATATTTATCAGTAAGGAAAAGAACACATAAACCAAGGAGTCCGACAAAGTCGTCAATTGTCCCCAATACTGTTCAATATCTCCTTGGATGAAATTCTTAATCAATGGACGATTTCGCTGACGACGAATCTCTTTATCAAGGGATAGATTTCACAACTCCTTTTACTGACGGTCAGGTAGTGATTGCCTGATATCAAGACGAATTACAAGAAGCAGATTTTATACTCATTGTCAGTAAAGTAGCAAAAAGTGCAATTTGAAAATCTTAACCTCCAAGACAAAAGCAATGGCATTCCATGGAGCAAAGCCAGTCAGAGCTGAAATTATAGTAGAAACTACTATGATAGATCAAGTGAACTCCTTCACATTTTTAGGTTGTGATGTGTCATACTTAGAGAGTAGAGACGTAGAAATAAACATAAGCAGATTCTGAGAGTTTTGTGAAACAATAAAAAGAACATTTTTAAATAAAGCAAACCGAAACACTCTTAAAAGTTTATAAGATAGTGGCCGTACTTTTAATTTATAGGTCCGAGAATTGGACACTAAAAAAGCAGCAATAAAAAAATTTGAATCAGCAGAAATATGGTTTGATGAAGGATAAGTGGAACGGAGAAAAATTCTCTCTGGCACCGGGATTTGAACCCGGGTTTTCAGCTGTACGTGCTGACGCTTTATCCAATAAGCCACACCGGATTCCCATCTCGATGTCGGATCGAATCCTCTCAGTTTAAGTTTCACTTATCCTTCATCATATGATGACGCAGAATTTCTGCACGGAAATATCATTATGTATTTCGGTACATAGTAATAATATGATATGCGAAAATAATCACTTAGTGATTTAAGACGGCGCTTATTCCGTCGGATCCCGGCCACTTAGTCACTCATAACGAGTGCACCTCTGCACATGTATGGACATTGTGCCGCTGTCATACATCTATGGCGCAGTGCATGAGGGTAGGCCACTAGAGGGAACTCAAGAGGTGGAACTTAAACTGAGAGGATTCGATCCGACATCGGGATGGGAATCCGGTGTGGCTTAGTGGATAGAGCGTCAGCACGTAGAGCTGAAAACTTGGGTTCAAATCCTGGTGCCGGAGAGAATTTTTCTCTCTTCCACTTATACTTCATCATATGATAACGCAGAATTTCTGTACGGAAGTATCCTATGTACTTCGGTACATCGTAATAATATAAGAAATATGGTTGCTACGAGCGATAGCAAAATATAAATTACTGGACAAAAAACTAATAAAGAAATCAGAGCAGAATTAGGCGTTGAAGAATTAAATGATGTCATTAAAAGTTATAGACAGCGTTAGAAAGACCGTCTATACATAATGGACTCTATACAACATGCAAGACTCGCAGAAACCTATCGCCTTAAAGGACGCAGAAAAACTGGACGCTGGAGAAACCAGTTTTTGAACGGAGTCGGAACAGACTAACATGGTCCAAATCCTTGAAGCTGATGATGATGATTTTGATGATGATGATGATGATGATGGTTAATATATAGCTAAAAAACGATTCTGTGCTGTAGAATTGTTAGAACGTTCAAATGAAATCTGAAAATCTTTAAGAGAAAGAATATTCGTCATGGTTAACAAACTTCTCCCATTGTAACACCAGGTGACGGACACCGGCTTCATAGAATCCCTCTGGCCTAAAATTACCAATGCTTAACAATATTTTGCACCAATTGGTCCGATGAAAATGTGGTTCCTTTCAGACTTTTCTTCAAATGTCTATAAATATATCGCATGGATATAAGTCTGGGCTGTAAAGGATATGTTGTAGTGATTCCCAGCGAAACCTTGTAACACATTCCTTGTCGGTTTGGCAGTGTAGGCTCAAGCAATGTCACCAGTAGGACTGTCGGGTTCCGATCCAAAACATTGCTTTCAGGCTAGAAATAGCTGGTACCCGATAATCACCTATATTTCTACGTCTCATGTCAATGATTCAAACTGATATTATATCAAACTGGAATGATGAATTCTGAGAATTCAACTATGTGTTTATTCTTGACTTACTCTCTAAGTTCTGAACGTTTACCAAACATTTTATTCATAAAACTGATTTCATCAAAATATTCATACATGAGATATAATTATTGTGACAAGAGTATAGTGAAATTTAAGCATAATTATGTTCGATTTTTAATTCATATCTTATTTTGTATCAAGAATTTCCATATATTATAGTATATATAGTAGGTGGTTTGCATCGCAGATAACTGAAACTATTCGTGAATTATATTACTTTGGAGTTGATAATTTTCATTTAATGTTGAGTTTAAAAAAAGTCATTGTTTAAATTTTTGATGCACAAATAAAATTATAATTTTATTTGAAGTTATATAGAGTACTATACTTTATCTGCAGTCATTTGCACTAATTGGTTTTCCCTGTTTACTGTTACTACTGCATGAACAATTTATCTCCCGACCGGAAAGCGACAACTTTGGCTATCGGCGGGCACGCTCCCAAACGCTGATTTTGGAGATAGAGCAGTATCGGTGATTCAACAAGCACAAAATATTGATGTAAAAATGTTATTAAACATAAACAGTTAAAAGGTCTTTTAATCATCATAGTTAAGAAAAGATATTCTCATATTGTGTTTTGTGTGGAGTGTGGCATTGTATAGGGAAGAAATATTGACATCACAGCGAAGTGAAGAGAAACGACTAGAAGCATTTGCAGTGGAATATGGAAAAAAATGGAGTGTGCGAAATGGACAAACAATAAGAAATGAAGCTTAGCTATAAAGAATGGGTGAAGAAATAATAATTCTGAAACTAATTAGGAAGAGAAAAAGAATTGGCTGAGCCACTGGCTAAGAAGAAACTGTCTACTGAAGGATGCACTGGAAGGAATGGTGAACGGGAAAAAATTTCTGGGAAGAAGATATCAGATAATAGACTACATTAAGATACTGATATGGATCATATCCGGAGACTAAGAAAAAGGCAGAAAATAGGACAGACTGGAGAATGCCGTGTTTGCAGTCAAAGACCTTTGGGGAGAAAACTACGAATGAATGAATGAATGAATGAATGAATTAATTAATTAATTAATTAATTAGTCCCCTTTGCTCTTATTTCCGGCAGCCAATCACGTTGCAGGTCGGCTACATTTAAACGTGTGCGTCTTGTCATTCGCTGCTGATGACGTTACGCACTTCCTAAGGCTGGATAAATACTTTATATAATCGCCCACCATTTTGGCTCTTTCGTTGGCGTTCGCAGAAACCACACGAGGACGTTATTTGCCGCTCAATTATTTGATTAATTACAGTCCGTTTGATGTATTATAGTAGGAGCTACGACATGGTAATGTTTAACGGTGTGGCAAATAGATTCCTCGTCTGGTAGCTCGGCAACGAAAGAACAAAAATGGCGAACGATACTACCTACTTGGACTTTATAGAGCCTTCACTTCCTAAGACGTAAGCAAAGAGGAGGAGTCATGCCGGAAATAACAGCGACGCGACTGTAATTAATTAATTTTGATATTGCCTGCTTCCTTGTCTTACTTCAGACTGTCGTAAGTCGTAACTTTGAAGGAGATTTCCACGTAATTTACACAATCGCCTTAATTACTAATCTTTCATTTTTCATTATTATTGTTTTGTTGTTTTTGTATATATTAATACTATATTTTTTTATTTTTCCCTAACCCCTTCAAATGTAAATCTTTTTACCTTTTAGGTGTGTTTTACAACTTATTTATACACTTTGTCAAACCTGGCAACCGTTTCATAAAGGAAGCTTAATTAATTAAAAAAAATTAATCTAGTTTCGTATAGGCCTAGTCTTCCAGAAATGCATATAGAGTGTTAGTTGGGAGGCCGGGGGGAAAAAGACCTTTGCGGAGGCAGAGACTTAGATGGGAAGATAATATTAAAATGAATTTGAGGGAGGTGGGATATGATGATAGAGACTGGATTAATCTTGCTCAGGATAGGAACCAATGGCTGGCTTATGTAAGGGCGGCAATGAACTTCCGAGTTCCTTAAAAGCCAGTAAGTAAAGGACTAGTCTACTTGTATAAAATTTATCAATCTTGCGGGATAGCACTGTTACCATTTTTCGGTCAGAAAACAATTTTCTCGCCCAATAATTTTAATGGTAGTGCGTAAATAAAACAATTTGTAATCGTGTCGTCAATAACCGACTTATTTGCAATACACTAACTTTCAGCAAAATTACCGTCACAAAATTGGTAACAGTAAACAATCTTGTTTAAATTCCCTGATCATATCTGCTTGTAACTGTCATGTAAAACTTCCTTTATATATGCCGATACAGCTTTGTTTTCTCATGTTAGCTCATTGCAGCAAAAACAATTCTAATTTTCTTTCATTTTCCCATAATCACAATGTATAACTTTATGAATAGCTTTATAATAAACAACAAACAATATGTGAATCTGTCGCCTAAATAAACTATTTTCTATTTTCTAGTAGCTTTTGGAGTGAGAAATATTGTAAATTTATTCCCCTCAAAACAATTCAAGTTTTGACCGTTATTTTATGCACTCCAGCCTCAGGATATTCGATCAATACCAAATCAGGTAGTATTAATTGCACATTGTAAAATGTGGTTAGAGAATCAAATCTCATTTTGGTTAACTCATCACGCGAGCAATATTTGACTTTCACTGCAAATGAACAAGGACTGAGCCATTTAATAGTTCTCACATTCTACGATATTCTGTGGACCTCTGAAAAATAACTAAGGAAGAGACTAGTGAAGTTCTCGTGAGGAGTGTGGTATTTTACGGAAGAGAAACATGGGCATTACGATGAAGTGAAGAGAAACGACTAGCAGTATTTGAAATGTAGATATGGAGAACATGACTTTAGCGTGTGAAATGGAAAGACAGAATAAGAAATGAAGTTGTGCTGGAAAGAGTGAGTGAAGAAAGACTAATGCTGAAAGTGATCAGGAAGAGAAAAAGGAATTGGGACGATGGGTGAAATTTAAATTTTCTACAGTTTTTAAGGTAGATGCTTCATATTTTGTATATTTTATCCACTTGCTATAACTGTTCCTGCATAGAAGTTTCATTATGATCAGATAAATGGTTTTTTGAATTTTCAAATTTAAGAACACATAGTTTAAAAGTTTATCTCCTCTTACATAGTCCCGCGCCGTGGCGTCGTGGTCTAAGGCATCTGCCTAGGATTCGCGTTACGGAATGCACGCTGGTTCGAGTCCTCATGGGGGAAGAAATTTTCTCATGACATTTCTGCCAGTGCATGGGACCGGTGCCCACCCAGCATCGTGATGCACTTGGGGAACTACGATAGGTAGCGAAATTCGGTTGCGAATACCAGCTATATGGGCTGGGGGGATCATCGTGCTAACCACACGACACCTCCATTCTGGTTGGATGATCGTCCACTTCTGCTTCGGCATGTGGGTGTGAGGCCAGCAGCCGGCTGGTCGGTCTAGGCCCTTCACGAGCTGTAGCACCACGGATTATTATTATTATTATTATTATTATTATTATTATTATTATTATTATTATTATTATCTCCTCTTACATAATTTAAATATTACATTCACGACTATTTTTACGACATAATCGGCGATGTATGAAATGGAGGGAGCTACCCTACCCCATTATCTCCTGATCTAGTTGCCGTATTTTTTAAATTTTTATTGGGTTATTTTACGACGCTGTATCAACATCTAGGTTATTTAGCGTCTGAATGATATGAAGGTGATAATGCCGGTGAAATGAGTCCGGGGTCCAGCACCGAAAGTTACCCAGCATTTTCTCGTGTTGGGGTGAAGGAAAACCCCGGAAAAAACAACCAGGTAACTTGCCCCGACCGGGATTCGAGCCCGGGCCACCTGGTTTCGCGGCCAGACGCGCTGATCGTTACTTCACAGATGTGGACAGTTGCCTCATAAATGGTGCCTTGTTGGTATCACTTGTGAAGTTGAGACCTGTCTTCGGACAGTTGACTAAACAACAGCAGCATCAAGAAATAAGTATCTAGAATATTAAATTGGCATTATATAACAGAAGGGAAAAACTAAAAAAAAACGGACGAATTCGGTGTTTTTGGACGAGGCGTAAGCCTTATATTGCGTACTTGATACATAAAGAGCTATTTTACTACATGCTATCTAAAATATTTGCTTGTTGGACTGTTATCAATCCGAAAAATTAAACTTTAGTGGCCTAGATTCGGATCCAGACGGCAGTGACAATCGTCATACCAACTTTAACAGGGTTTTAAACAAAATACTTCATGTTTATCAGAAACTTTACCGATGTTTTAAACAAAACAGTTCATCATATAACAACAAATATAACCCTACATGGTTTCATTATGTTTATCAGAAATCCTTCACAAAAATTAAAACTTTATTTTATAACACAAACACCGCTAACCCTGCACCAATTTTTGAATACAATGTATTCCCTGTCATACTGCTGCCGAGATTTTGCTGGCAGCAGCTCCGATTCAATGTTCCTGGCTCGGATTGAAATTTCCTCGGGATTATCACTCATATGTTCACAGAACTAGACAAAGTCTTTCATAAATTTAATATACTAGTTCGTATGTATTGCTTAGAAACGCGCGCTCAGAATATGCACTGTCGTATATAAATCCGTATTCGTACGTAGCCTATAAGAGATTCGTATCCAGACGGCAGTGACAATCGGCATATCAACTATAACAGGGTATTAATATGCCAACATTGTTTCATTATATTTATCAGACTGCGATAAGAATATAATTGATTGACTACGCCTTTTATACTGTACTTATATTTATATTTACTTTTACTTTACTTCATTTCATACAATTTAGAGAGCTTTTACAAAAAGACAATTGTATGCACCATGTACGCATAACTTTTAGAGCAGTGGTTCCAAAAGTGTGGACAGCAACCCCAAGGAGAGTCGTATAATGAACTGAGGGGAGTTGCGGGATGATATACAAAATAAAACAAAGACGCCTTATTAACATTATATTTATTTTGCATTTAGAAACATACATAATGCTGAATATAAAAATATACAAAAAATCTTTCAATAGTTATAAAGTAAAAAATAATGAATGTGATAAATGTGCCTGTTCTCATCAGAAAGTAGCCCTCCCGATCTAGACTAAGATTCGATACACAAACAGTGATAATAGGACTAAGAATTGTATGCCGTTACATTGCGCTTCATGCGCCTCTGACTTTAGGTACCGGTATGTGATTGCGTTAGGTTGGGAGATTTCAGTGTGTTTCGTTCAGCAGTGACCTTCAGTTGATCGGTTACATTACGACCGAATACTGCTATTCGTAACAGACAACATTCAACGTCCTGTAAAGAAGAATAATAGCAAGATGCCGAGCATAAAATCTGTGACTTATTTTCAAATCAGGAAATTTGTAATAATGATACAGATTTTGAGATAAATAATGATTATGTAAAATATTTCAAATATGCCCTCATTGTTTCTGCAGAAGTGGAACGAAGTTTCTCTAGATATGAGGCTGTGTTTTCTAGCAATAGACTTCATTCTCCTTTTAAAATTTGAAAATATGGTTTGTTATTCACTGCAACAATAATGAAATATAAAAAAACAAAAGCGTAATACGCCATCATATCAACATAGTGAAATAATAAGGCTGATACTTGTCAATGTTATATTAGGTGTATTTGCTACAGACAGAAAATAAAATGTCTTTAAAACTGTGCAAGCGATCGGTTTGGAAGTAAATCCCGAAAAGACGAAGTATATGATTATGTCTCGTGACCAGAATATTGTACGAAATGGAAATATAAAAATTGGAGATTTATCCTTCGAAGAGGTGGAAAAATTCAAATACCTTGGAGCAACAGTAACAAATATAAATGACACTCGGGAGGAAATTAAACGCAGAATAAATATGGGAAATGCGTGTTATTATTCGGTTGAGAAGCTCTTATCATCCAGTCTGCTGTCCAAAAATCTGAAAGTTAGAATTTATAAAACAGTTATATTACCGGTTCTTCTGTATGGTTGTGAAACTTGGACTCTCACTCTGAGAGAGGAACATAGGTTAAGGGTGTTTGAGAATAAGGTGCTTAGGAAAATATTTGGGTCTAAGCGGGATGAAGCTACAGGAGAATGGAGAAAGTTACACAACACAGAACTGCACGCATTGTATTCTTCACCTAACATAATTAGGAACTTAAAATCCAGACGTTTGAGATGGGCAGGGCATGTAGCACGTATGGGCGAATCCATAAATGCATATAGAGTGTTAGTTGGGAGACCGGAGGGAAAAAGACCTTTAGGGAGGCCGAGACTTAGGTGGGAGGATAATTTTAAAATGGATTTGAGGGAGGTGGGGTGTGATGATAGAGACTGGATCAATCTTGCACAGGATAGGGACCGTTGGCGGGCTTATGTGAGGGCGGCAATGAACCTTCGGGTTCCTTAAAAGCCATTTGTAAGTAAGTAAGTAAATTTAAAACTGTGCAATTTCTCTTTAACAAAGAAAATAATGTCTTTGAATGTTTCTTTAGCAGATGGATGTGTTTCAAAGTCAGAGGAGTGGCTTTCAACCACCCATATGCTGAGGACTAACTTACCGTGATGATAAGCATGAGTTCAAACGAACGAAAGACACTGCGTTAACTCACCCCAACTCTGAGACGTACTCAAAGTTAGAGGCGCACGAAGCGCACTGGCAGTATAACGGCATATACTGGGTGTTCAGTTCAAAGTGTGTCATGGCTCGCTGTATGCCGTCATGTGGCTAACTTCCGCAGAGGTGTATAACCTATGAGAAAGAGAAGTTGCCTAGCAAGTACGGCGTTCATTCTGAAGAGTACTTACCGATACGTACGGTAACGCCGGTAGTGGCAGGAATGTGAACTGTTTGGAAATACGCACTGTCGGGATATGGGGAGAGGATTAAGACGATTACTTACGTATTTGTTGACATTAACTTCGACGGTCAACATGGACACGGAGCATTTGATTTGTGTTGTGGAATGTTACCGTACGCAACCGATGATAACAAATACCCTGCGTACGACTTGCCGACGCAAAACACAGTTCGAAAGAGGTTATGGTAGCACACAGACCGTACAGACCGCCATCTGTTGCTACGACGTTCAAGTTATACCGTACACGTTCTGAAGTTCAGATTGAAGAACGCCTTAAATAATAGGCAACTTCTCTAACATATAAGCTGAAACTCGCTTCAAATCGGTGACCCGACAACAGTGACGTCATGACACACATTGAAATGAACATCCAGTATTTCTCAGCCCTAGTGATAACATTTTCAAGTTCAAGGCGACTTCTCGCTTTTGCTTTCATGGTAACCATAGACAAGGAATTTACTTTGCATAAATACGAGGTTGCAAATTTTATACGAAATTTAAGAATTCTTTTCCAAACTCAAATTTTCTCTTGATACACTCCAAGTTCTAGTTTCAACGTTTCATCAGTAGGTACATACTTCAATTAGTTTTTCCTTCATATATTTTGGAATTTCAGCCAGTTGAACGCAATGGATTCAATGTCAATCTGTGACTGTCGTAATTGTTTTCGATTTCTTCTGGATAATACAAAAAAATCTGTTGTTTACAATCGTACTTCGGGTGATATCCATTCGTTTTGAGTAAAACTCCACTGTTTTTGTGTAGAATTGTAGTTGCTCGCGATTTTACGGGATTTGTATTTTTCGAGTGGAGTCAGGAACCGGTACGGAAAGGAGGTGGGCGGGGGTCGCGAACGGAAATCTCGCCCAAAAGTGGGTCGCACCTTCGAAAAGTTTGGGAACCACTGCTTTAAGGTACGGTTTGTTTACGGCGATCATCGCCGGGCGCACCTCGCCAGCGATTGTCGCCGGAGTTGCTAGCAGTTGAAATGAATGCGCACGGTTTCTTTACAGCGAAGATCGCCAGCGCAGTTCGTTGGACGCGACGCAGATCGCTGGAGGTTGCTTCTGAAGCAAATTCAGGACGCACATCGCCGCATTCGTGTTCAATAATCGATATTTAGACAAGGTCATGTTGTAATATCGAATATCTAATCTGTACACGTTAATCACGTCTGTACGTTTTGGCTGCAAAACAAATCAAGACGTTTTGTAATTTTTCGCGGTCTGAAGACGAAATTATTATTGAATATGTGTCACAACATAATGCTCTTTTTTAATATGAGCATGTGAATTAATAAACAAATTAAACAATAAATCCTTACATTATATATTACATTTTTATCACGCCCGAACCTCAGAGAATTTCTTTCAGTGTTGGGTAAGGGGAAAATTCTCTCTTCTGTAAGTTTTCCACCAGCTCCCTTGCACTAGATTTCGGCTGCCATAACCTCAATAATAATCTTTTGGCTGCAGTGTGTTATTATACAAAGTTGAATGGCAGCACTGACCTCGGGTCATATAACCATCACTCACTTATCAACATACAATTTTTATATATACGAGTACATAGGTATATCTTGTTACATTATATGCACATATAGGCCTACATTTTAAAATTTATTTTACATGTCTTTTAACTATCTCTTTTTATGTAGTTATTTATTTAACTATCTATCTTGTACCAACAATAAAAAACATGTTTTTAATTACTTTTAATTTGCACAGTCTTCGTGCCTAAGTAGCCTACTCACACGGTATTCTGAAATATAGCGGTTTTTTTTTTTTTTTTTGTAGAGATGTAGTTGATCGTATATACAAGGCACAATAAAAGCACAAACGAACCAAACCTAACCTATCACATGTTCGTACATGCAAAGTGTATAAGCGGATTACGAAGGGAACTACCTCAGCGCTACTTAGCCAATTTTTTAAATTATTGTTTGGAATACACCATGTAATGTAATACAGTATCATAATAATAATAATAATAATAATAATAATAATAATAATAATAATAATAATAATAATAATAATAATCAGTTCATAACCTGAGTTACTGCCAATCTTTCTACTGGAGTTACGGGGGTCTTGACAAAATTTGTAGGTAATTTAACATTGTCATTTTCAATTAAACTCGAAACATAATCAAACTGGTCGGTGAGAGTCTGAAATATTCCTTAAATTTTGTAGCGTTTTTATAAAGATGTCTCATTATCAATGTATTAAAACAGAATTCTGTAAACCTATTCCTGAATATTTCATTAGTCTGTAGATTGTTCCTTTTATAATACGCATGCGATTTTTTGATATCGCCATCTCCCTCTTTTAGAATAAATAGCAACTTCATTATCTTGGATTTATTCATTATAATTTTTAGGTTATGTCCGTGGCCTCCATTAATTTACTTGACCATATGTAGTAGATGAAGGAATAACCAAATGAAAATCTACGGCGATGTGCGTCAATAAAGAAACCACTTCTCGGCGATCATCGCCAGCGTTTATAATCGCCGGCGATGTGCGTCCGACGATGATGGCCATAAACAAACCGTACCTTTAGAGGATTCACCCTGTATTTTGGGCTAGACTTACGCCTCGTCGAAAAGCACTCGAGTCGTCCACTAAAAACTTATTCTGCATACTTGATACATAAATAGGTATTATACAATATATTAGTGTTACTTAATGCAAAATTTATTTTTCAGTTAAAATTAAAATAATTAATATATCCTAATTTGTCTCAACATAAATATGGGCGGAGGCAAACTACACACACTTTTCAGGTATATTTTTTTCCACGCCTTTGCTGTAAATTTGTGGTATATAATCTGCACACACACAACAAAACCTAGGTGATAGGGGTCGTATGTAAACTACACACACAGCATGTCTCGGGTTATTTTTTTAATAAATTACGTGTAAAACGAACGCAATGCCAACCAATGTTACAAGCGACAAGCACAATTAACAATTGTAATGGAAGGAGCGAGGTAAAGTGGAAGCTCTTAAGTTCGACTGCTTACGTAGAAGAATTAGACACTCCCCTATAAGGGCACTAAGAAATGAGTTTGTCATTTGAATGGACATTGGTTCCGTGTCTTGTAGTGATACTTTGTTAAAGGTAAACAGAATATTTTATTGATTAGGACACCCATATTTAATCACTGATTTTAAATTAATTAACTCTTCTTTTTCTATTTTAGAATTAACTGATGCTGTTTGTGAGACGGAAATGTCGAAACCCACTGTGGTACTAGAAGCGCATAAGAAGTCTCGGGGCGGGCAGGAAATGCAAGTATAGTACTGTATTCGTTGATGGATAACCAATAAGAATTTGTATTCAATTCACCTGCCACACCCACTACCCTTATTGGACTGAACTTTCAATTCTGTTCAGTCGAACTTAGGAAAGTCCACTGTACTGTATGAATTAGACTATCTTGGATGGGTAATTACACAGCAGTTCAATATGAAGTACTGGTCCTTGAACATAGTTGTTTATAAGCGTTATCCATGCTGCAATAAATGTTGTATGGAGTGAGGCCAGTGTCAATGGATGTAGATTTCACCTAAGTCAATCTTGGCTTTGTCAGATTAAAAAAATATAGTTTGATAAAGAAATATAAAAGTGATTCTGAAATCGGCAGATGGTTAAAACTTGTATTCGGACTACCATTTTTATACCGACATGACGTTAGCGACTGTTCTGAATCTGATTTAGTGACCATTAAGCCACAAGATACAAAACTATATAACTTTTGTGACTATTTAGTAGACACCTATGTAGACGATGACGGTACCTTTCCTCCTTCAATCTGGGCAGCCAAAAGAGCTAGCTTGCAGCATACAACTAATGCCTATGAGTCTTTTCATAGTAGATTCAACAAGACATTTTACTCTGCTCATCCTGATATTTATACTTTCACAAATAGGTTAATTGAATTTCAAATATCACATACGTGAAAATTCAAGGGATGCCTAACTTACTGCAGCAAAAGCTAAAAATAAGGGCTCCTTAGGAGAAAAGAAACTATGGAGAGAAATATAAAAGATTTTAGTGAGGGGAGTATATCTCGAGTGGAATTCATTAAGCGGGCAAAATAAATTATTGGTTAATACGTTACTATTGTAATAGTCAGCTAGTATGTTCAAAGGAAATACATGTCATTGTAGCTCTTTGTGCAATTTACATCCTGTTTTTATTACCTGGGTTGTTTGCTTGTGCAGATTACATATTTAAATCGGTGTGTGCAAACTACATGTGTGTAAATTAACTTCTTTCAAGTCATATACTTGAAACGTGTGTGTGCAGTTTACCGCCCACGATAAAAATAGATATCCTTAGCTCTTTAATAATATCGGAATTTGGCTACTGTTAGTCTTAAGTAACGCAACTTTTTTACGACATTGCATGTACACTTAATTTAATCTACCTTGCTCTCATTTTTATGCACATAATACAGTTGACACATACCTCCCAGAATTTAATGTTGCGGTAGGGCTAGTGGGTCTCGTTTATATGTCTAACGACACGATTTCACTTTCAAATGGAAGATAAGGGCTATCGCGTGCGGTACAACTTGAAATGACAAGATTTAGGGCCTAGGCGACGTATGAACACATCTCATGCTGGGATTAACGCCAAGCTCCTCTACCACAACACATTTTTGCGTGAGTCACACAGTCGGGCTTTGATAACAGCATTAAGTACTGCGTAGCGGGTATCAAAGAGGGAAATAGTACACATGCAATGCAAATACAGTGAATTGACAGAGCATGTTTGGACGACCGTTTCGAGGGCTGTGTAATCATATGAAATCCGGCTAGTGATAGCTCTACACGTATTGTGAGGATGGTCATATTACACAAAGTTTTTATCCTTTTTGTATCTGGTATATTTCTGAAATACTGCGATGGACATACAGTGAATACAAAAAGTGTTCGTACATCTACAAAACGTGAGTAAAAATGTTTCTGAAGACAAATGAGATGTATGAAAAGTTTACAAATAACTATATTGTGACTGAAAACTGTATATACAGGGACATCATTTTATTTTTACTTCAATTTTTATTGTACCTGAATTTTTTAATGTACTTCACTTCCACTCCCTCTACTAGCAAACTTCCAACCGTTCTCCACACAGAACCAAGGCCGCGTATGCGGTCATAGTAAGCAGTACTGAGTTAGTGAGTATAGTATATTCCAGGAATATGTTCGCGTTTTCCAGTGACGAAAGAGCTTTCAATATTGACTCATATTTTCGCACAGCTACTGTCGTCCGTTTCCACCACTTGCTTCTACTCGCCCCTCTGTAAAGGCCAGTGGCTGGGCTGTCTTAGCTTTTTTCTGAAAACCTTAATTTCTGTCAGGAATTGGACGTCTACGTAACATTATACAACTGTTTAAAATAACTTAAATAAAAGGGCCTCGTTAAGTAATTAATTGTCACGTGATTTCCCCTCTTTCTATGACCCTGCTACATAACCACTTGGACAGACAATAGGTGGATGTATGAATAATTTTATCTTCTAGGATCGGCAGAACTAAAAATTGAATTTACAGTACTTAAGGTAGTCTTTCATAGAGTAGGTACAGAATTATTTCAACATGAGTTACTAGTATGAAGGACGAAACTGGTAATTGGAATTAGGTACAATAGTCTATAGTGCGATAATATGCACAAAAGAACTGAAACATGTATCGAAATGAACAGCCACCATTTTCAAAAATGTGTTTAAATATCCATATTATGATTATTTTCAATTTAACTTAATTCTCTATATTGTACGCTAATGTGCTGTAGATAGAATAATATACACTGCATAATGAATTCGTCCGAATGGATAGTTCAATTCGTGAGTTATTGTTATTGTTAATACCGTGCTGTATTTTTGTTAAACAAAAACCTAATCAAAATTATCAAGTTAAAAATCAGGATATTTCCTAGTTTACGTAAATGAACTACGTGTCTTCCTTCTTATACCTAGAAATACCATAATTTCGTTTATGTCTCCTTTTTTGAACTAGTAGCAGGTAATAAAGGAAACGATGGTAAAGTACTTAGGTGATTAGATAACTAGTAATTATTAATTAGATATTGTAATTATGAAATGTAGACAGGTAGGTTAGGCTGATAGAATAGGTAGGTAAGATAGGTTAGGCAACATTAGTTTCTTTATTATATATGTTGAAGGATACAAAGAGATCACCAAGAGAAAGTAGTGAAAACTGCCTTCCCTATCTTTATTCTTTCTTAATATTGGTGACACTAGAAGTGCAATTCCTCACTTTATTACCAGAATCGGTTGTGGCAGTCGTTGAGCAGATAATGACAACATTCAAAATTAAGCTCCAGCTACATTTTGTACCATCTCATTAAATATTCAATACGTATATTGCACTGAAAAAAGAGGGTGATATGGCATCCCTTGCACTCACATCTGTAAATTGTTTCTTATTAACACCTCAAGAAGTATTCCGCATTCATATTTCAAATATGGCGCATTGAAATATTGTTCTCTATCTTTTGAACAATATTCGTAAACAGGGTGTATCACGAGGTTTTCTCCCGGTTTATTGGGGTGATTCCTGGTGTTATTTGCAACAAAACATGTAAATACAGTAATAGGGTGACATTCATAATTAAGGAGTTACGGCAATTTGAAAAAAGCAGAAAAAAAACTTTTTATTTGAGGATGTAACTGACAAAAATGGAAAACATAGTTAGAATACAAACGACTGTTTCATTTTGTACCAGTCTCTTGCACGTAGAATGGATTTAAAGCAAATTTTCAAAATTTCCTCCCTGCATCTGAACGCAAATATTCGAGCGGGTGTGAACCGCGCGTGTAGCATTTCGTAACTTCACATGTTTGTTCCTTATTGTCGCAGTGGCATCTAGAATGCGTTCAATCAACTCTTCTCGTGTTTGCACCCTAATCTGGTACACGATATCTTTCATCCACCCCAAGATGCAGTAATCTAGTGGTGTTAAATCTGGGGATCTGGCAGGCAAACGGTTGGCATGATTATGTGGTTCTAAATGCTGCACTTTTTGCACATGAAAAGGATACAGTTCTCATGAAGAATTCTCCATACTTGGAATGCGAAACATTAAATCCTCCCCCCACACATCCTTAGACCTGCGCAAACATGTCTAGCGCTACATACAACATGGCGGGTTTCGAAAATCTGTTGTAACTCCTTAATTATGAAGGTCACCCCATTACTGTATTTACATTTTTTGTTCCAAATAACACCAGGAATCACCTCCATAAACCGAGGGAAAACCTCGTGATACACCCTGTATAATAGAGTGACAAACTTTCAAATATCTTTACGTGTGTGGGCATGTATTGTAAGACAGGATGTCAGTTTTCGTTGAAATTATTCGCAAGAAAGTCGACCTTTAACATTAAATCAAAATGCATTTCCCAGAGCAAACGTACTCTATTCCTCTGGGATAAAAGTCAACCTCACGACCTTTCTGAGTGTGAAGGAGGAAGATTACAATTTATGTCAGATTCCGAAATTCAATTTTATTCGAAGATAGAAATACTCCATTGAAGTTCGAGTCATTGTTTCTTAAGTCTCATATATACCCTGAGTTCATTCTAATTCCGCTACTGTTTGTCATCTATTCAAAATATAAAATTAAGGATAAAGGGCTCCGTTGCCTCCATATCATCACTACTCTGAAATTCAGACTTTTAAGAAAAGAATAACAGTAGCAGTAATGTATATGGAAGGCAATGTTCGCATATGGAGGGAATTTTCCTGGGTCGTACGAAATTTTTCCAATTTTGAGGGCTAAGGGATAAAAGGAAATTTTTTATTTAAAAATGGGAAAATTTGTATCATTGATAAAAAAAAAACAGAAATAATGGGATAGAATGCAGCCTGTGAATTTAGCTGTAGTTTGGAAAGAAACACTGCAAGATAACTTATGATATTATGGTGCGTAGTATAATAATTTTTATGTTGGACCATGCCGAAATGTAGTAATTATACACCTGGTAGCAGCCTTTTAATGGACCTCATTAAAGTACACCTATTCATTAAAGTTCAGGTGTTCCACCAATCAGAAAACACCGTTGTAGCAATATGAAAGCGCAAGTATCGATTATTCTCGGATATGCAATCGAAAGACAACTAGCGAAACGTCACGGAGGCTGGAAATCCAATACTGTCACATGAGGGTTATGTTCTGCTACTATAATAATTAGCGTTAATAGTAAATAATATTCAAATAAATTCAATTTGTCATCTAGTTTTTCAATGTCTAAATCAATTTCAACGTTATATCAAGATTAATGTTTATATTACTCTCTAGATTATATCAAGGTCAATGACATTTGTTTCTAGGAAAAAATCAATACTTTCGCGTCTGCGTACATCTCACAATTTACGAGATATTGCACAAGGTCAGTTCCGCTCCCCAGTCAGATAAGAATAACATGAATACTTATGAATAATTTCAAGTTAGAAATATGGTCGAGCATAAAAAGTTGTATGAAACTTGCCTATAATGGTAATTAAGACTCTCGTATGAAAATTATGAAACGAGCGCAAGCGAGTTACATAAACATACTCGCGTCTTAATCACTACCATGATGTATAGGCTCGTTGCATAATGTACTATTAATTTATTGGCACTCAAATAATAAAATATAATATTGTCATCAGTCTATATCCAATGTATCAGAGATTTAAATTTGTAATCTATTTTTTTCCTATTACATAAATTAATAGAAATCTCACCCGTTTTATGAACAGGAGCATAACGTACTTTCATTAACATTAGTTTAAATTTCAAAAGTTACTTATGGCAAATTTAATAATAATAATAATAATAATAATAATAATAATAATAATAAAAAACTCAAAGTGGGAGAAATTACTTCAGAGTGATCACTAATTATACAGCAGTTCGGAGTGTTTTTAATCTTTGCGATAAATCTGATGAAGTTTGACTTCACGCGAGGAAAACGTTTATTTTGTCTTGTCGCGGGAAATTTTGTCTCAGAAAGGGAATTTTCAACTACTGCGGAGAGATTTAAAAGCATTAACTATTGAAGAAATTTATAAATATAGTTTTCTAACTTACTACCACAGAAATCAAATAAAACATAAATCTAATAGACATGAATATCGTACTCGAAGGCAAAAGTCTACTTTTCCATTAATTGAGCCTAAATGTCATGCAAGTGCAGCTCTTAAACATGGTGAAAGTTCGGCGCAAGACTCTATAATACAATTACAAACTATTTTCAAAATTTGATATATTTTAAAATTGAAGCTTTTAAAAAAGAAATTCATAAAATTATTCATGATATATAATATTAACAAATGTGTGTATTTTTTTACCCTTTATTTCTGTCGACTATATTCATATATTTTATTGAATATCACTGGCTTCTGATTGTCAATTTATATTAAATATGTTTTTCTCTCTTTTTCTCTTTCTTTTATTTTTACTGTTTGAATTAAGTTAATTACTGTAATTAGCAAACTGTCTTTGTAAATATTATGTCATATTATTGGCTAAGACCACACCGTACATGAGCATGGCTTTTACGATAGTGGCTAGAAATATTTTTGTTTTATAATTTTAATTTGTACTCATTAGCTAGCTAGTTAAATAAATGAAATATATCAAGAAAAACAGAAGATGAGTTAACACTATTTATTATAGTGTACGATGATCATGACTGGGCGTTCCGCATTTTTTTGGTAAAAGGAACAACCTGATAAAGTCTATGTAATTCAGGGCAAGACTGAAAAAAGTATCAAACTTCCAACAATGGTCAAGATCCGTTTTTATTACACATCGTTTTGTGCTATTATATCTGTATACAATATCATATTTCAATTTTATTTAAATAGTTGTTTGAAAGAAAGGCCTCTTAAAACAAAAAAGGCAATAATTTTAATATACACTAAACTCCAATGACAATTTTCTTTTGGGTGTCTTACAATACAGTTCAGGCTACTGTAATATTATTTGCATGGAAATAGCTACTAGTGAAGATAAATTGTCGGGGCCTAAACGAGATGGAGATTTCAGGAAAAGCGAATTGAATGGACGTGTTTCTGATAATTGTAAAATATCCGTGCAAAGACGGCTATTAGTCTTCTTAGTTAAATATTTTGAAAACACAAATCCGAAGTAAAGAAAGAGACTCGTTAAAGACTATAAGAAATAAGATTTCTTTGTTCAACTATCTAGTCTATCAATTACTGTAATTTCTCAGACACCAAGAATACAAAAAAAAAAAAAAAAATCGGAAAAAATAATGGCCGTGAATTTTACTCTTTCATCATTTATATATATAAAGATACAGAGAGAGAGATAAAGAGATAGAGATAGAGATAGAGTGAGAAGGAGAGAGAGAAAGAGAGAGAGAGAACATATTGTGATGCTTCAATTAATAAATTTCGAAATAAAAATGTTCACATCTCACACCTAAAAGTTGTTGCATAGTAGACTATTTAATAAAATAGAAAACAAGATTAAAACTGGGAAGATTATACCACAATCTAGTATATACAGTCACGAAGCTCAATACGTAGTAAATATGCATCCGTATATAGTTGCTCACTACTAGGATCGCTAATATCGCCTCATTACAGACAATACGAAATAGTACCTGTACAGTCTATTGTTCCTAGCACCCTCACAACTCAAGCTTCGTGACTGTACAAAGAATATACGCCTGGTAATAAATGGCTATCTAAACCGAATAGATTGACCAGCAGCGAATGGAAGGACGCTATTAAGATGACTGCCAATGTCTGCCCAGTACGTGCTCTACCAGGTAGGTCTCAGAATGGAACCCACTGCCGACATTGTCGGAGTGAGAAAGAAACACTTGCTCACATTCTGGGAGCCTGTCCTCATGGAGAACTACTGAGAATAGTCGTCACCACAAGATTCGATCCCTCCTAGCATCGGCCCTACGAGGAAAAGACTACCAAGTAGAGGAGGAGGTCCATGGTTTGTCCACAAATGGATCTACAAGGCGCATTGACAACATCGCTATCCCGACAAAGATCAACAAGCGGATTCATAATTGATCCAACTGTAAGGATGGAAACGTTTGAAAATCAACCTACTGAGGCACATCAGGAAAAATGTGACATATACGACCCCACTATACCATATTATAAGGAAAAATATCATCTAACGTCGATCGAAGTTATTGGATTACTGATTGGGGCTAGAGAGACCATCACAAAAAGATTCGCGCATT
Source organism: Periplaneta americana (assembly GCF_040183065.1). Lineage (NCBI taxonomy): Eukaryota > Metazoa > Arthropoda > Insecta > Blattodea > Blattidae > Periplaneta > Periplaneta americana. The sequence continues at coordinate 131,048,457 of NC_091123.1, read as the reverse complement.
TCTGCAAGCAGTTTGGTCTAGGACAAACTCTTGTGACTGAAGTATCTCTGTCTGCAGTGAAGGGATCTATAAAAATCCTAAGAAACCATCTCTACACGTAAATAGATTGATCTCTTTCCTATGGCGATCTGCTCACTTAAGTTGGGTCTTGCAATTAGTGCTAAATAGACGACTGTGATCACTTAATAGCAAATAGATACCGTACTAGGAAATTGTATTTTTTTTTCTGGAATTAATGATCTTTTGTTTAGTCGTCTTCAATTATTTATAATTGTGTTATTTCCTTTTCTTTTCCTTCTCCATTGTTTTTTTTTTTCATTATAATTGTGTACCTACCATTCACTCAAAAACAAAAACAATTTTTTGGTAAGCTTTGTCTTCTAGGCAGCCTTCACTTGGAGGAAGCTGAATAACATTCAAATTAACTAGACTGTGATTATACCTCGCTCTTTTTTCCCCCCCCCCAAAAGATTGAACATAACAGTTAAGTTTCCGAGCGTGCAACTACAGCTCTAAGTTGCCAATATGGGAGACCACGCGATCAGTGAAGCGAACTACCAGCTGATGTTAGACGGTTGACGTTAAAATATTAATTGACGATTGACGCGAAGATATAAAAACAATGCATAAGTCGACAGAGAATAAAACGATACGTATTAATAGCTGACATTATGTGCATAACGAATGGCGCCAAGAGAGCTATTGAGTTCTCACAACGTGGGAACTGTAACATTGGCAACTCAGTCATTGTTTCCATAGCAACAGGCCTCCCACGCCAAGTAATATTCATTTGTATTTCCGATCACAGAGCTCATGTCATGTCCCATCTTTAGGAAAAAAAACAGGTATAGACGAGATCCAAACACATAAATAAGAGAAGGGGCACTTTCTCCCTTCCCCCCGGAAGCTACAGAGGCGATGGTATGGTCTATTCCTCTTACCAATATTTGGTTCTCGTCTTACCAAACGTGCAGAGGGGAAAGCCAATTCCTCTCTTCCGCAGATCTCTACAGAGCAGGTGATATCATTCTTTACTCTGCATACCAATGCTCGGCTCAGGTCTTACTGTAATTCACATTACATATGAATTAAACCACATGTCACTCATTCGGCCTATCTCTTCTGACAGGCACATCAATGTGAATTATCCGTACAATAGGTCACATTTCCAGAGGAAAGAGTGAACGCCATTTCTATTGCAGTTGGATGTGCAGCTCAGAGACGTATATACAGGTAAGAAAAAATTTGATAGGTAAATCATCAAATTTTCATAATTGGTGAAATATTTAGGCTGCTCGTGATTCCTATTGTGAGCATGGTTGTCTCGAGACGACAATGCAATTTACAATCGAAACGATTAATACTCGTACATGAATATGACGAAATTGAGTAACGGTATTAGTTGCTTCGCACAGATTTTTTTTCGATTCTTAACTACAAAATTGCATTTTCTTACGCATTTATCACAACAATAATTGTCACAAATCACGCCACGCTTGTAAATTCTTTAAGGCTGTACATTAAGATGAACTGTAAAGGATCAAGTTCCTGAAGTCGTATGATTTGTAACAATTTTTGTGATAAGCACGTAAGAATGATGTCATTTTTAGTTAAACATTCAAAAAACAAAATCTGTACAAAGCAATTAACAACACATTTTTACCTTCAGAAAAATAACAAATTAAAGAAATGACACTTCTGAATAGTTCATTCTCTATTTGTAATACTATTTTACCCTTAAAATTAAATAAAAAAAAAGTATTTTAGTAACAACTTCAAATTAGTGTACCTCTGAAAATATTGAGATTAGGACAAATGTATATGTGACATTTTTTGCTCAGAATGTCTTCGGAAGTAAGTTCCGAAAGTGATGGTAAATGCTCGTGAATCAATCTGTATAATATAGACCGTTCTACAATCATATAATCAATGAAGCAGCCAAGAACTAACAGTTCACTGATCACAATACATGTTATTTTTTTCCCTTACTTTCTGTGAGTTAGTTTCTTTCCCACCCAGATTCTATAGCCAGAGTTTATGGACGTGAGATGAAAATTATGATGTCAGTGAATTTTTCAAGACTTTAAAGCTAATTTCCCACAGTCATTGAATTTGGAATTACGTACATCTGGCATTCTACTCCTCAAATACTTCTTTGGTTCAGCTACTGGTAAGTAGAGACTTATTTGTTTTGAGCTTCGCTTGTATGATATTACTAAACTTGTTTGTGTATCAGAACTTGGCGCGTCAGTTCGCTTGCTTCACTCCGAGCGCAGGGGGACTTGGTCACGGTTGACCGCAGTATGCGTCAGGAAGAAAAGAGAGACAGCAGGGAGCAAAGCCGTGACGGCGAACTTGATGAGTTTCAAGTTCAACAACTTTTTGCTAACATGAAGCGGAAGAAGGCAAAACCTTGCACCGGAGTTGAGAACACATCCAATCAATGTCACACAAACTTCTTGTCTTCTTCTGTGCTTTCAGCTTTTTAATCAAATCGACTGATATTTCCTTTCTCACCACACCGTGATTTTCCACATCTCTTCTAATAAAACTACCTACAGTATATTCCATTTTCTTTAACAACGAAAGGCTTACCTCCACCGATGAATAATTATCACTTAATAATACATACTATTTCATGCAATGAATTAAAAAATAATTATTGTAATTGCCCACATCTAACACCTTCCACACAAGTTAAATATTGAGGAATTATTATAGACCAGCATTTACGTTGGGATAAACAAATTGATTTCATATGTACAAGTATAAGAAAGACAATTTATAAATTCATAATACTTCGTAATTTTTTCACTAAGGAGGCATAGAGTAATATTTTTAGCTTTAGTACAATTATTAATACAATATGGTATAGTAAATAGGGGTGGAGTAGCATTATTTGTACTGAATCCATTAATTTTATTACACAGAAGATTAATAAAAATTTGTTTAACCAAAAATATGAATTACCCAACAAATTTAATTTATACAGATTTTAAAGTATTAACTATTGAAGAAATTTATAAATATAGTTTACCAACTTACTACCACAGATATCAAATAAAACATAAATCTAATCGACATGAATATCGTACTCTAAGACAAAAGTCTACTTTCCCAATAATTGAGCCTAAATGTCAAACGTGTGCAGCTCTTAAAAATGGTGCTAGTTTCAGCCCAAGACTCTGTAATAAAATTAAAAACCATTTTATAAATTTGAAATATTTTAAATTGAAGCTTCTAAAAAAGAAATTTATAAAATTATTCGTGATATATATTATTAACAAATGTATGTAATTTTTTACTCTTTATTTCTGTCGACTGTATTCATGTTTTTATTCAATATCACAGGCTTCTGTCCGATTGTCAATTTATATTAAATGAGTTTTTTCTCTCTTTTTCTCTTTTTCTCTCTCCTCTCTTTTTTTTCTTTTTTGCTCTTGTGTGTTATTTATTGGTTTGAATTAAGTTACTTACTGTATTTAGTAAACTGTCCTTGTAAGTTTTATGTTATATTATTGACTAAGACCACACTGTACACGAGCCTGGCTCTTACTGTAGTGGCTAGAATCATTTTTGTTTTATAATTTTAATTTGTACTCACTAGCTAGCTAGTTAAATTAAATTAAATTAAATTAAATACTTATTTTCGTCATTCTTGATGGTTTTTTCATCATGTTCAATTATATATTAGAATCAAACATTAGTTTCACTGGCACAAATACATAGACTAGCTCATGCATGATAGCATATACATTAGGAACACGATGATCCTAACATACTGTAAACCGAAGGACGCAGTAGTCCGGAAGGGGGCTCGAGAGACCCCTCCTCCCGTCCCCTCGCTTATTATAATATATATAATATATTATATACTATCCAAACATGCAATCTAAGGATCAGAGTGTTATCCAGAACATAATATTGCATTACCGGAAAGGTCTTCTCACAAGTAGGCCTCTTATTACAGCGAAATAGTGAATGATAATGAATACTGTACGTTAATATTTTATTTTTATATCGCTAGTATGCGGCTATTTTGCGTGCGTGCGTAGAGATATTGATATGATAAGTAACAAACATGGAATACAAGGTAAGTAGGTCTAGAGGTGAGAATGACTTAGAAAAGGAAAACAAAGGAATGAAAATTTCGTCTGCTAACAAGCAAACCTTCTAATGAGGGGTCGACCTGGTTGGCGAGTTGGTATAGCGCTGGCCTTCTATGCCCAAGGTTGCGGGTTCGATCCCGAGCCAGGTCGATGGCATTTAGGTGTGCTTAAATGCGACAGGCTCATGTCAGTAGATTTACTGGCATGTAAAAGAACTCCTGCGGGACAGAATTCCGGCACATCCGGCGACGCTGATATAACCTCTGCAGTTGCGAGCGTCGTTAAATAAAACATAACATTTTAAACATTTTTTTCTAATGAGGGCAGATAAAAAAGTACTTTCTTTCCTTACACCATGTTAATAATGTCAAAACAAGTGCTTATACAAATATTGGCCACTCGAACGAAATTACGAGGACCGTAAAAAATCTGTTTCCCTTAGGCTGTTTACAGAAATAAAACACAATTTCATTGGAAAAAATTTTTGAAACAGATACAACAACTATTCAGATATTTTTCAACATATTCCCCTCTGGAATTGATACATTTGTCATAAGATGGGATCGATAGATAGGTGCAGACGGCTGTCACACACTGGTTCCGATCCCAGACGTCAGACTTCTACAACACAGGGATACAAAAGTTGATCCCGCGGTATGAAAAAGTCTCAATTCCGGTGGGAAATATGTTGAAATATAGATCAACTATTGCTATATCTGTTCGAATTAATATTTCCATGAAAGTGTGTTTTCTTTCTTGTAAACGGCCTCAGGGAAACTTATTTTTACCACCTTCGTAATTGCGCTCGAGTGGCACTTGTTTTGGCATTATTAACATGGTGGAAGAAACAATTTTTTTTTATCTGCTCCCATAGAATGTTTGCTTGTAAGCCGAAGCCAGTTTGGGGTTTGAAATGATGGGTGAATGTTATCAGCGCGACGGACATCGCAGATGAAAATAACACAAGAATTGAAGGGTTCAGAAGCATAGTGAGCCAAGCGTCATTTACTACAACCGTAGAAAACAAGGGTTAAAATGAAGTTATTACCATTATTCAATGAAAACATATAGCAAGTAATATAAAGTATACGCAATAAAACTAAATGATATGTCAAACTTCATTAAGCTATGGTATTCACTTACTTGCTTTCTCCGTTTTTAATAAATGGCGCTTGGCCCACTATGGCTCTGAACCCTTCAATTATGAACACGTTGTAATCTTTGCGACTGTCCGACACTGAGGGTAGTCATTTGAGAATCAAAATGGGGCATTACTATAGTCGCGACGCTGTTATTCCCGTCATGACTCCTCCTCTTTGCTTACGTCATAGAAAGTGAAGGCTCTATGAAGTCTAGGTAGGTAGTATCGTTCGCCATTTTTGTTCTTTCGTTGCCGAGCTACCGGACGAGGGATCTATTTGCCACACCGTCAAACATTATCATGTCGTAGCTCCTATGATAATAAATCAAACGCACTGTAATTCAGCAAATAATTGAGCGGCAAATAACGTCCTCGTGTGCTTTCTGCGAACGCCAATGAACGAGCCAAAATGGCAAGTATTTATCGAGCCTTCTTTATCTTCATCAGCGAATCACAAGACGCACACGTTTAAATGTAGCCGGTCTGCAATGTGATTGGTTGCCGGAAATAATAGCGATGGGACTATAGATGTCTAATGACAGTGTAAAGCATTAAGATCGAAAATATCCTATGGCTTAATATCTTCATCTAGTTCCATTCGTTCTTCAACTTTGTTTGTTCAGCAGAATGGTTTATTTAGAACAATGCTTCGGGTTAAACAATTACAGGATAGTGTATTCTTAAATGTCCCATTTTGCTTATAATAATAATATTAATAATAATAATAATAATAATAATAACAATAATAATATTAATAATAATAATGGAAAAATAAATATCACATCGTATAAAGACCAAACATTTTGGCTGCGAACAACCATGATTATACATATCATCATCTGTAGCCTATAGGCCTATTATAATTTTGCCAGAACCATTGTTAATAGTAACGCTTTATTGGTATTCTCGCGGTGAAATTTAATTGTGTTTACATTAGAAACACACTTGAGAGGAATATGGATAGTTTTATACTTTCAATTTGTAGTTCGTTGTGAATTTGGGCCAATTATCCTCATGCGTGTTAAAGAAAACATTTAACTTTAACGTAGTTGGCAGCACCATTACACAATTAGTGTGAGTGAACAAACTTATTTATATCTCACTCATTCACTTAAACAAACATCCACCACGTGTTTATTCAAACACTTGCATTTAGCACAAAAGTAGAGAAGTGTCGAAGTGTAAGTTCAATATTTAATTTGAACCTGCCCTTCAGCCACAGTGTCGATTACAAATCTCACAGTATCTATTTGAAATCGAACACCGATCTCTTTGGTCTAAAGCTGTCAGATATCAGAAACTATTTTGTGTGATTCTTAAAATATGTTATTAACCAATACTGAATGTTTTGAAATTGAAATTACTAATTACAAAATACATATTTAAAATAAAATTCTTGCGCTCAAAAGAGCAAATGTCCGTGATTAGAACAGTTCCAAGTGCATTAAATAATACTAGAAGTTAAGTGATGTAATTAAATAATACTAGAAGTTAAGTGATGTAATTACAATAATACTAAGAATTAAGTGATGTGATTAAAATAATACTAGAAATTAAGTGATGTAATTAAAGTAATACTAGAAGTTAAGTAATGTAATTAAAATAATACTACAATTGATGTAATTAAAATAATACTACAGGTTAAGTGATGTACTTAAATAATACTAGAAGTTAAGTAATGTAATTAAAATAATACTAGAAATTAAGTGATGTAATTAAAATAATACTACAAGTTAAGTGATGTAATTAAAATGAAGTGATGAAATTAAAATAATTCTAGAAGTTAAGTGATATAATTAAATAATACTACAAGTTAAGTGATGTAATTAAAATAATACTACAATTTAAGTGATGTAATTAAAATAATACTAGAAATTAAGTGATGTAAGTAAAATGCTAGAAATTAAGTGATGTAATTAAATAATACTACAAGTTAAGTGATGTATTTAAAATAATACTATAAGTTGAGTGATGTAATTAAAATAATACTACAAGTTAAGTGATGTAATTAAATAATACGACAAGTTAAGTGATGTAATTAAATAATACTACAAGTTAAGTGCTGTAATTAAAATAATACTTGAAATTAAGTGATGTAATTAAAATAATACTAGAAGTTAAGTTATGTAATTAAAATTATTGTATATACCTATAAAATGATAAAACAGTAGTAGAAGAAAAGAAAAGAGAAATATCTATAAGAAAAAAATAAAGTAATGGACAGATTCAATTTAATCAAGTATAAACTTAACCTTCTTACTGAAAATATTATTAAGGTTACTTAATTAATTCTGGATTTATTTTAATAAACTGTACAATCTTGGTACACAATATGAAAATTATGTATCTGCCCAGATTTTGTATTGTATTTTGGTTAAAGTTTCTTTTATTGTGACCTGAAGATGCCATATTATTGGTGAAAACGTTTGTCATAACTTTTAAATACTACTTCACGTAATAACATAAAGGTTCAATGTATGTAATATTGTTCAGTAATTGACTGTAAAAAACTTACACTATTTGATTTAAAGTAAAAGAGCTTACATTCATTTAGAGGAAAATACTTCTCAGCCATATTATATGGATAAAGAAAAAAAAAAGATACATATACTTCAACAGTCCCTTTCTTTCAAAGTAAATATAATATTCATAACATCACGGTCACAAGTTTTTTCATAGGCGCAAGAGGAACTACATATATAAACAACTTTCGATAAATGGCGTGAAAAATACAAAATGACTGAAGAAGTAGCCTACAGGATGAAATCTTGAAGTCAGTGATAAAGTTTTCTGTTGCAACAGTCAGAAACCACTTACGAGTATATAGTGTTCATAGTCTTTTATTTCATAAATATAGAAAAAGTTCCCAATGTTTCAAATTCAAAATTGCACCCATATTTTTGTTTTATTACTTTGAAAACAACTGGCTTCCACCAGTGTGGAGTATAGGTTAAAATTCCTGACCGTGCAGCGAGCGGGCCCGATTTCAAATCCTGGTTGGGACAAGTTATCTCGTTGAAGTTTTTCCGGCATTTTTCTTCAACCCATTACGAGCAAATTCAAGATAACTCTCGGTGCTGGACTCCGGAGTCATTTCGATAGAATTATGACAATTTTATCCACAGGCTTGATAACCACAGCAGTTGATAAAGCGTCGTAAAATTAAATATTATAAAAACAACTGGCATGGAGTCCATAAATTTTTAAAAAATCTCAGAACATGGAATTATTTATACTGTAATTTTATGTCAAAATTATATTAATCCTGAAATACCTTGTTTGTACAGGGACATCATTTTATTTTTACTTCAATTTTTATTGTACCCGAGTTTTTGAATGTACTTCACTCCCACCCCTTCCACTAATGAAGTTCCAACTGTCCTCCACACAGAACCAAGGCCGCATATAGTAAACAGTGAGTATAGTATGTTCCAGGAATATGTTCGTGTTTTCCAGTAACGAAAGAGTTTTGAATGCTGAATCATATTTTCGCACAGGTACTGTCGTCCGGTTTCCCCCACCCACTTCTGCTCACTCCTCTGTAAAGACTAATGGGTTATTTTACGACGCTGTATCAATATCTAGGTTATTTAGCGTCTGAATGAAATGAAGGTGATAATGCCGGTGAAATGAGTCCGGGGTCCAGCACCGAAAGTTACCCAGCATTTGCTCGTTATGGGTTGAGGGAAAACCCCGGAAAAAACCTCAACCAGGTAACATGCCCCGACCGGGATTCGAACCCGGGCCACCTGGTTTCGCGGCCAGACGTGCTGACCGTTACTATACAAGTGTGGACGTAAAGGCTAATGGCTGGGCTGTCTTAGCTCTTTTCTGAAAATATTAATTTCTGTTAGGAATTGGACGTCTACGTAATATTATACAACTATTTAAAATAACTTAAACAAAAGGGTCTCGTTAAGTAATTAACTGTCACGTGATTTCTCCTTTTTCTACGATCCTGCAACATAACCACTTGGACGCACAGTACGAGTAGATAGAATGTCTGAGTAATTTTATCTGTACTGGTCGGGCAGAAGTGAAGATTGAATTTACAGTACGTAAGGTACTCTTTAATAGAGTAGGTACAGAATTATTTCAACATGCGTTACTAGTACGAAGGACGAAACTGGTAATTGGAATTAGATACAATACTCTATAGTACGATAATATGCACGAAAGAACTAAAGCCTGCATCGAAATGAACTGCCACCATTTTCAAAAATGTGTTTAAATATTCATATTATGATTATTTTTCAATTTAACTTCATTCTCTATATTGTACGCTAATGTGCTGTAGACAGTATAATATAAACTGCATTATGAATACGTTCGCATGGATAACTCAGTTCGTGAGTAAAAACACTTATGTTAATATACTACTGTATTTTGATTAAACAAAAACCTAATGAAAATTATCACACTCAAACTTGCTATAGGCCTATTTCCTAGTTTCTTCCCTCCTATACCTAGGAAAGTGATTTGTTTGTATTTTACGTCAGTATCATCGAACTCCAGTCGTGGAAGGGGGTAGCAAGCGGTGTTTCCGGTTGTCAACCGTTAATCCAAAGGTATAGCCAGGTTAATATTAGAAATGTTAGTAAAAATAAAATGATATCCCTGTACAAGTACTCATTTTCTTTGTTAAGCGGAAACAAATTGTAAATTATTCTGTAGGCCTATATTTCGGCAAACACTTTTCTATATTTATTATTCTCGCTTTTAGTTAAAAATATTTCAAATGCGAAACATTCTTACATATTCAACCATGCTCACAATAACAATCGCGGACAGGATAAACGTTTCAAAGATTCTATGAATTCCCTGTCACTTTGCGTATCAGATTATAATTTGGGACGTTAAATCCCCATATACCATGTTCAGAAAAACGCATGTTATATGTTTTTTTTTCCAAAACTCTACTAACCATTCACTAAAATTCAAATTAGAACTCTAATAGGAAAGGTCATCTTTCCTTTTCTGACGCGAGAAGACAAATTAGAGCTACGTCGAAGAATAGTCTAACTAATAACGGAGAGTGGCAAAAGTTGCCTCCGTGACCGAAACATTTCTGGAATTCCTGTGGGATGTACCATTTGAAGAGGTGAGAGAAAAGACAAAGATTGTCTGGAAGAACACGGCATTTTCTGTCGAGGATTTTCCAGCGTTTTCATTAGGGATTTTATGAACGGAGAACCAACTTTCTTCCCTACCGCGTTAACACATCCCAGTGGGCACTCAAGCAATAATGAAGTCCCACATAACCTCACGAAAATGTGGAACGGAATTTAGCATGGAAATGTACATTATTTCTTTAAACTTAAAGCCAACTAAAAATTCCCATTCCACAGCTATGCACTTCTGCAAGGAACAGAATACATACAAGTTATATTTCATTATATGGAATTCATTAGCTACATATGTTAGGGGCTGCCCGACCTTAAACGCTTTCATATCCAAAGTGAAACATCTTATTTTAGAACGCAAAGTGTCCAAGGTATATATTAGAATTCACAATTGTAACTATAGTCGCGACGCTGTTATTCCCGGCGTGACTGCTCCTCTTTCCTTACGTCTTAGGAAGTCAAGGCTCTATAAAGTTCAGGTAAGTAGTATCGTTCGCCATTTTTGTGTTTTCGTTGCCGAGCTACCAGACGAGGGATCTATTTGCCACACCGTTAAACATTATCATGTCGTAGCTCCTGTGATAATAAATCAAACGCACTGTAATTGAGCAAACAATTGAGCGGCAAATAACGTCCTCGTGTGCTTTCTGAGAACGCCAACGAAAGAGCCAAATTGGTGGGCGATTATACATTAAGTATTTATCCAGCCTTAGGAAATGCTTCACATCTTCATCAGCGAATCACAAGACGCACACGTTTAAATGTAGCCGGCCTGCATCGTGATTGGCTGCCGGAAACTAGAGCGACGGGACTATAGTTTATAAAGTAATCATGTAATTTAATTTGTCATCTAGTTTAAGTAAGTATTTAAGTTCGACAATCCTCTGGCTTATGCAAACTTTTTTTTTTTCGATCTTGTGTTAGATATGGTCTGTGAATAAACTTCGGGGCTTATACCGCGTTGTCTTTGTGTTGGTGGCTGACGTTTCGACCGCTGTGTTGTGGTCATCCTCAGAGCAGTTGGATAAGGAAATAGTATGCGACCTTATGAGTTTCAATGGGGGGATTTTCAGTGATAGGTCGTAGGTTCTCCTTCTGACATCTGATTGGTTCTTCGTTGTCCAATCCGGTTGAGGTCTGTATGGAGGGGAGTATTCATATTAAAAACTGGCCCTCATAAGGTCCGAAAGAGTGACCTTGATTCCGTAGCCGATGTCCGGATGAAGGGGCACAGTGTACATGTGGAGACCTGGTTTCTCGTTCCTAAGTATTGTCTTGGAATAGACTTCCCCATGAGTTGCTGAGTTGTAACCCATCGTCCTTGTTAATGTTGTTGGGATGTAGTTTGATGTGGATGGTTTCTTTCACCAGTCTTCTGTATATGTTGTCTTCTTTATCTATTATCTTGATATTGTCGAAATCGATGGCGTGGCCTGAATCTGCTGAGTGTAAGGCTATAGCTGATTTTTCGAATGGGCCGTATTTGCAGAGTCGGATATGTTCCTTCCTTCTATCTTCCACCGTACGTCCAGTTTGGCCTATATATTTTAGACCGCAGGAAAAAGGGGTCATGTAATAATCCGGCTGATTGTAGGTATGTAAGTTTATCTTTGACTCTACGAGTGGGAGATCTTGTGTGCGGTGTTGTATACAGTCTTGATATTAAATTTCTTCAGTAGTTTTCCAATTCTGTCTGTGATTTCTTCTATGTATGGGAGGAAGGCCTTCTGTTTCATGTTCATAGGTTCAGGATCATATTCGTTTGCTTCTGGTTGTGCGTTCTTGTATGTGGACTTCCTTATAATGTTGTTGTCATATCCGTTGTTTTTTAAGGCTTTGTGTAGGAATTGAAGTTCTGGTAGTAGGTTTTCAGAGTCACAAATTCTATGAGCGCGCTCGGTAAGAGTTTTGATGACCGATCTCTTGGCTTCTGGGTGGTGGTGGTAGTGTGGAGGCGTGTAAGTATCTATTGGTGTGGGTAGATTTCCTGAAAACCGAGTGGCCGAGGGAGTCATCAATTCTTTTCTCAACCAGTACGTCCAGGAACGGGAGTTGATCTTCGTGTTCTAATTCCATGGTGAACTGTATGCTGGGATGCTGTGCGTTGAGGTTGATCAGGAATGTGTGCAAGGTTGCTTCACCGTATGGCCATATCGCAAATGTTTCGTCAACGCATCTGTACCAATGTGAGAGTGATGGTTGTATGTTGGCTGAAGCTTCAGTTTCGAAAACTTCCATGAAAATGTTGGCTGCTACGGGTGATAATGGGGAACTCATCCCCAGACCTTCATTCTGAGCATAGAAGTTGTTTTCGAACTGGAAAAAGGTGAATTGTAGACAGAACTCCGCTAGTGTTGCCCATTCTATCGGCAGATCTTGAGCTATGAGTTTCTGGTGTATGATGTAGGTGGCTTCGTTGTTTGAAAAGTTGGTGAACAGCGGAGTTATGTCAAAACTAATAGATCTCCATCCTGTAGCTTAATTTGGTCTATAATCTCGATGAAATGGCCTAAATTCTTGATGTTGGATTTGATCTCTTCAGTGAGGGGTTGGAGCTTCGTAGCCAGAAAACGAGCTAGGGCCTGAGTAGGTGAATTGATGGCACTCCATTAATGATAACACAAAGAATAAATAACGAATAGGGTACACCACAAGGAGAGTATATGGTCTTCCCAAAATCAACAAAGAAGGCGCCCCCCTCCGACCGATAGTGAGTGCATATATCCGTTAATGAATAGTTGAAACTTAGGAAAGAAAATGCATCGTGCAAGAATTTGAACAAGGGCAAAAATGTCGTCTTCATTTAAGGGGAGGCAGAGGTGAAATTTTGAACAAAACTGAAGAAAATTTGGTTTTTTACATTTTTATTATCTTTATACACTATATTTTCATATTCCGATGTTAGTTTTTGATTTTGTTCCCTTTAAAGTATGAATTTAAAACCAAGATAACTGTATTACTATATTATTCCCATAATAAACTAATACTTATCATTATTTATATACCTTCTCTGAACATATAAATAAAAAGAAATAATGAAAATTTCTTACAATATGGTGCATGGAGCATTCTATATCAAACGATATAAAGTTTTATAAAATTATTAATATTTACAGAACTATTATACTTAGAAAGTTGAAACTTGGTATGTCCATTACTAATAACATACTTAGTATCCATGATCAATTTCAAACAAATCGGATAAATATTGTGGATTTTGAAATATTCACCTCTGCCTCCCCTTAATAATGATTAATTAAATTGTGTTGTGATGTTCATGATGAGAAAATAAGTTGTAATATTATAGTGACGCACTTTCTCTGCGTAAACAATGTACCAAATACTGTTTATTATTCTGCGTCTTATTCTCCAATGTCTTTGAAGAAATGAGGATGTTTATTTAGTAATAGCTAAGGATATTATTGTTACCTCTATCATTTTTTTCCATCTAACCATAAATTTTAATTCACTAAGTCTTATTTTGTTTGCAGGCAACAAGCAAATACTCAGCATTTAAATTACAAATTGTGTAATGTTTTATTCCTTATTATAGGAGGAGGACTTTACAATGCATTTATATTCTGTTTTGAGCGCTGAAAACATAATATTTTCATTCAAAACAAGTAAAATGTCAATCAACATTGCCATTATAAATAAAAAACTGCTCTCCTTATATCAGGTGTTCTTTGAAGTGTAAGACATCATCTGAGCGAGTAAAGTTTAGACTTAATGAGAAGTGTACCTCTGTTAAAATAACACACTTATTTACGGGTTTTAAGAAACCCGGTGGTTCATTGCCGCCCTCACATAAGCCCGCCATCGGTACCTATCCTGAGCAAGATTAATCCACTCCTATCATCATATCCTACGTCCCTCAATCCATTTTAATATTATCCTCCCATCTACGACTCGGCCTCCCCAAAGATCTTTTTCCCTCCGGCCTCCCAACTAGCAATCTATATGCATTTCTGGATTCGCCCATACGTGCTATATTTTTTCATCCCTCTTAGCCCCTAATATTTTCCTAAGAACTTTATTCTGAAACATCTTTAATCTCTGTTCCTCTCTCAAAGTGAGAGTCCAAGTTTCACAACCATACAGAACAACTGGTAATATAACTATTTTATAAACTCTAACTTTAAGATTTTTTTACAGAAGACTAGAGGACAATAGCTTCTCAACCGAATAATAACAGGCATTTCCCATATTTATTCTGTATTTAATTTCCTCCCTAATGTCATTTATATTTGTTACTGTTGCTCCAAGATATTTGAATTTTTCCACCTCTTCGAAAAATAAATTTGTAATTTTTATACTTACAAAAACATACCCAACAGGTTAAATTAACACAATTCAATTTCCAATAACAATATCAGAAGGGTCATCAATTTTGTAATAAATAAAGTATTTCGTTCCACTAATTCAGGAATGGTGCTTGGTTTAGTCGCATAGACAAGATCCTTGATGAACCCTCAGAAAAATAAGTCCAGGGAAGTCAAATGAGGTGATCGTGGAGGCTAACAAATTGGGCCCGTGCGACCGATCCACTTGCCTGGAAACACTTCGTCTACGGAATAAACACTTAATTCGAGCGACACTGTTTCCAAGTTCAAATCAGGCAGCAATTTTTCTCTTCTTCAATAACGTTAAGCGGCTGCGTGGTATTTTCTCATTCCAGTCTATCACAACAATGTATATAGGCATGGCCGTGTGCCATTGTCCTTGGAATATAGAAGGTCATGCTCCAGGTCATTTTAAGTTGGCATCAAATGCACATTACACATGGATAAGTAGCTTCCTCTGGCGGGGGGGAGGGTGTTTGTTTCCAAATCGACTGTACAGTACCGGGAAAGGTTGTTTCTCGTGATAATTTAAAAAAATTACCCAAAATAGTTGATTTTTAGATAGACTAGTTACTCATTTTTATGTAATAGTGATGTCGTCTATAGCCTATTAACATATTTTATGCTGCAGACAAAAGAAAATAAATTGAATTGTTTACTCAAATGTAAATATTTGATAGAATATTAATAGAGTGATAACGCTACAAAATGACAAGATATAATACAGTCTCTATCAAGAAGGACTTTACAAATTTAGAAGATTATAGAAATTAATTCAGATATCCTACAGAATCGGTTCAGGTGTCATTTTAAAGGACGATATATATCAAGTTTCACTCATGTAGTACCATAGTACGAAATTCACCATAAACGGTATTGTGTATCACGATATGCTCGAAAATTTCCTCATTCCGCAGATTGACGAAGATGACCACGATGGACGCATCCACTACCAGCAAGATCGGGCACCACCTCACTACCACTGAGGTCCGTGAGCTACTAGATCGGCGTTTCTCAGGTCATTGGATTGGTCGTGCAGGATCAACGGCATGGCCACCTCACTCACCAGACCTGATCTCTCCCTCGATTTTTTCCTATGGGGGTTCGTCACAGTTCGAGTGTTTGTTCCCCTTTTTTTTCTCTTGTTGGGAGGAAGGGAGGGAACATCCCACGCACTGCAACCTGAGGTCTATTGTACACCCCGACATGGAATGAGTTGCGTGCCCAACGATCCTCTACACGCACCGACCTAATCACTTGACCCCCTTAACGACCGATCCCTACAGTCAACAGAGTCCATGTACCACTCCTGCTTCGGCAACCCCCCCAAGGCTCCCTTAATGGTCCGAGGCAGAAGTTCTCCCCCGAGAAGGTCTGCCCCGGGTTCTGTTTCAGAAGCTATCCATCATCACTTGAATACAATTCACAAAGGCCGGTCCAGAGAGCCAGCAACTTCAGAGGGCCGCCTGTAGAGCGATCTGAAAACCAGAAGTAGTAACGGGATGATGAATGAAAGGATGATAGAGGAGGAAAGGAAGTGGCGAAGATGAGTAGGGTTCCAATCGCCTGATAAAGTTACCTGATATTCATCCATAGGAAAAATCTCATCCAGACAACTCGTCTCGACCGGGAATCGAACCCGGGCTCGCTGGATTCGGAGTTAGACTCGCTAACCCCTCAGCCACAATTGTGGACTTATTCCTCTTTACCTGCCCATCTTGCTGAGCTGAAAAATCGATTTAATGCTGATGTGCAGACGTGGTCTACTGGCTCGTGTGTGGCAGGAAATTGACTGTAGGTTGGATGTCTACCATATCACAAACGGTAGTCACATCGAACTAAATAACTACTTGGTAGAAACTTGATGTATTGTCCTTTAAAATTACATCTCAATCATTTCTGTGAATAAATTTCTATAGGGCTCCAAGGTTGTAAAGTAATTTTAAACACACTGTATAATTTTTCACAGGAAACCTATCCTGAAATAATTTAGTCCACAAATGCTAATTAACATCCTAGTGAACAAACCTCAGTTATTTTGGCAAGAAACCATCCAGCTTTGTACTTACTTGCTTACTAACTCTGCGTGACGCACATCTTCCACTTTTCCAGTATCCGATTCACCACTTAAGCCCCTGTTGCTATGAAACTCAATTGAATGAGAGGTTTGTTTTAGCTGCTCTATTGTTAGCTATTATCACAGCTCCTCCCTACGCGATCACGGCATCAAGAACTCATAATGCCTTAATGCACCCCCTTCCAGGCCCTTACACGAGAAGCTGTATCTGAAGGAACATAATGTCTACGAAATGGCGCACGTCTCTGATTTCCACAAATTCAACGATCCCATACTAATTCCCAGTCACTTTTTATTCTCTCCCCTCTTTTCCTATCTGGAGGAAGGAAGACGAGATGAATTTTCACTATCCAATATCAACACAAAGCAAAACTATGACAAAAGATATGAAAAATTGGTGTACTTTCAACAATAACCGACTAAACAGGAAACTGAATACGTTCTCCCTGAGGCTATTAGGGAAATTCTAGATGACGTTTCCTTTCCAGATACATTCTATTTATTAAATACAGTCTAAAGTTTCTTCTAGTACACAAAATAATTGGAACAACTGAGATCATTCCAGGTTTTTTATCGAAAGAAAACGAAGACTCGCGTTTTAATAAGACTTCAGCAGAAATTACAGTTATTGTTTGCATTCTGTTTAATTTTGTAAATAATTCATCCATATATAAATTGCTAGGTATATCATAATCCCTACAAAATTCGCGTGTCAATCTCTTAAAGCTGAAGTCCTCGAGTAGTTAACTACAGGATGTTACAAAATAGAATCTGTCATTTGTAATACTACACCTGATACAGATTTTTAGTTAGAGACGAAAGTAAAATGCCAAAAATATTTTTGTTAACGCTGTTGACAGGAGAAACTTGACTGATCGCCTTCGTTTACAGAATCAATACGTCTGTTTTAGCCGGATTAATTCCTTCATAATTGAAGATCTAACATTCTAATGGTGCTAAGTTTCAGAAACAACTTTCTGAGATATCGATGGAAAACACTGCGAAATACATGTTGTGGCACAGTCACGGAAGAAAAAACTGGCCGATGAACAGCAAAACTCGTAAGGTTACTTATGCCGGTCTTGTTGTGATTATCACAGTACAGAGTGTCTAAAAGGGATACTGTTTACTTCCCCTAGAAGTTACTGGGCTAGGAGAGAAAGACTTTCGTACTGTTTCTGTTCACATTCTATAAGGTTGAAACTCTCGTGTTTTTGTCGGTCCACAGAAATTTGTTATATTATTGTTTTTACCATTGCGGGTATGAGGAATGTTACTGATTTCATTATCAACTACTCTGTTCGCCTCTCTTTACTCTACAGACATACTTCATTTATTTATGGTTTAGTTTTACTTTAATATCTTCCTGGCAAAACAGACGAAGAGTAAACAAAATTGATATAGATACAATACATAGGAACTTAGTGCTAATATGATATAGAAGTGAACAGTCAGATAAAGTGGAATAAATATAAATAGGAAGAGAAACATATATAGATTTGTTAGAAATAATTTTTGTGCAATTTAGGAAATCGTTTGATTATATAAAAGTGGTTTTAGTGGTTTACTAGAACCTATTTAGTTATTCTATATTTAAACCTACAGTGTTTATTTTTGTTCTAAAAAAAAAAAAAAAGATAAATATACATTCCTGAAGCAAAATAATTAATACTGAATGTTCTTTTTATCACAAATTAAAATGTTCTTCTACCTAGGTAGCTTCAGTGATATAGGGCCTACAACAATTTTCTTCTGGACTTAATAACCTGTCCATAAACCATTGGCATTGATCACTGCATCCATTCTTCTACTTTAAGAAATAACAAGGCTTTGGATATAGACCTACTGTATTTATCTGACAATGCAACATCATCCCAAACATCTGCAACGAGATCCCACAATTCGTCTTCATTTCTAGGACACCGACTCTGTAGTTACACATTAACACACATTTTCTATGGAATTTAAGTCAGGACTTTTTGACACCCATGGGACCTCTCGACATCGTCCTTGTGAATGTTGAATCACCGCTGCACGGCGACGCATGTGTGTACCGAAGACAAGTCATGTTGGAATTTTATTTTTTTCGGGCTTAAACACACGAACACTAGGTAGCATTAGCATCACATTTTCCAGTAGACTATATTGGTGTAGGCTACTGATGCTCATTCATATGCCCATGAATCTTTCCGCCACCATAACCAGAAATCCATACCACACCGACATGGACAAACAAACACTGCGTTGTCTTTGGACTACATATTCAGGGTCAAATCTCTTGGATTGTTTCGGTCGATATACTTGCACTGGACCTGTGCTGTAGTTTATAAACACGTCGTCCGAAAAGATGACCTCTTTCCATGGATAGTTCTAACGGATTTGGAAAAATGCAACACGATCAATTCAATGGTCTTCAGTCAGAACTTCCTTCACCGCTGTTCTTCTCGGCACAATATTGGCACTATTGAGCCTTTTACTAGCCGTTCTGTTGGAAGCAGGAAATTCCGTGCCGGCCACAAGCATTTTAGAAGTATGAAATGAAAACGCCTCGAACGTTCTATTAAATAAGATCTTATTATGGTGTTGATGCCTTGGATCTTCCGCTACCAGGTTTACGTGTTATGTATCCTCGCTTTTGATACTGCGCCCACCACCTGGAGGCTGTTCTAGTCGCAACTCCATAGCGTTCTTCAGCTGTGCCGCGCTAAATCCGCCTTCCTCGATCAGTGCAATTACTTTGGCTTTGACGTCCATATCTATCGAACTGAAATACTAATGATGATTTTCGAAATGGCTGTGACTATTTATAGACAAAATCTATTAGTAGGGCTGGGAAGAGTCACGTGCCTAGGACTCTAGAAAGAACACGAAATATACAGTAGTCATAAACCATAAAAATTGTATGCATGTAGAGTGAAGAGAGACGAACAGAGGGGATGAAAATAACATTAACAACATTCCTCATACCCGCAATGGCAAAACCAATGGTAAAAAAAAATTCTATATGTCGACTAAAACACAACAAACGTTGCAATTATACACATAGGCTCAGTGTCGGATTTAGGCTTAGGCAAAAAAATGTTATGTTTTCGACGCTCGCAACTGCAGAGGTTATATCAGCGTCGCCGGATGTGCCGGAATTTTGTCCCGCAGGAGTTCTTTTACATGCCAGTAAATCTACTGACATGAGCCTGTCGCATTTAAGCACACTTAAATGCCATCGACCTGGCCCGGGATCGAACCCGCAACCTTAGGCGTAGAAGGCCAGCGCTATACCAACTCGCCAACCAGGTCGACGGCTTAGGCAATCTAGGCAGTTGCCTAGGGCGGCAATTTCCAGGGGGCGGCATTTTCTCTCCCTTTCTCTTACTTTTTCATTTTCATTTTACAGTGAAATTTATTTTTAAAACACTTGTTGGTAAATCTTTTCTGAAGTTTCTTCTTGAACACCTTGTGGAATTCAGATATTGTTTTGTTATCGCATTGTCGCGGTCGTGGCAAGCGTGAAAGGAAAGTGTGCAGCTGCATAGTTATATAGGTATAATAGCTGCTGTAATGCCGGTATCACGTTATTATACTATAAAACAGCTTAAATTTAACTGCTTGTATGAACAAGAATGCATTGTTGAAAATCAAATTTGCTTGTGTGTTTATTAGCTATGAATAGTAACAGCAACTCTCAGTTACATTCACAATGTAAGAGCCTATATCGTCAACAATACTATTTAATCACTTTCCAGCATCTGCACTATATAATTCGATTTGAAAGGTTTATTCTGCAAAGAGTTAGAGATTATTTTTCAATTTACTTTATACTCCTATCGAAGTAAGAAATACTCGTAATAATTATACCACCAACAAAAACCACAGCCTGCCTTTCAAAAATCAATTTTGTTTCAACAATCAATAAGTTTGAATATTATGTTCCTTTGCATCGAGTCTGATATGCTTCGTCAGATCGACTTTGAGAATACCATCATTGCTTTCTCTGTGAAGAAAGTCCGGAGGAAATCTTTATAATTCACAAGTAAGAAGCATGTATTTTGATTCCAGTAATTTATTGTTTTCTGAATTGTAACATTTCATTTAAAAATACCTTTAACTAAACGTCACCTGTATAATAGCTGCCCATAAACTGTTTGTGGGAGATGGGGTCGGCAAATTCTAGCACTGTCTAGTGACGGCGCTATACCTAACTCCGGCCCTGCATAGGCTACTGTAGGATGTAAATAAAACCGTTCCGAAGGCCAGTCTCTCGTAGCGCAACAGCTACGATGGGAAGGCAATAGGTTCGTTCCAACAAGCAGTTCATGGATCAGTTCATGTACGGTTCCTGTACCATCTTATGCGCATGCGCTAGTTGAGCATCTGCTATGGGATTGAAACTGGACTGGACGCTGTTGGAACGCTTTCGCGGATCGTTATGTGCTAAATCCAGAGATGCTATAACTGTGATCATCTTTGCTAAGAACGGGATGCTTAATTAATGCCGTTTTGCAGCTAATTCTAATTGCAGAAAATAGAATTTCGATCATTTTCTGTAAAAAGATGACAAAAAATATGGAAGGCAAGGATTCCGATAATTCAACGTCGTGTACTGGGGACTCTCATCTAAAAATAGTTCTTTTTTTATTATTTTTTAATTATTAATGTATGTACGTTATTTATTATACTTTTAATCAAAGCTGCATGTTGAAATTGTAATTAACTGTTTCAATACCCAAATAATTTCCATTCCCTTTCTTTTTGGCGAAAATTTAAATTAAATCTCTAGTTTTATTATTCGTCACTTTTCATCTTTAACCTCAATGATGTGAACAGTCGATCATGTCTTTCTTCAGTATCCAGGAGACGTTGGTGAGCTTATGCGCATGCGCGTCTTGCGTACTCTTCCGTACATGCCTCAATCCACGGACTATTTCTGACTGTTCCGAACCCGTGTCAAAAGCTTGTTGGAACGCCCGACTGCAGTACATGTTTCCGGTTCAGGACTGGTTCGGATTGTGTTGGAACGCTTTTTCTGTACTGCGCATGCTCACGATGGTTACGGACGGTTCCTGACTGTTGTTGGAACGAACCTAATAGTGTCCCTATTAGACACTTCGTATAGAAAACAGTCCGAAAGCCTTCTAGCCCAGCAACTTCGAGGGGAAGTAGCAATATCCCTCTTAGACACTCTGTACTGTGATAATCACAACAAAACCGGCATAAGTAACATTACGAGTTTTGCTGTTCATCGGCCAGTTTTTTCTTCCGTGACTGTACCTACAGAATCGTCTGTGTAATTTTCAATGGGTGTGGAGATACAGTTATTTGAATGTTAAGCAAAACATGCCTTGCAAATGGTATAAAGGAGCGACAAATGACTATATACTATAGTCTAAGTACAAATAAATAATATCTGTCCTCTTCTGATATCGTCTGAGGGCAGGACTATTCCTAATAGGTGTAGAGAAACAGCTATTTGAACAGTCCCTTCGCTACATTAATGGGGACGTTCTTTCAGCATGACGGAGCATGTGTACACCTAAATCTCACACTCCTCTAACTATGAATCGGTCGCCGTTGTCACGCACATTGGTCACCAAGGTCCCAAGACCTCACTCCTGTCGAATTTTTTCTGGGGATGGATGAAAAGCTAAGAATACAAAATAAAGTAAGCATACAAGGGACGAATGGGTCGCTCGCATTATGAATAGTGCTGCCCTCACACAAATGTTAAATGTTATGTTTTATTTAACGACGCTAGCAACTGTAGAGGTTATATCAGCGTCGCCGAATGTGCCGGAATTTTGTCCCGCAGGAGTTCTTTTACATGCCAGTAAATCTACTGACATGAGCCTGTCACATTTAAACACACTCATACAGGAACAAGACGACCATAGAAGAGCAACACTTACTTTCTCAACAGAATGCAATTAAATTATTAGCATATTGATATCATGTAAATACGCAATGGATGTCATTTTATACGTAACAATATCCATCTCTGTTCTTTTGCACTATTTGATAGCTATAAATTTATGTTACAAAAGGCATTGTGTGTCTATTTTGAGTATGACATAACGGTATTGGGGAGTGAACCAATTTGTTTCAGACAATGGTCACAATGGAATAGATACTTAGAGTGATTTAGAAGGAATAGCAAGTAGTTTAGGGGCTGATTATGTGGACTATTCTGAGTAAAATGTTAATATAATCATGTGTCTTATTTTCAATGTGTGTTGGTCCTTCTTCTCCACTCATCATTAACTTTCACTGGTCGCATTATTTTCCTCAAAATCTTTCGTTCAAAAACGGCCAGCCGTACAAATTTAGTAACAGAAACATTATATAAAGAGCAACATTGTTAATCCCACCCAAGTTCACAGCTTATGCCTTGGCAGTCCGAAGTATGCATAAAATGAGAGGGAAAATGTTTGAAATGCCCCAAAAGTTCTCCAATTCAGTCGCAAACTTAGCCCAGACGTCCTGTCTAGATCGGCCTGAAAGGTAAATATTTTAGGGAATTCGCCCAAAAATTACAGCAGTTACTTTAAATCGTAGGAATATTTACTGACATTATATGAAAAGGTTCGGTGATAGATAAGTTGCTGATTTTGTGAGATTTGTAGAAGAGAATACATCTGAAAGGCAAGTTATCTCTGAATAATTTTATTATTCCTCAATGGTTCAATTATATGATTGCTCCATTAACGACACATTAATTCCTCTATCAATATGCTGTGTATTTTAAAATCAATGTTAATGAACTACAATTACAGTCATTATAAGAAACTGGATGTAAGTAGCTCTTTTTTTTTACATATTTCTTTTCCTGAAGACACGCAGTTAAAAGAAGGTGGGAAGTTAATATTGGAGTTGGTAAGAGCAATGGAAGGAAAACATTTCAAAGAATTAAACTGGAATGACAAGAAGTTGAGAAGTGCGGTATAGCAAAGTGCTTACAAAAACAAAGAAGCCGCTGAGAAAGAAGAATAACAATAAATTACCGAACTAGTTAAAGTAACTATATATATCAGCCGCAGAAGAAATACAGACGCCTTTATAAGAACAACTCCAGAGGCAGTGCAATATCGGCGCTTCTTTCCAGTACAATTTCTATACGCTTGAAGTTTGTCTGGCTGGAAAACATTTACATCTTTTGCAAAGTCTGTGATAAAGTAGCGGAGTTCCTTCATAGTATCTTCGTATATACAAGAAATTAACATATCTTTCTTTTTAAAATAATTAATTGTTTAGGTCGATGTAGGCCAACACTTCTGTAACAGGGAAGAACGAATCTGAAACGGCTGAAATGTTAGGATTAAGATACCAGTGCTCCAATATAGCTCACTCAATGTTTCTCATGCTTACCGGCATGGAATATCATCGATAAACTTAAAGAGTCAAGCGATACTGCTTCAAAAATATAGAAAATATTAGCTACAGACCATGGTCTATTTCGTTCATATACCTACTAGTGCACCAATGGAATGTAAGAATGTCCTGAATTAATAGCAATCAGTGTTGTTTAACAAAGCAAATTTTATCGATTTTGTAATGTCATTTTGTCTTCTCGCTGGCGATTTACAAAAATATTGTTTCCTGCTTGGTAGGCTACGTAAATATTTAGAGGTTAATGGAGTTTACCATAACCTATCTATCCGTTAGCCTAAAAATAATCAATCGACATCAATTTTCTCATGACCAAGTAAAACAAATAAATTGATTTTTACGAAAATCCACTTCCATTATTTTATTTATTCAGTTATATACTTATATATTTATTGATTTAGTTACTTCGTTATTTACTTAATTATTTATTCATTATTTAAATATTAATTATTTACGTAATTATTTATTTACTTACTAATTATTTACTTATGTATTCATTTATGTTTATTTACTTATTTATTTATATTTCTTTACTTATTTACGTATTCACTTGCTTGCTTACTTATTCAGTTATTTACTTAACTATTCACTTGCTTATTTTACTTACTTGTATACTTAATTATTCACTTATTTATTTACTTAATTATCCACTTACTTATTCACTTATTTATTTAATTATTCAATTATTTATTTACTTAATTATTCACTTATCTACTTGCTTAATTATTTACTTAATTATTCACTTATCTACTTGCTTAATTATTTACTTAATTATTCACTTATCTACTTGCTTAATTATTTACTTACTTATTCACTTAATATTCACTTACTTATTTACTTAATTATTCACTTATTTCATTAATTATTCATTTATTTACTTATTTATTCACTTAAATGCATATAGAGTGTTAGTTGGGAGACCGGAGGGAAAAAGACCTTTAGGGAGGCCGAGACGTAGATGGGAGGATAATATTAAAATGGATTTGAGGGAGGTGGGGTATGATGATAGAGACTGGATTAATCTTGCACAGGATAGGGACCGCTGGCGGGCTTATGTGAGGGCGGCAATGAACCTTCGGGTTCCTTAAAAGCCATTTGTTGTTTTGTAATTATTTAGTTATTTAATTAATTGTTCACTTAATTATTTATTTACTTAATTATTCACTTACTTATTTAGTTACTCCCCACTAACACATTTATATTTATTTATTTATTTATTTATTCATTCATTCATTCATTTCATTAATGCATTCATTTAATTATATATATATAGATATATTTATTTATTTATTTATACGCGTAAAAATGTGTTGGGGGAAAATGATGATGTAGGCCTAGAGTAAGTATAAATGATTCTCATAATTTAAACAGTATCAGATTTTTTCCAGCTAAACCTAATGCTTTTTACAATCATTAGAGGGAGATGAAATTTTAAATTCTATAATGGGGGTATATTTAGGTACTATTGGCGACACTGGGTGTTTCTTCGCCATTTATTCATAACAGTAATGACGATAGAAGCCACACTTACACGAACAAATTATCGATCACTATCGATTAGTATAGGTCTGGTATCTTTGAACGCCAGTGTACCTATAGAGCGTGGTAACGGAGCTCGATTGTAGAGTGTAACATAAGAATTTGGTTATGAGACGTAGACAGAAATATAACTGACAACATAAGAAACTAAATTGTTAAGGATCGCACACAATGATTGAGAAAATATACATTATGTGCCAACATCAAGATAATATTTATTTTACATCTGTCAATTTTACGAAACTTCGACAAGAGCCAAGTTAGTTAAAATTAGCTTTTATTACTTACTTGTTATGCTACAAAACATCACATTTCGCCCATTAAATTTCTCATAAATCGGATGAATGCATCATATCTCCCAAGACGATCGTTATAGATTTGTTTAAAAAGGCAGGGATTTATAATTAATCGTCTCTCCCTATATAGACTATTAGTTTGTGCAAATAAAGGATCGAGCCATCAATTACGAAGTCTACCCATGTTCCCCGATTTTTTCCAATATCTTATTCAGCAATCCTCTCAACTCCGTTCTCTCTTATTCTGAAGATAGGTATACTCATTCTATTTATAACTTCTTTCACCAACCCAGTCTTTTATTAGTTGAATTCCATACTGTTCACTAACATCTTTTTGAAAGCAAGATCTGATACACAAATTGCGTCTATGATTATACAGTAGATAAATAGAAACTCTCTAAAATAAACAATACAAGTATTTTGCTATTTATTATTCCATATTTTGTAAGAACAGTCCAAAAAGATTCGAGTTTTGTTCCCTTTGTCTATATTACACCTTAACACGAACAAAACAGCGTTTAGAACATAAATTATAACATGATAATTTCTTCAGTGTGATTTCACAACTCAAAATCAAATATTCCCATCGGGGCAGATAGAAAATTTATTTATTTTTCTTCCGTCATGTTAATAATGCCAAAAACTAGTGCTTGTACAAAGTATGGCCACTCTAACGCAAATACGAGAGCTTTCCAGAAAGTACGTTTCCCTGGCGTCCTTCACAGAAAGAAAACACAATTTCATGCAAAGATTTTTTGGAACAGATACAGAAAGTGTTGAGCTATTTTTCAACATCTTCCCCACTGGAACTGAGAAATTTGTCATACCAGGTGATCAGCAGAGAGATGCAGACGGCTGTCATACTCTGGTTCCGATCCCAGGCGGCAGACTTCCACGTAGTGCTGCTCATCGGAGTGACTACTACCGCGGAGGAATCGGAGATTACGAATAAAGCTCTCCACCGGTGATCTCCGGTACTATCGTAGGTGGAACAGGGAACATACGGAGGGATACGGTGGTTCGAAACGAAGCGAAGTTGGAGGACGTAGAGCTCAAGGACGACCGGCGCGTATGGACTGAGGGTAGTTGTGAGTGGAATAAAATGGCAACAAATCGTATATCCGTCGCATGGAAATTCTTTAATGTAGTTGGAGATAATAATAAAGTCGCACGCTGTTAACTTTGTCGGCGAATTTACTCTAAGGGTGGTGGTACTTTGAATTTGTTAGACCATTTGAAGCGATCGCACAATCGCGAACTTGATGAAACTAAGTAAGTAAATTTAACTATTCAAAACACTTTTGAACTCTTTTAAAAAGCGTGTTTACTTTGATTTATATATAAAAGTTCTAATAAATAATTTCGTGGTTTTGTGTGCAGACAGAGTAACATTACGAATGAAAAACTGAAAAGCAGAAGAATCTCAGCAAAAAAGGACCCTCTAAGATTGATCCAGCAAATTGTTACGAGATGAAACTCCAAACTTCAGTGACGAGCCGCTTACTTGAAATGAAATATGAGTTGGGGTTTGCCATAAAAGCCAAACGCTCCTAGGACGCTAACAGGTCCGTATTTGGAAATCTCTATGGCGTGGACCAGGTTAGATAGATTCTCTGAGTAGGTCTAAATTTTAAAATGTAGGTATGTAAGTGTTTACGCTAACATTAAGAGCCGCGGCTGTGGTACTCGTACTCGCTGTCAAAAATAAATTATTGCCATTCAGATACACATTGACGGTTAATTAGTGACATTATCGTTTTCGTAGTTTTAGAATTACGCAAAACATTTGATACGATTTTTTTTAACTGCTTTAGTGCTATTGTTCCAAAGGTCCACAGCCTAGAAAAAAAGTCTTTAAATTTCTATAAAACGTAACTTTCGAGGCAATAAAAATCATACATAATTATGGAATATTTAAAAGGCAACTTGAGTCACCAGATTAAAATATTGAGTTTCATTCTGAAACTAAAGAAACGTGTGGTAATAATATAATTACAATTATCCTTAAGTTGATATCCGCTTATATTTTTTATTACAGAGGAAGAGTGACGCGTTTTAGAAGAGACAGTTCAAATACTGACACCCTTTAACACAATGATCACAATCCTGTCTGGTGAAGAATCTTAATAAATTATTTTGGACAGTAAATTTTAAACTATTGATACCACACGTTTCTTTTGTTCCATTCTGAAACTCCCTTAATATATTTTACATTAAACTAAACCGATTAGAATAATAATTGACAAAAACTGTTTGTGAATAAACGAGTGTTTCCAGGAAAATTATAAATGTTTACATTAGCTACTGAAAAGCTTTACTTCTGCGTTAGTTTTCAGTTAATTTTAATGTTATTAATTTGATCAATGACATAAAACTAATACGCATTTCCACATATACTATGAATTTGAAAACTAGAAAAAAAAAATCTGTCAGCTAACATAGTACTTCAGGCAAAGCAGAAAAAAAGAAGAGCCGAAGAAAGAGAGAGAGAGATGTAAATAAAAAAGAGAAAATAAACAGCAAAAAATTACAATCTTATTCTAAAAGATACGCCGACGTCAGCGGACTCCAATCACTACCTGATCCGATTAAAGGAATGCTCAGCGGAAAATGTATGTCTGCGCCACAGCACATATACAACCTGCGCGGCATCAATCGGTGGTAACCGGAGGTCTCCGATTGAAATCGCACAAATAACCGCTCCGGAAAAAACCCTAATCATAAGCAGCACTACTTCTACGACACAGGGATACAAAAGTTCATCCCGTGGTATGACAAATATCTCAATTTCGGTGGGAAATATGTTGAAAAATTGTTCAGCAATTTGTTGTAACTGTTCCAGTATATCTTCCCATGAAATTGTTTTTCTTTCTGTAAACGGTTCCAGCTAAACTTACTTTCTGGACGGCCTTCGTAATTGCGCTCGAGTGGTCAACATTTGTATAAGGACTTGTTGTGACATTATTAATATGGTAGAAGAAAAACAAGTGAAGTTTTCTATCTTCCCCCATGACAATGTTTGCTTGTCAGTACGTGAGAGCTTATCTGGGCTCTGACATTAAAAATGCCCTTGGGAGACGTTTCGCTTAATGTCCTTAGCAAAACCTCTCACAAAAATCTTATAAAATAAATGTGCAATTTACCTATTTGCCAGCTTGCAGCAATTTTTATTTCTAAGCCATATCTGCTGACAATCTCGTCAGATCTTTAACAGAACTTCACTTTGACTACCACTAACAAAGATGTGTCTTGTATAGCACGTGATGGTTTCAAGTACAGAAAAATACGAGTGATGTGCTGTAGAGAAATATCATGGAGGTGTACTTTTAAAAGTTTGTTCAAGTAGAATTGTAACGAAAGGTACAAGTACCTGTATTTAAGCAAATCTGGAAACCATTCACATGAAACATCTACCGCGTACACATTGGACAGCCATATTTTACGA
Organism: Periplaneta americana; assembly: GCF_040183065.1. NCBI lineage: Eukaryota > Metazoa > Arthropoda > Insecta > Blattodea > Blattidae > Periplaneta > Periplaneta americana. The sequence goes on along the minus strand of NC_091123.1, from coordinate 131,019,007 downwards.
AATAGTGGTAAGTGTAAAGCAGAGGAGTGGTTACGTGAGAAACTAATACGACGGGAGTTATGTGCAGTAGAAAATACTTAATTGAACTAGACAGTCATTTTGAATGTTCGAATAGTTATGTTGCTCCTGAAGGTTTGAAACTTACTTTATTACAATAACTGAAAACCATGCAAGTTGCCACCAATAAAAATTAAGAATTTGTTTATGTTGATATTGAAAGTGAAATTATTATGTTAACAACTCAATGTAATTTACAATTTTTATGCACTGATGAAGTCAATATTTTAGTTGATGAAATTTTCTATGTATGTCCCAAGTTTTTTCGCAATTGTACACGTTGCACGGAATAAGAAACGGTGTCTGCTTTCAGTTAGTATTTTGCTTCCTTCCCTGTAAGTCGGCTCAGTGCTATGAAGCGATGTGGATTCTAATACGTAGAACATGCAATCCATGTATTGTAGGTCCCTATCACCACGGCATGGCGCGTCCTCAGGTTGCGGATCGAGGAGACGGCCTCCAGATATGGAGGGTAGCTGAGAATATATTGAATAAGCAGTAGCGGACAGCCGATGAGGGGTGGTCTTCCAGCTTGGGGGTTGGGCGAAGGGCTAACAACCCATCACCGTAAAAAAAAACAGCTTGTTACGAAACCTTCAAATAAGCCACGGAATGGGACTGATTCTCTGGCACTAAGTATATGATTATGTCTCGTGACGAGAATAGTGTACGGAATGGAAATATAAACATTGGAAATTTATCCTTTCAAGAGATGGAAAAATTCAAATACCTAGGAGCAACAGTAACAAATATAAATTATACTCGGGAGGAATTTAAACACACAATAAATGTGGGAAATGCCAGTTATTATTCGGTTGAGAAGCTTTTATCATCCAGTCTGCTGTCAAAAAATCTGAAAGTTAGAATTTATAAAACAGTTATGTTACCGGTTGTTCTTTATGGTTGTGGAACTTTGACTCCAACTTTGAGAGAGGAACATAGGTTAAGAGTGTTTGAGAATAAGGTGCTTCGGAAAATATTTGGGGCTAAGAGGAATGAAGTTACAGGAGAATGGAGAAAGTTACACAACACAGAACTGCACACATTGTATTCTTCACTTGACATAATTAGGAACATTAAATCCAGACGTTTGAGATGAGCAGGACATGTACCACGTTTGGGCGAATCCAGAAATGCATATAGAGTGTTAATTGGGAGGCCGGAGGGAAAAAAAAACTTTTGGGGAGGCCGAGACGTAGATGGGAAAATAATATAAAAATGGATTTGAGGGAGGTGGGATATGATGATAGAGACTGGATTAATCTTGCTGAGGATAGGGACCAATGGCGGGCTTTTGTGAGGGCGGCAATGAACCTCCGGGTTTCTTAAAAGCCAGTAAGTAAGGAAGTAAGTAAGAACATGCAGTACTTTTGGTTTGCACTTTTCACCTGTGACAGTGATACTTGATTTAAAAAAATCTGCAAATGTAGGACTTCTTAGAGTTTATTCTGAAACTGAAATAAGAAGTTGTAGTTTTCATTTAGAACAGGCTTTCTTTGGTAAAGTTCACTATTTAGATCTAAAATATGATTATTTAAAGAACACAGAAAATGGCATATGTTTGAAATATTGCTTTGGACTGTCATTCTTTCTTCATAGTGATGTAGAGGAAGCGTATTAAAGTCAATAATTCCTGAAAACATCCAAATTGTCTGTTTTGCTCATTATTCGGTAGAGACGTACGAAGAACCAACTTCCACGTTCCCACTGCACATACGGGCCGCACCTCCTACAGCATGGGTGTCCAAGCGCCTATAGAATCAGGAGATATTGCACGGCAAGCATGCTCTGCTAAGGTCAATAACTTTACATATAAAATAGGATAAACGACCTTAAATAATATGTGCTGCGGATTGCTTACGCCAGGGGTTAACTCGTACGAGTTACAAATTATTGCACATCTATGTCCTATAATGACGTCAAGAACAACAAATGGGCTCGAATCTTATCACGTCATTTAATGTAGCCTACTGCATTCTACTGATCTCGTTCCTACTGTAACGGGTCCACTGATTTAGCTGTTGATTATTTGTCCTCTTGTTGCTGAACTTTCTTTTTATGTGCCCTAACAAATTTCACATGTGTCTCTGTTTGAAGTTTTTTCAGCACATCTAAAACTATAAACACAGAACGGTGTGGAGAGCATAATACATCACTTAAGGAAATTAAATGTATGGAATATAACTGAATAAAACTTGAGTGAGTATGCAATTTTTATTTATGTAATTGTTATTTTATATTTTATTATTACTGAAAATTTTCTAAATATTTAACTATTTTCAATTAAACTTTATAATTTCAGAAATGATACGGTAGCCCCATCAATATGGACGATGACGAAGATGGCGAGCGCCAGATGAAATATATTCTTGTAACGTGAAATCAGATGAAACCAATTCACGGACGAAGACGAAGAAGACGAGCGCCAGCTGAAATATATTCTTGTAACGTGAAATCAGACGAAACCAATTCAAGGATAAGATCAAGATGACGAGCGCCAGATGAAATATATTCTTGTAACGTGAAATGAGACGAAACCAATTCATGGACGAAGACGAAGACGACGAGCGCCAGATGAAATATATTCTTGCAACGTGAAATCAAACGAAACCAATTCATGGACGAATACGAAGATGACGACCGCCAGATGAAATATATTCTTGTAACGTGAAATCAAACGAAACCAATTCATGGACGAAGACGAAGATGACGAGCGCCAGATGAAATATATTCTTGCAACATGAAATCAAACGAAACCAATTCATGGACGAATACGAAGATGACGTGCGCCAAATGAAATATATTCTTGTAACGTGAAATCAGATGAAACCAATTCTTGGACTAAGACGAAGATGACGAGCGCCAGATGAAATATATTCTTGTAACGTGAAATCAAACGAAATCAATTAATGGACGATGACGAAGATGACGAGCGACGAAGACGAAGATGACGAGCGCCAGGTGAAATATATTCTTGTAACGTGAAATCAAACGAAATCAATTAATGGACGAAGACGAAGATGACGTGCGCCAAATGAAATATATTCTTGTAACGTGAAATCAGATGAAACCAATTCTTGGACTAAGACGAAGATGACGAGCGCCAGATGAAATATATTCTTGTAACGTGAAATCAGACGAAACCAATTCATGGACTATGACGAAGATGACGAGCGACGAAGACGAAGATGACGAGCGCCAGATGAAATATATTCTTGTAACGTGAAATCAGACGAAACGATGCCATGGGAATTTAGGTAAGTTAAATATCTGGTGTTGGTGCTGTTATACAGTGACTGGCACATATGCAAAAGGCCTGCTCTTCCTTCCATTGGCGCTTATGTCATCTACCTCCCCGAAATTGGCGCTTTTGATCGCCAGCCATGTGAACGTGAGGCCAGCAGCCGGCTGGTCGGCATTGGCATTCTATGGGCTGTCGCGCCACGGATTTTAATATAGTAATGATAACATCAAAGTGCATGAAGAACTGCAGTATTGAAAGAAATTCTCTTTGCAGTTGTACTGTCCCATACAAAATTAACATGTCATATCTGTAACCGAACGTATTTCCCCCTCTACTGATGATCTGTCAGCTGTAGGCCTATATTAGATTCAGTTTGTAAGTTTGTTAATCATATGGTTTTCTTGACACACTCTGTATAGTGCACATCATTTAGATAAGGAATATCCTACCGATTCCTGAAGTTGTACAACCTGGCCATCTAACTATGAGTTTGTGAAGCAGATGTAGAAACGGTACATTTACCTCATCTCCCAATTACATTAGGGACATCGAATGAGTCCGTAACTCCACCTAACTGCATCATTCCAACTTTCATGTAACTGAATTCCTTGAACATTGAGAGATCTTTGTGCAAGAACGTCTCAAATGGATAGACGAGAGGCAATTTAGCCAATTGAACTGGAAAATGCGATCAACTGACAATTCTTACTTCCTGCGTTATTTTTTCCCTCCGATGGTAAAAATCTCTAGGGATATTATAGCGCGATTTGAGATAATTATTAATGGATAATAGAACGTGAGGTAATTTACAAGTCGGTGTGGTTCAAAAGGGAATTAGTTATAAAAATTGATGAAGATAGTATTTTCTGCTGAAAGTTTCCTTAAGCGTTTATTATACTAAAAAAAATTAAAGAATATTCATGAAAATATCAATTTCTCTACAACGGGAACTAAAGTGAAGGATTTTAAGACAAATAATATGAGTGAAAAAAAAAGTTATTTTTAATATCAGATTACTGAGGAAGCGTGTAATATTATCTAAGATGTAATATACATAGCTATTCACGTCTATTAAACAGCACTTATAGCCGGTTTCTAGATCGTTGGATAACTTGTTATTCTGTTCATAAATATGAAAATTACTGTAAAAATATTTCTAGAAACTCAAGATAACTTCATCCTGCAGTAAATCATTGGATAAATTATTAATTCGTAAATGGTTGGATATCTATTTATCTGACGATACGTTTTCAATATGGCGGACAGAAAACAGCTGTTAGCCACAGTTCCACATTATTTTTTTTGTGTATTTTCTTGAAATTTCTGATGTTTTTACTGAACAAAACAAAAATAATATGGATGTAATAAGTGTCTCTAGTTCTTCTTCATCTGCTGATAAATAAGTTATACAAATAGTTGAAAGAATAAAATTGTGAATCCAAGAATATTCCGAGGAAGGTAAGAAATATCATAAAATTATTTCATTTATAAGCCGAAGCCAAGAACATCGTTAATGAATTAACTACTTTTCTTGCTTCCCAGATGTCGTAAGTTGAATTTTATTGATGGTACTCAAAATTTAGAATACATGAAATGACTCTGGAAACAGATATAGGCCTTAATCAGGCCCATTTAAACAAGGAACTGAATTGAATTTGATAAAATAATTTCCGTGTGTTGGCCTAATTTGTACTTTAAATACTATTAACTCAATAGCAAATTATTACTTATTCATTTAACCAGAATAAGTAAGATTCACATTAATCATAGCATTTTTAATCCAATAAAATGTTCAAATTCAAGAACATCCTTGCTGATTATAGTATTACATCTCTACTGACTTATTTCGGAATTAACTTATCAATGGATAATTTATTTATAACGAGAAATTTAACTTGTTCGGTTGTAGAAACAGAAAAATGATCATTAGATAAATTTTATCCAACAGATAGTTTATTCATACTTCATTTCATATATCTGTAGAAACCGGCCAAGAGATTCAATTATAGAGACTATTTTTAGCACAATACAATGCCATATGAACTTTGGTCTTATTCTCAGCATTTAAGAAGCTACAGGTCTTTGAAAACAGAGAAAATGTTGCGTCGTTGAGTACAACGAAAGGGAATCGATTGCCCCAGGCCTTAACTCAATACTACGCCTCTTCAGACTGTTGCTATGTGTACGTCAGTCGCTAGTATACGGATTGAACACTAAAATTAGAATATTTCAAATGCGGCTGAAGAACTGCAGTACCTACTAAAAATATTTTGTAATGTGTTATAATAGTAACTCAATATATTTTTACTTTACAGTTTACAAATATAGCATTAATTTCTCGTTAGTTGTTTTTAAAATGAAGAGTGAAACCTATACACAAACATTGAAGTCATTTTCAAGCTTTTCACATTTCAAAATAGTAAGACCCCTAAATAGTAATATTCTAGCAATCTTCAATCTTTTCGAAAGATATTTCTGTTTAAAAGGAAATTAAAACAAAAATACATTATTAAAAGTCCGTTTTAAATAACGGATCATTAGTAGGGGTATTATTTTATGGTGATTAGTATATCCTGATTTCGGTGATTAAAATGGTTTGATTTCGGTGAATATTTTGTAAAAAAAAAAACAGTAATTTCGTTCATATTTCGCATCCTAAAGAAACATAAAAAGTAATGAAATAATTTTTTTTATTGTTATTGATACAATCCCTTTGAATCTAGGATACTTTTCTTAAAACATTAATATTACATTCATAATTCAATTTCATTCGAACTGCTGGAACTGCCTTCTTGAACACACGATGACAGTTGTTGCGGGAAAGAGAAATGACCGTTGTCTGTTTGCGCTGCTCCCTAGAAGTTGTCCTTGATACTATGCGTACATCGTTACCAGATACAACACGCACGTAATGCTGAAGATCAAATGTGTAGGAATGTTCTTGTACTCTATTATAGCGAAGGAAGTTTTAACTTTTTATTCGGAGGGAAGTCATTTTTTGTGCGAATTCTCCGTGAAATCTGTTTTCTTAATAAAAATATCATGATTAAAATGTAATTTACTGAATTTATATAAATTTCGCGAAAATTCGCGGATATATTTTATTTAATTTCGGTCTGTCATTAACCTTTCAGTACACGCCAATCAGGACGTTTCTTTTCATTATTATATTTTCTAGAAAGGGTTTACAACATTGAGGTTTTAGATATCATCAAAACCAAGCTCAGATAATAACATTCTTTAGTTTCAGTCTTTAATTTGCTCGTAAAACCATTTGAAGGATATCTGTGTAAACTGCATGTAAATAACAAGGTATTGTAAAGACATGTCTTCAGAAAGCATTGAGATATAAAGACTTCTGAAGGATAATCCAAAGACAATAGGACAAAAGTTATTCAGGTATTAGGCCTATTATACACAAAGATTTTCACAACAAAGTAAAGATTATCAACGTGTTTCCAATGTTAATTTTGTAGGTAAATGTAGAAAGTATTTGAAATTTACACAAATTATTATCTATTATGATCAGGGAAAGGATTTATATGTAAATACATATTTACTTATAAAGCTAATATAATTTATATTTTGCATTATCTTTATGTTTCACAATGTGTAGGGTTGAAAAATCCTACTTTTATTTTCCATATTTTTCCATATTTTAGAGTTTAGTACATATTTTCGTTAATTTCCATATATTTTCCATATTTCATATAAAACAGTCCATATTATATTAGGTTTAACAATAAAACAAAACAAAATTCCATTAACTTTTAAAAATACATTTCAACAATAGAGATTTAAACACATGTTCAGTAATCCCTTTAACATCAGAGTTATTTGAAAATTAGCAGTCCTATCAACAATGGGAAAGTAAGTTACAAAACTGTATTAATTTAATTTAAAATTTTTAACAGACTTCAGTTGTGCAGCTCAACAGTTAAATGCCAGTCAGAGTACACATAGGTTCAGTTTTGTAAATCATACTATAAAGACGGTAAATATGCCAAAAGTACGTCATTCAGTCAATTTAAAATCAAAACTAACAAGTTACATTTCAGAATTTAAAGAAGATGGTTTATCAACTGACAATAAAATATTATTTTGTAATTTGTGTCAGTGTGCAGTATCATCTACACAAAAGTTCCTGGTGCAACAACACATTACAACTAGTAAACATCAGGCCAACAAACAACTAAATTCCAAGCAGAGACAATTGTTTTTAACACAACCAACAACATCGAATGTAAGATCTGAGTTTAACATCGACCTGTGCCGTTCTCTCATCTCTGCTGATATTCCTCTCTACAAACTAAAGAATAAGGTCTTCAGGGAATTCCTTGAAAAATATACTCAACATACAATCCCGGATGAGTCAACACTTAGGAAGACGTATGCTCCATCCATCTACGATGAGACAATACAGAAGATAAGAGATGAAATTAAAGATAGTTCAATTTGGGTTTCCATTGATGAGACTCCCGACAAAGAAGGTAGACTTGTTGGTAATGTAGTTATCGGTTTGTTAAGTGAACAATATTCTGAACGAATTCTTTTACATTGTGATGTTCTAGAAAAGTGCAATAACAAAACTATAGTTAAACTGTTCAACGAAGCTATGGGTATCCTGTGGCCAAAGGGTATTATGTACGATAATGTGTTATTCTTTATTAGCGATGCTGCCCCTTATATGGTCAAAGCTGGACAAGCATTATCTGTTGTATATCCTAAATTGACTCATTTTACTTGTGTGGCGCATGCATTTCATCGTGTGGCAGAAGTGGTCAGAGACAATTTCCCTAAAGTAGATTTGTTGATTTCATCAGTGAAAAAAGTATTTCTCAAAGCTCCCAGTAGAGTTAACGTGTTGAAAGAAATGTACCCTGAAATTCCATTGCCACCAAAGCCAATTTTAACTAGATGGGGTACATGGCTAGAAGCAGTTGAATATTATGCCGAACATATAGACTCTATTAACAATGTTCTCCTTGCATTGGACTCTGAAGATGCAGTCTCAATTGATACTGCGAAAACAGTTACCTGTGACATAAGTGTGAAGAATGACTTAGCTCACATTCAGCATACATTTTCATGCATCATAAAAACGCTCAAAAGTCTCCAAAATAGGCACCTTTCACTATCTGAAAGTTTTGAAATTATAAATAGTACTGTGGAACAACTGAATCGTGGTAGAGGTAAAGTTGCAGATGCAGTAAGAGCTAAGGTGGACACTGTACTTTCAAAAAACCCTGGATATGAAGAACTACAAAAGGTTGTTGCTGTGATGAGTGGTGAATCAACAGTGAAGATTAACTTGGACTTATCCCCAGCAGACATTGTGAAATTGAATTATGTACCAGTTACTTCTTGTGACGTCGAACGCTCTTTTAGTCAGTATAAATCTATCCTCAGAGACAATAGAAGAAGATTCACTTTTCAGCACTTGAAAGAAATGTTTGTAACCTATTGTTATGGTAACAGACAATAAAAATTGTGTTTTGTTGAAACTACATTGGAAGATAAGGTACGTCCATTATATTTTTTGTTTAGTTTGATTAAAATGTACCAATATTTAACGTACATAGTCATTTTTTTATAATTTTAAGTCCATATTTAATTCCATATTTTGGTAAAAATCCATATTTAATTCCATATTTTGGTAAAAATAACTACATATATATTTACATATTTCATATATTTTTAGTCCATATAAATCCGTTCCCTGATTATGATAAATAAAATAATTATGTTTAAAAACTACATTTATATTTATTTATGCCATCCTAGCATTATAAAGAGGTTTTTAATGCATCAGATATTGTGCATATTCGTCTTATTATAGCACGCGTGCCAATAAAAGCAATGACGTATTCGCTATGACGCAATTCCGGAACGCTTGCTATCTTGCTTACCGCTTTTACGCGTCGTGTAACAAGAAATTAAATGCAGGACAGAAGAGAAGGTAATGTATCATTTATTTCCAATCTTTAACAATTTTGTATTACTTCTGTAACATCACATAAAACAGGTCTGGGTTCAGAGAAACTTTATTACCGAAATAAAGGAACATTTTGTAACATAACCTGCAAGGTCATACATTTATCTTTGTTCAGTGTCAATACCAGGCGCAACTATTCGATACGAACGTATGAAGATTTTGTCAGTTATGGATCCCTATTTCATATTTTATTTTCTACAATTTATAATGCTAAGATTCCATAAAGTGTTGTATCCAACTCGTGGATTATCATATTATGTCACTCGTGAAAATAGTCGCACTCATTATCATTCGTGCGACAAACATTCACTCATGCCGTAATTATCAAGATTATCCACTTGTTACATAAATAACTATAATACACGGTAATTCACGAGGATTTACCGTCCTTTACGAAGCTTATTTCCGGAGACATTCCTAGCAAAAAATGCCATATAAACATGGGTCCTATTCTCAATATTTACAGAGTTACATTTCGTTCTTGGAACGCATTGCTGTGAACGCGTGATCTTGGTCAGCGTGCAGTCAGCAGCCAGCGCGAGCGCTACGGAAATCAAAGATAGCCGTATGCAGTTACGTAGAGCGACGAGTGCCGTTCACAAGCGTGCGGCCAAGTGTACTCAAACGGACGGCGACATTTTTAAATGTGTTGTAAACTCTTCAAGACTGTAAATTAGGATGTTAAATTGAACTGCAAATTAAGTCGGTGGAAGTGGTGTGATTTGTAATAATTTTTGTGATAAGTGTGTAAGAATAATGTAATTTTTTAGTTAAAAATAGAAAAAGATGGCTGTACGAAGCAACTAAGGAGTTGACAGCACATTTTAGCTTCATAATACTTAATATTTACAATAAATATTTGAGGAGAAAAATTCGCTCCGGCGCCGGGGATCGAACCCGGGTCCTTGCTTCTACATACCAAGTGCTCTGACAACTGAGCTACGCCAAATTCAATCCACAGCACCGGATCGAACTCTCCTCCTTCAATGTTTCCCTTTTAGCCTGACTCCAAGTTAGGCGTATATGTTGACGTTTTTATGTCCAAGTCAACTGCCATTATACAAGGGGCGCACTCAGCTGAGTGACTTATTTGGCCGGGATTCCGCAGTTAAGTGCACAGTAATCTGTACAGAATATGCACTACTAGCTATGAGAATATTGAAGATTTATTAATTTGTCCTACATGGATTTGAGGGCGGTGGGCTATGACGATAGAGATTGGATTAATCTTGCTCAGGATAGGGACCAATGGCGTGCTTATGTGAGGGCGGTGATGAACCTCCGGGTTTCTTAAAAGCCAGTAAGTAAGTAAGTAAGTAAGTAAGTAAGTATTAATTTGTCCTACAGAATAATATCTGTAATATTTACAATTAATATTCGAGGAGAAAAATTCGCTCCGCGCCGGGGATCGAACTCGCTGAGTGCGCCCCTTGTATAATGGCAGTTGTCTTGGACATAAAAAATACGCCTAGCTTAGAGTCAGGCCAAAAGGGAAACACTGAAGGAGGAGAGTTCGATCCAGTGCTGTGGATTGAATTCGGCGTAGCTCAGTTGTCTGAGCGCTTGGTACGTAGAACCAAGGACCCGGGTTCGATCCCCGGCGCCGGAGCGAATTTTTCTCCTCAACTATTAATTGTCAATATTACAGATATTATTCTGTAGGACAAATTAATAAATCTTTAATATTCATAATACTTGCTAATTAAAGAAATTATACTGCTGATTGGTTCGGTCTCTATTTGTATTATTCTTTTACCTTCAAACTAAAGAAGAAATGTATTTTACAAACAACTTTAAATTAGTGTAACTCTGAAAATATTGAGAGTAGGAACTATGTTTATATGACATTTTTTGCTCAAAATGTCTTCAAAAATAAGCTCCGTAAAGGATGGTAAATCCTCGTGAATCACCCTGTATATTTATGACCTTACTAATAAACCGTTTATAATTTTTATACGAGACTTATGCAGAGTTGGGACAGAAAACGTTACTAATAAACCCTGCATAAGCGATGGATGTATAAACAGGCTGTAACTATACCATGAGAATTGCTTTGCAGTAGTTATATACACGAAACCCCTTGTTAAAGCGTTGTATATAGAGATACCAGCAAAATTAAATGGAAAGATTCTGAGCTGTTATGCATTTCTTAACTTTCAACTGCAGTGGCACAAAGCTGACATTCTCTCTTAAGTTACAGATGAGATAATCATTCTCACTTTGTCGAAAAGAAATCTCGCTGACAAAGAAGTTCCTTTGCCAATTTGGAATGAGGCCAGTTACATTTCCAAGTATCTGGAAGAAACAATCGATAAGATAGACTCAAGCAATCTAGCGGAATGACGGCTTGAGTAGATGAAGCTTTGGGACCGCAAGGCGTGTAATGTCTTGCATTAGAGCCTTCGGCCGTGAAGGTCTCTCAATGTGGAATCGAAAGTACGGAGAGAGTGAAAATGTTGGCAGCAGAACACAGAACAGAATGAAACCTTTGTTATTTTCACTTCTTTTAAGCTTTGTTCTCACTGAGCGACCATACCCATTAAAAAGTTTGTTTTCCACCAGAATAAGATTATCCTTCAGCTATAAATACCCTTTTCTTGTTTTGAATGTTTATTTGTGACTATTACACTTTTACTACGTCATACTACTTTTGACCAATGAAACGGTACGAAAGTACGTATTTCAACCAATCATGACTGCTTATCGCACAATTTTATCGCGTCCCTAGCATTTGTTTAATTTTATCGCGTCCCTAGCATTTGTTTAATTTTGTCACTATCCTAGCATTTGTTTCTTTGTTTGCCAACATTTCAAACTGCCCTGGTCTGGACGTCAAAAAACAGAAAATTACAAACCACTCCAGTCGATGCACAGCACTTTCAAATATGACTCGCATTGGCATTCAAGAACAAGAATTAATAAAGATCACTGGTCATATATGAAGAGCACCATTCGGAAATCCTGAATAAGTTGAGGGATACACCATGTAGATCAACGAGTTCACTTCTTTTACGCACACGTCCAATATAACATCAACTGAACCACGAACCACTAAAACATTGAAATTTGAAAATTGTACTTTCAATAATAGTTTCTTCTAACACTATTCAGGTTTATTTTTTATTTCATCATCGTTAATTAAAACGTTTCTTGTTTATTTCATCATCCCTAATTAAAATTTTCTTACACTTGTTTATATTATTAAGGTTATGTTTGTTATAGCTTCTGCTATATGATATTATGAATATTCACATATCAGAGACTGTTTAATACTAAGATTTATTAAAAATCATCTGTCAAGTGACGTTGATTACTGGGATCGGGATAATTGAAGTGGAATGCAACTGTTTTAATAAAAATGAAACTGAATTAACAAAGCCTTCTTGACCAGTAACCGTTCACAGAGTTCAATGAAGATTCCATAGTGGGCACAACCGATAAGAAAACACTCTTTAATAGCTCATAACTAACTCACTTTTTAATATTTTTCAAGTGTGACCGCTTAAAATAATGAAGTCAGACTAAACTTTGAGGAAGAAAATTCATTCTAAAGTGCTACTGGAAGACAGAACATAAGTGAAGTGAAAAGACGGTTTAGAATGGAGTTTCAACGAGATGTACCAACGCTACTCACAATTGCTCGTTTGCGAGATAAGTTTGAAGATGAAGGAACTGTTCAGAATGTCCATAACAACAATTCCGGAAGACCACGAACATCCACCAGCCTCACAAGAGAAAGAGAAGTCATCGAAAGGTTTCAGCAATCTCCTAGAAAATCTGTTCGGCAAGCGGCTCGTGAGACACGACTTTTAAAATCGAGTGTCCATCGCGTTTTGAAGCGTGCTCAATGGAAAAGTTTGATTAGTCCACGCTCTCAATGAAGATGATCATGACCGGAGAATTGAATTTTGTGAGTGGTACTAAGCAAAATGTGCTTAGGACAATCAAGTTCCATACAAGATTGTTTGGAGTGATGAGGCCACATTTAAGCTAAATGACTCAATTAATCGTCAGAATTGCACCTACTGGGCAATCCTCATGTGACAATGGAACACCATGTGAACTTTACTAGGAGTTACAGTGTGGCGTGGTTTGCCAGCATTTGGTTTAATTGGACCTTTCTTTTTTGATGGTACAGTGACTGGTGCAATTTACCTCAACTTGCTAAAGGAATCCGCGATGCCATGCATCGAAGAGATGTTTAGGAATTAAGAATGGTACTTCCAGCAGGATGGAGCACCTCCTCACTACCACGCGACGTGAGGGCCTATCTTAACGGCCACCTGCAGAACAGATGGATAGGACGAGTACTCCCCTCGCTTACCGGATTTGACTCTGATGGATTTTTTTCTGTGGAGACATGTCAAGCACAATGTTTATAGCACAATCGATGAGTTGAGAGCAGCCTTGAAAGAGAATGTGCCCAAATTCCAATCGAAATTATTAGGAACGTTTTGGATTCCATCGGTCAGCGTTATCAGCTGTGCCTGGACCACAATGGCCAACAATTTGAACAATTTCAATAAATAGCTGGTTTCTATATCGGTTCACATTATTTTTAATTTTGAAACTTTTCTGTACCGGTATCATAATAATTCTTAACGTTGTAATCATTCAAAGAGAGTATACATTTTTTGGCACCCTCTGTACTTTGCTTTATTTATATAACCATAGGTAATATCTGATAGTAGAACCAGAACATTTTGATAACTGTAATACTGTTTTCTTTTGTCTTTTTGTTCCAATTAAACATCTGTAATGTTATTTATTTAAATTATATATAATTCCACGCCGACCAAATGCTATTTCGAGAATGATGAGCGAGATTCGAAGCGCACGAGAATGACGAGACGAGACTCGAAAGACAAGTGCAACAAACACAGCGAGCGAGAGCGGCAGTTAGTTTTGTTCATCTCTAGGGTATGCCCCTAGACATGTTGTGCGTGATGCCTAAAACAATGTATTAAAGGCTTGAGTCAGACACCCTGTACATTTAAACGTTGCCTGTAATCATCCGCACATGCAATTCTTAATGTTGTGTAAGTGAAACAAAGGTAAATTAATACCAATAGAAACGCCCTTCAGAAATCGCTTAATATCACATACATGAGTGCAGAAGGGGCGGAGAGAAACTGAGATCTGAGAAACAATTGAACGAGGCAATGCGGAGACTAACATCCAGGTCGTGTAAACACAAAAGAGAAAATAGTCGAGACAAACGAATTGGTTTGTATTGTAACTCGAAGGAAAACAAGTAAAAGGGAAATAACAATCATACGGCTTCGTAAAGATTCCTACTGCAAAACATTTTGATCCTAATATATTTTTCCTTTTTCCGAAATTTATTTTGTTAAAGCGTACAAATGTCACAAAATGTTTTTTATAAATAAACGTGTTTACTAAACTATTCAATTTGAAATGTGACGCACAAAAATGTGTTGAGCAGTATATTACAAGGTTACAATTTAATTTTATTAATATTCTGAACAAGTCTAAGTAACTAATGTAATAAAAAACCAACCAATCGATCGAACAATCAACTAAACAGAATTGCGACTTAGCCCATTACTCAAGAAATGAATCGATTAATAAAACACTAAAAATAAGAAATACTTCAATCAACTGGCGAATCAATGATAAAAACAATTATTTTTTTTTAGATTCCTACATTATACACATTTAACCCCTTCAGACCTGAATTTATATTAAACAAAACTGAAAAAAAAACTGCTCACACAATCGTTCTGAGGATTAAAAATTCCCAAATCAAGTCCCCACAGAAAATCAAAATTTGGGGACAATTTTGATCCCTGGGGCCCCAAAATTTAAATTTTATTTTTAATTCAGGTATGGAAATGTTTCAAAAATAATATTCTCCATTTCTATTACATTGAAGTTTTCAAAATATTTAAAAGTATCGAAGACATTCCAAAAAAGAAAAAAAGAAACAATGTACACTATAATATACATCAGGCCTGAAAGGGTTAATGTGTTTTGCTTGTAAACCGACGATGGAGATGGTGATGGTCATCACCACCACCACCATCATCATCATCATCATCTTCATCATGGACTGGATTTCGATTCGTTACGCCTCCACATTCAAATCTGCTCCCGCCAATCTTTCGTGATCTTGTATATTTCTCCTCTCTTGTATTTGTAAGCTGTAAGTGGAATAAGACTCTCTTGAATTTTTCTAAATACAGATACCAATTTTCTCTATCATCTAACCTAGTAGTGTCAGAGTTGTAAGCTCCAAAACCGGTTGTGGAGCTAGAGAGTGCAGTCGGAGCGTGGAAACACCGGAGCACGCAACGAGTCATAGTGGAGCGCTCCGCTCCGCTTAGTCTCTGTCTGACAACGCTGATCTAACCTGTACAATATGATATATTTGAATTGTTGTATTCTTCGCATATAGATTCCTTTGTTTTATGCTCTCGAAGACAGCAGTTTCGCAGAGATATAAATAAGGACCGGAAGTTCATAAATTTGCATACTTTTAATGAAGAACATAAATATATGATTACATATTATCTACATGAATTATGAATTTTTTAGTTTATTAAACATAGCTTTGTGTTACATGCACGTCTATATTTTAGTCATTTTTATAAATGCATAATATTTTTAATACTTAAATATTTATAGGGCATACTTGAAAGATTTATAAGATTTTTTTTTTTTTTTTTCCTCATGAATTCAAAAAGCTGTGTCGGAGATAGAATGCTTGAATCATCGTAATGAAACACGAACCCAAAAACATCATGTTAGATCGCCGACTTGCATGCCTCCATAAATATATATATATATATTTTTTTTTGTAAATGTTCATGAGTTCAATAGCACCTGCACCAGTGTTAACCCGATGGGAAACATTGCTCAATGAAACCTTATATTATGCTCAGTATCTACAAGAAGTAATGAGGTGTTAATAATTCGTTGGACTCGCGTAATGCTGCATCTACTGAAACAGCTCAGAATATACTGGCAAACAAAGAGTTGGAAGGGAATTTTTTTATTTACTTTTATCTACTCGTTTTTCCGGTTTACCAAAAGCAATTACGTCACTCGAAACTGTCGGTTCCCCCTTACATGTGTCACTAGCTAAATTTTAAGAAAAAGTCTAATCCGAGTCCTGTTCCTGGCGGTGTTGAACAAAAAATGAAGGAAAAATGACTGATTTTTTTTTAACTTGGATACCAAAAGTTGTGCGATATTCCAGACATTCTCGAAGAAAAACCCCACATCACATCAAAAGCTTTATCTCTGTCTGCAGAACAATTAACATAATAATTAACATCATTTAAATATGCCCCAATAACATCGTGTGACGTGAAAATAATTTTTCAAGATACAAAAATATCTTCAGAGACAAAAGAAGCAGTTCCTCGATTAAAAATCTTCTGCTACACTTTGACCATGAACTGCAGCTTTTTGCCGATTTTAGAAAACAGAACAACAGAACAGAACAACCACTGTAAGTTTATACTCGTTAGCATTCGCACTGTTAGAGGTCTAATTTAATAATACGTTTATTTTTAAATGGTAAACAATAATAGACGTTTATGCCATCCTAGCATTATAAATAGGTTGTTACTGCAACCAATATAGTTCGTAATCGGCTTATTACGGCACGCGTGCCAATAATAGCAATGAAGTATTCGTTATGACGTAATACCGGAACGCTTAGGTCGGGGTGCATGCAACTCGTCTATCTTGCTTACTGCTTCTACGAGCCCGGGTAACAAGAAGTGAAATGCAGGACAGAAGGTAACGTATCATTTATTTCCAATCTTTAACAATTTTGTATCACTTTTGTAATAGCACATAAAACAGTTCTGTGATCGAGAAAAATTATAATAACAAAGTAAAGGAACATTTGTGACACAAAGTTTGATACCTAACTTAGGCCCGATTGTATAAACCATTTAATCTTAGATCAGAGGTTAAATTGATCCTTGTTTCAGCTGAACTTGGAATTTTGTGTTGTATAAAGTCTACTCTGAGATTAATTTGTCTCAAACTAAAGTCAACTTTGACTGAAGAAATTTCTCCGATTAAGTTAGATGATCCAAGTTCAGTTATTTCTTTTCTGTTTGAAATATACGAGTGACAGATTGTGCAAATAAAATATCCATTATTATTAATATTAATAGATATGATAGGTATATATATATTTCTTGCAATTTCTTGCCTTAATACACAAACAATCTTATATTTTATAAGGCTCTATCGTGTTCAGCAGTATCAAATAACATAACCTATAATTATATTGTGATTATAACAACCATTAGTTATTAATGGATATGATAGGTACATTCATAAATTTTCAATTAACTGTATTACTAAACGAAAATTGTCGTTTTATAAAGCTTTATTATGTTTAGCGGTATCAAACACCATAGC
The DNA here is from genome assembly GCF_040183065.1 of Periplaneta americana. NCBI lineage: Eukaryota > Metazoa > Arthropoda > Insecta > Blattodea > Blattidae > Periplaneta > Periplaneta americana. The sequence continues at coordinate 131,001,305 of NC_091123.1, read as the reverse complement.
ATGATAACAACTCGGAGAACAGTAACCTTCTTCTTATTGTCCGCCATTATTTACATAGCACAAAAAACCAGTGTCTCCAACAGAGTGTACGGAAAGTCGCCAAAAAGTAGTTGTAAAGTCGCTAGATTTCTCATTATCAACAAAGAAAGATTAAATTTTGTCACTATGGGGTGCTAAAAAGGTCACTAAATCCCTATATAAGCAATATAAACGTTAAAAGAAATTGTTGTTGAAAAAGAGTTAAAGTCGCTAGATTGGCGACACTGAACAAACCTGTCCGCGCATCACGTATTTCACCTGTTTATGCGATGTTGCCAATTCCTTTTCACGTGAACTTAGATTGCATTGGAACCAAGGTAATTTGATCGCTAGATTGGTGACACTGAACAAACCTGTCCGCGCATCACGTATTTCACCTGTTTATGCGATGTTGCCAAATCCTTTTCACGTGAACTTAGATTGCATTTGAACCAAGGTAATTTGATCGCAGAAAAGTTTTATACAATAGAAGAAGTGTCTGAACTCGGTTCACTTTTCGATCTTCGATCAAAGTTGATCTTTAGTCAGGGAGTTTTACACAATTGGGCCTTATAATACCTGCAAGGTCATCCATTTCTTTTTATGAAATGCCAATGCCAGGCGCTACTAATCGATACGAACATATGAAAACTTTGTCAGCTATGGATGATTTATAATTTATTTCATACAATTTATAATGCTAATATGCCCTAAAGTGTTGTATCCGACTCGTGGATAATCTTATTATGGCACTCATTCATTCATTCTATAATCATCAAGATTATCCACTTGTTGCATAAATAACTATTGTATTTGGGATGTAGGCTAACATTCACATTATTGATATCCATAAATAACCTCACTTCTCTAAATCATAAACTCCACAGCATTTAAGCAATGTTATTTAAACACCTATCATTCAAAATAGACATAATTCACCTCAATAAAGTTGTTGTGCATTGCTAGGGACCACGAAAATTCTTGCCTTATATTTCAGAGCCAGTTACATATTAAATATGAATGCTTCTGATCCGGGGTCAAGGAGATTAATCGGACAAAATTCGAGAGTTAAATATGAACTTCAACTGAGATTACATTAACTTAGATTAGTGTTTGTACAACAGAAAATTTGGGTTGTACTTGACTGGCGGCGATTTTTAACCCATAATCTCGGTTCAAACACTTTATACAACCGGCCCTTAGAGTAGGCTATCATCACAGTCTAGTATATACAGTCACGAAGCTTGAGTTGTGAGGGTACTAAGAACAATAGACTGTGACGGTACTATTTCGCATTGTCTGTACTGAGGCGATATTAGCTATCCTAGTGGTTACCAACTATCTATGGATGCATATTTACTACGTATTAAACTTCGTGACTGTATATTACTAGACCAGTGATGTCAAAGCAAGCGCATTTTTCTGACCTTGACGTCGTGCGCGGGCAGCAAGCGCTAAGTATGGAAAGAGGAAGGATTGTGTATATGAATAAGCAACCTCTTGAATTAAGAAAACAGTGGTGCACAAACTTCAAACGAAACGTGAAATTTTATGTCGTTATTTTTATATGGCTTCTTTCTGTTTAATATTATCTATATTGTCTGCAAAACAAAAGTACTAACACTGATTTCTTAATATTGCACTTGTGTTTTAAATCTTAATAACATAATAGAGAGTTTAGAAGGAATGTTCACTTAAATTCCATTGTAGTATAATATTATACTGTACTAAGTGGATGAAACACATCATTCATAAAGAAAGTGATATTCCAAAGAAAGAGATTGAGTATAACATGATAAGTTGGAATTTATATTGATGGTATCTTTAGCCTTATAAACTAATCAAAACAATATTACAGTACAAAGCAAAGTTACCTACAGTAGGTACTATATCTGTTTTAAGTGTAACTAATATTACATAACAAAACTCTTATCGCATTATGCTTTTAAGGTGATATTTGTGAGCAACTTCCTATCATCAGAATATTAAATTATTTTCTCGAAATGTGCTGAAGCTATAGAGCTGACATTTTTACAACACATGGGCATATATCTTTTGCTTATGATGTAACAGTAGTTGCTTTGTTAATTCATTTCCTTACAAACAATTTCCATGCGAATATTTTCAAAATTTTCAATACACTATCTTTAGTAATACGTATTTACGGTATATTAGATTTAATAAATCATTCCGTAAGGCTACTAAATAAATAGGCCTATATCTGAAAATTTCACTTTTCTACAAAGGGAAGTTGAGAAAATATTTCTTTTGAATAAAAAAATCAAACTTGTGAAAACTGAGCATTAAAATTAGAACTTACATCCTTATAATGCCCTTATACTTCTTAGACAAATCTAAAAATTAACATGGATACAGTTTTAATAAGTTCTCTTCCCTTTATCTATTGAATCAGTGCTGGCCATCCCTGAATATAGCTCGACCAAGCGGCATACACCACCTCTTTCGTCTGTCTCTTTCCTTTCCGCTGTAAAGCGCTCAGGCTCTCCTGAGCTCTAAAGCGCGCGCTTGCTCCTACGGGCATCAATTGATATGACTGTACTAGACTGTGGTATCACTCACAATGACAACGTAGACCAGAAACACACATTCTCTCTTTTATTGGAGATAAATGTCATAGTTAGGTCAACACTGGCTAGGGTCAAGTACCAGGTATCATAACTAAAGAGCTCTCCATACTCCATTTATACAAGCGGTGTTTGAAATATGAAAACGTAACGTTCATAAATGTCATATCGAACACATCGAACTGTTAATCAATTTAATTTGTAAATACCTTTTCCCACTTTTGTACACAGTAGAGAGTTACATGTGGGAACATACTTTAGTTTCCAATGTCAGTGTTGCAGGCTGCGATAGACTGAGCCCATTAATGAAATAAAGCCTCGACATGCCTTGCAAGAGGGGGATTGATTCACAGCTCCTTTCATCTTTAGTAAATTGATTCCATTACGTCGTTGTAAGTAAAACCCGATTTAAATGTAAAGCATTGTAACCATATTTCATTATCCTGCACTCCTCATTTAAATTTCAAATTCTCTCTTCAGTCCTTGTATCATATATATCTTTTCTAAGAATCTTTCTGTGTATCACTAAGTTCATGAAACGGTTTTTATAGGTCTTACGGTGCTATATAAATGCAGGTAAAAGAACATCGGTATGCCAATTACGTGGCTTTTCTTGGAAATAGAGTATCACCTCAAAGACACGTATGTCTTGTAACCTGCTGATACTCTTCATGTGTATTATATTTCATGTCCTCATTACTGTGTCAGAGAAAAATGGAAAAGAAAGGCCTTCAGCTGAGACTGCAAGACAGGATAAGAACCACCGAAGCGGTATGCAGGATGCAGTGAGGCTGGCACAACGTCTCAAATGGAAATGGGGCGGACACGTGAGTAGGATGGACTGCAGCAGGTGGACCTATACCTCGACCATGTGGGACCCGCGAATTGGGAAAAGAAGAAGAAGGCGTCCAAGGAGAAGGTGGCCGAACGCTTTCTGGAGAGAGACTGAAGCGCAGGGGACGAAAAAAAAGTTATGTTTTATTTAACGACGCTCGCAACTGCAGAGGTTATATCAGCGTCGCCGGATGCGCCGGAATTTTATCCCGCAGGAGTTCTTTTACATGCCAGTAAATCTACTGATATGAGCCTGTCGCATTTAAGCACTCTTAAATGCCATCGATCTGGTCCGGGATCGAACCCGCAACCTTGGGCATAGAAGGCCAGCGCTATACCAACTCCCCAACCAGGTCGACGCAGGGGACGAGAACAGCGAGGGACAGGCAGGCATGGAAAAGACTGGAAGAAATTACGAACACTATGTGTGTGTTAGTTTGGATAGTTTGAGTGTGTGTTTAGTTGGTATAGTTCATGTATTTAGTTAGTATAATTTTTGTGTTTAATTGTGGTTTTTGTGTGTTTAGTTTAGATACTTTGTATGTTAAGACTGTATAATTAATGTGTTCAGTTTGTATAATTTTTTGTGTGTTTAGTCTAGATAATTGTGTGTTCAGACTGTATAATTTGTGTGTTCAGTTTGTATAGTTTTTTGTGTGTTTAGTCTAGATAATTGTGTGTTCAGGCTATATAATTTGTGTGTTCAGTTTGTATAGTTTTTTGTGTGTTTAGTCTAGATAGCTGTGTGTTCAGACTGTATAATTTGTGTGTTCAGTTTGTATAGTTTTTTGTGTTGTTAGTCTAGATAGCTGTATGTTCAGACTGTATAATTTGTGTGTTCAGTTTGTATAGTTTTTTGTGTGTTTAGTCTAGATAGCTGTGTGTTCAGACTGTATAATTTGTGTGTTCAGACTGTATAATTTGTGTGTTCAGTTTGTATAGTTTTTTGTGTGTTTAGTCTAGATAGCTGTGTGTTCAGACTGTATAATTTGTGTGTTCAGTTTGTATAGTTTTTTGTGTGTGTTTAGTTTGTATAATTTATGTGTTTAGTCTGTAAAATTTTTCGTGTTGAGTTTGTATAGTTTTTATTGTGTTTAGTTTGTAAGTGTACTAGTTCGATTAATTAAAATGTGTCTCAGTGAAACATACAGCAGAGTCCGTATAGGTCAGTTTCTATCTGATGCTTTTCCAATTCACTGCGGGCTAAAGCAGGGAGATGCACTATCACCTTTACTTTTTAACTTCGCTCTAGAATATGACATTAGGAAAGTTCAGGGTAACAGGCAGGGTTTGGAATTGAATGGGTTACATCAGCTTCTTGTCTATGCAGATGACGTGAATATGTTAGGAGAAAATACACAAACGATTAGGGAAAACACGGAAATTTTACTTGAAGCAAGTAAAGCGATCGGTTTGGAAGTGAATCCCGAAAAGACGAAGTATATCATTATGTCTCGTGACCAAAATATTATATGAAATGGAAATATAAAAATTGGAGATTTATCCTTCGAAGAGGTGGAAAAATTCAAATACCTTGGAGCAACAGTAACAAATATAAATGATACTCGGGAGGAAATTAAACACAGAATAAATATGGGAAATGCGTGTTATTATTCGGTTGAGAAGCTCTTATCATCCAGTCTGCTGTCCAAAAATCTAAAAGTTAGAATTTATAAAACAGTTATATTACCTGTTCTTCTGTATGGTTGTGAAGCTTGGACTCTCACTCTGAGAGAGGAACATAGGTTAAGGGTGTTTGAGAATAAGGTGCTTAGGAAAATATTTGGGGCTAAGCGGGATGAAGCTACAGGAGAATGGAGAAAGTTACACAACACAGAACTGCACGCATTGTATTCTTCACCTAACATAATTAGGAACTTAAAATCCAGACGTTTGAGATGGGCAGGGCATGTAGCACGTATGGACGAATCCAGAAATGCATATAGAGTGTTAGTTGGGAGACCGGAGGGAAAAAGACCTTTAGGGAGGCCGAGACGTAGATGGGAGGATAATATTAAAATGGATTTGAGGGAGGTGGGGTGTGATGATAGAGACTGGATTAATCTTGCACAGAATAGGAACCGATGGCGGGCTTATGTGAGGGCGGCAATGAACCTTCGGGTTCCTTAAAAGCCATTTGTAAGTAAGTAATTTAGTTTGTAAGTGTACTGTAAGCTCTCTTAGATTGGCTCCCCAAGTGTACTGTGCTCCAACCACAAGAAAGTCTCCGCCGGATGAGACGAAGGGGGATAATGCTGTGAATGAATGTTGATGTCATAAGATGTCATAAGGTCACACACGTGGGTACTCCTCTCTATATTGGCTAGCTCTCACAGCACAAACCATAACATTGATACAGACATATTGATACTACCCTAGTTACAAAATTAGATCACAGTTAATCTCCTGGTCTTTTAATCTCTTCATACAGGAAATAACATATGCAGGAGAGCGCATGGTTTTTAAACAGGCGTTGTAACGGTAATATTTATCTACTTCGTTCCAATAGATGAGGCAATAGTAAGCACATTCCTTTCACGGTTGATCTCCTGGTTGGAGAACAGTAGTAGACCTTCAGCTCACCCTACACTCCTGTAGGAGGCCGTTGCCATTATGAAATATGAAAAGCCTGAAATCCTATATTTCATACTGTATATGTATTTTTTATCTTCGTTTAATTCAAGTAATTTATCTAACCAGCAACTTGTTTATATTCTGCTTATATATTTTATATGCCTGATATTCGTATAGACATATATAACTGTCTAGTGAATTTCAAGCAATTTCTAAATATTCTCATATTATGTACCCCCTTTATGTCATCTTACGTGATTAATTTTTACATGTGTAATTCTACAATTAACTTATTTATTTTTTGTTTGGTTATTTAACGAAGCTATATCAACTACTAGGTAATGTAGCGTCGATGTGAATGGTGATAGCGAGATGTTATTTGGCGAGACGATGCCGAGAAATCTCCATAGATTACCGGACATTCGCCGGTTGGGGAAAACCTCGAAAAAAAAAAAAAACAACCAGAGTAATCAGCCCAAGCGGAATTCGAAACCGCGCCCGAGCGCAACTTCAGATCGGCAGGCAAACGCCTCAGCCGACTGAGCCACGCCAGTAGCTAATAATTTTCATCTAATCTCGTAGATATCTACTTCTTTATTGTTTTGTATTCTGTTTTATATTGCTCTATGTATTTTATGAATATGTTTCAAACCTGGCTGAGTGAAGAGAAGGACTTATGGCCTTAAATCTGCCAGGAGAATTAGAGCTACACTGCTCCGCCGATTTATTAGAATGCGTTTGAGTCTAAAGCAGTGGTTCCCAGACTGAGTGTCGCGACCTAAAGTAGAGTCGTGTAAAGATCTGAGAGGGTCGCGAGAGTTTTTGGAAAATAACAAATAAAAAACGCTTTATTAAAATACACTTAATGTTTGTTCGGAAACCTAAACAATATTTAAAACAGAAATAAAATTTCAGTAGTTTTACACTAAAATAATTTTATTAATGCAACAATTATGTCTGTTCTTTTTTTTTTTTTCAAAAAAAATAGCTCCCAAATTTGGACTCTGTATTCGATACACACAAAGTGATATTACTTTCGATTTCAATGAGAATTCTCTTCTTTGTTTTGATTTCAATCATAGACAGGAAGCTTGTTTTGTATATATGAGGTTACAAATCTTATTATAAAAAATCCAATGTCCCAACTAACACTCTATATGCGTTTCTGGATTCGCCCATACGTGCTACATTCCCTGCCCATCTCAATGTTTATTTAATGTTCCTAATTATGTCAGGTGAAGAATACAATGTGTGCAGTTCTGCTTTGTGTAACTTTCTACATTCTCCTGTAACTTCAACCCTCTTAGCCCCTTATATTTTCCTAAGAAACTTATTTTCAAAAACCCTTAATCTCTGTTCCTCTCTCAAAGTGAGTCCAAGTTTCACAACCATACAGAACAACCGGTAATATAACTGTTCTGTAAATTCTAACTTTCAGATTTTTTGACAACAGACTAGATGACAAAAGCTTCTCAACTGAATAATAATAGGCATTTCCCATATTTATTCTGCGTTTAATTTCCTCCCGAGTGTTATTTATATTTGTTACTATTGCTTCAAGATATATGAATTTTTTCACCTCTTCGAAAGATAAATCTCCAATTTTTATATTTTCATTTCTTACAATATTCTGGTCACGAGGCATAATCATATACTTTGTCTTTTTTGGATTTACTTCCAAACCTATCGCTTTACTTGCTTCAAGTAAAATTTCCGTATTTTGCCTAATCATTTTCTTGTAACGTAGGCCTATTCACGTCATCCGCATAGACAAGAAGCTGATGTAACCCGTTCAATTCCAAAGCCTGTCTGTTATCCTGAATTTTCCTAACGGCTTATTCTAGAGCAGAGGTGGCGAAAATGTAATCGTGCGCCGAGCCACTATGTAACCTGCAACGTGCATAGCACCTATGGAGGGAGGCGGACACCCGAAGGGGAAGTGAAGCAACTGTCTGACTTATTAACGGATTTTAATTTTCTTTACATCAAGCACTTAAATATAATTTTATACAGACAAGGCTACAAACTAATGTTTAGTACGTGTAACGAAGAAAGAAATGAACAATACTGTAAATGAACAATATCACAACCTAAAATTTAACTGTCTTCAGAATGTCTCTGCGACAAAGTTTCAAAATCAGGAATTATGTCACTTACTGCCAGTCGTAGTTGATCACGAAGGTATTTGTCTGTCAGTCGTGATCTAAATTTGGTTTTTACTATTTTCATTGTTGAAACTAATTTTTCACAAACGTAAGTTGTAGCGAAGATGGCTTCAACAGAGCAAGCGAAAGAACGAAGCTTCGGATATTTATTTTTTGGCAAAGATTTGAAAGTTCAACAATTGTCACGTCCTTACATCTAGCTTTCATGTGACATCACATAGTAAATCAGTGAGTTGAAATTGAAGAGCTAACCGCATTATTCTTACATCTGCTAAAAAGGGTCGCCATACAGAGATGATGATGATGATGATGATGATGATGATGATGATGATGATGATGATGACGACGATAACAACAACAATAACACTTAATCTTTTAATGTTTCATCAGTAACATGACGTACAGGGACATCATTTTATTTTTACTAACATTTTTAATATTAACCTGGCTCTACCTTTGGATCAACACCGTTTGCTACCTCCTTCCAAGACTGGAGTTCGATGATACTGGCGTAATATACAAACAAATCACTTTACTATGTATGGGAGGGAAGAAAATTAGTTCATCCATTTACGTAAACTAGGAAATATCGCGATTTTGAGTTTGATCATTTTCATTTGGTTTTTGTTTAATCAAAATACAGTACAGCATTAACAATGAGTGGTTTTACTCACGAACTGAGCTATTCATTCGGACGTATTCATTATGGAGTGTATACAGTATATTATACCGTCTACAGCACATTAGCGAACGATATAGAGAATGAAGTTAAATTGAAAAATAATCATAATATGGATATTTAAACACATTTTTGATAATGGTGGCTGTTCATTTCGATACAGGCTTCAGTTCTAATGTGCATATTATCGCACTATAGACTATTGTACCTAATCCCAATTATCAGTTTCGTCCTTCGTACTAGTAACTCACGTTGAAATAATTCTGTACCTGCTACATGAAAGATTACCTAACGTACTGGAAATTCAATCTTCACTTCTGCCCGATCCGAAAAGATAAAATTACTCAGACATGCTACTTACTGTCCGTGCAATGGTTATGTCGTAGGGTCATAAAAAGGGAGGAAATCACGTGACAGTTAATTACTTAAGGAAGCCCTTTTATTTAAGTTATTTTAAATAGTTGTCTAACATTACGTAGACGTCCAATTCCTAACAGAAATTAATGTTCTCAGAAGAGAATTAAGACAGCCCAGCCACTAGCTGGCGAATAAAAGCTGGTGGGGGAAACCGAGATACGACGTAGGCAAATGGACGACAATACCTGTGCGAAAATGATTCAATATTGAAAGCTCTTTCGTCAATGGAAAACGCGAACATATTTTGGAATGTACTGTTTACTATCACCGTAAGGCTACTATGTCTGTATATGCGGTCTTGGATCTGTATGGAGGACGGTTGAACTTCATTAGTAGAAGGGGTGGGAATGAAGTACATTCAAAAACTCAGGTACAATATAAATTGAAGTAAAAATAAAATGATGTCCCTGTAGTATAATGCAGTTTTGTGTTATACAACCGTTTTCCTCGTAATACTAGTGAACAAATCATACATTTAATATTCTCATCATATTGACAAGAAAAAAATGCGTCCTCCCATCCTACTTGGAACTTTCGTACATAGTTTCGAGAGAGACATATGCCACTCGCAGGTCAGAGACATATACAAATGGAACGGAGTTTGACTCCAGTGAGTGAAGGGTGGGGATTGGCGGAGGTTAGAAGCACAGCTATCACTGCGAGCCACAATGTCTCGCGAGTCACGTTCTCGCCACTGCTGTTCTAGAGTAAAGTTATAAAGTAAAGGTGATAATGCATCTCCTTGCTTTAGCCCGCAGTGAATTGGAAAAACATCAGATAGAAACTGGTCTATACGGACTCTGCTGTAAGTTTCACTGAGACACATTTTAATTAATCGAACTAGTTTCTTGGGAATTCAATAAGAATATTATATAAAACGTCTCTCTTAACCGAGTCATATGCCTTTTTGAAGTCTATGAATAACTGATGTACTGTACCCTTATACTCCCATTTTTTTCTCCAATAGGCCTACCTTTCGAATACAAAAAATCTGATCAATAGTCGATCTATTACACCTAAAACCGCACTGAAGATTCCCAATAATTTCATCTACGTACGGAGTTAATCTTCTCAAAATGTAAACAAGAATTTGTAGCATAAAGCATTGGATAGGTTTAAACATTTGTCTCAAAATAAATATCTTTCATCTTTCAGAGACATTTATTTTTAAGAATAGTATTGCGAGTTTGAAGTTCAATTTCCCAGGTGCTGCATTACATTGGTCCAGTTTAATTTTACTATGGTTATGAGAAAATATAGGTGGATCAAAGTAACTCCAAGTACCATGTAACTTTGGCTCACAGCTTTGAACTAAGTTTTATCACATGTACTATTGTGCAGAAATTTTGGACCCAAAATATATAATGCATTAATTAGAGCTTACCCTGAGCTAAGTACACTTAACACATATAGATTTAAGAAACAAATCAGATTCATTATTTAATTGTTTAAGCTAATTGAGTTAAAAATTGATATCTTATATTTATGTACTTTTGTATTTTCTATTTGTATATAGACCCTATTATTACATGCTGTATGTATTCTACCATTTATTAATGTTATTATGAACAATGAACTCTCTTAATTTTGCGATATATTTTGTATAACTGATCTGAACTGTTCCCGAGCACGAGCTTCTGCTCTTTCGGGCTGCAATGCCTAATGTAGCTCAAGTGTAAAGTATTAAATAAATTATTTAAATTAAATTAAATTATAAATTAGATCATTGACTATTATGATTCTTGAAATGCTTTTAGAAAATATTCCCACACTCGCATATGAAATTTGGAGCTTTATCTCCGAAATTTTTTCAAGAAACCAGCAAAAGAAAATTTAAAAACGTATTTCAGTGGGTCAAAGTAACCCTGGTTTACGGTAATGTAATGGAATTGTATTATCCATAAAAATCCATCGCCCTTGATCGGAGTTAAACACAATATCCTTGTTAAATTATTACTCCACCGAAGACGAATAATCGATAATTATTTTTATCTGATAGGAAGAAACAATAAATTAAATGCAGTGGTGAAATTGAAACTTCAAAAAACTAAAAAATATTGGAGAAAATTTTGTGTTTGCGCTTTCTTCACTATATATCTGGCAGTATCTGCCACGATCGACTAGCGATCTGGTGAGATATCGTCTACTGCCCGACAGTTACAACGACGACGACATTATTAATGTACAAAAAAGAAGTCTAGAAAAATAATTTCGGTAGAGGCAGAAAGATACTTTCTCGCTCCTACTAAAGGACACACAAAACAAGATCTAAAGTCGATATCATACATAGACCGTAAGCACTGTGGAAAGTCCACAGGGAATGGCTCTGTCAGCAAACTCATCCGACCATGGCATTCTCGTCATATCTCCCAGGCAACGCTGTTAGCGGCGAACGTTGGTAGGAGCAAGATGGTTCTCTGGCGTCTAAAGTGGAACTTCCACGTTTCAACCCGAAGAATAAACTAAGACAGAATATAGCTAAAGGTTAACCCTTGCATATCAACAGGGTGGGGAGTACTTTGTGCCAACCTTCTACAAAATTTATATTTTAAATATGTCGCTGATATATTAGAAATATTAAAATATTATTTGAAGAGTCCACTGCAAGAATGATGGATGTTACTTTCTTGTCGAAAATGAACCAAGACTGTAAATGCATAGCTTAAGACATATAGAATGTACATAGAGAGTTATATAGCATTAACACTGATAGTCATTGTCCAGTAATGATCGGAAAATCACAGTTAAGCTTTGAGGGCTGAGCATTTAAAACTTTCAATTGCTTCTCCTGCAAAATATATTCCAAATGACATGCATCATTCTTGCAGTGGAACCTTAATTTATTATCAGTTATGAGTCTTTCTATCTTATTGTGTTATTGTTTAATCATTTTCACTGATAGTTTTACTAAAATAAGAAAATATGTCAAATTGGACAAAAAATATCTTTACTTGTCGAAGTAATTGTTCGAATACAATGATATTTCAGTTTCTCTTTCATTATAGTACCTAGCTTACTATTTATGTCTTGTAACCCACATGTATTCTCCTATTACTATAGTAACGGTATATTTTCTATATTTATTCAGTCAAGAACAATAACAAACGCAAGCGAGTGTCACATCAAAGTTTTTTTTTTTTTTTTCAAGCAACAAAACTGCCATTCCTTTTTATGAGGCTGGTAATGATATGTTTTTAAATTTTGTTCAATATTGCTCCTTAAAAAGCACAAAATGAAAATACTTCCATAATCGCAGTTTTAAGCATTTTCAAACTGAGCCTTTGAAACATTTTAAAGTCTGTATTAAATTAGCCAGAATTTTTAGTGTATCACATTACCCCTACTTGACCCTACTCTTCTGATAGCAGCCGATACTAATAGATGACACATGGAAATGTGATTTGTGCCTTTTATTAAAATTATGAATGTTGTTTTTAGTACCGTACTAAAATTACCTTGATTTTAAACATAACATACAGTATGAGCCAAAACAAACAATACTGAAATTATCGCTCATCTGCTGTCCATGTTACCCTAGCAACCAAATATTTATTTATTTTATAAGGTAGTTTAATATACTGTATATTCAGTTTTGGCTTAGTGCTGCAATTATGGTTCTCACAACAAAGGAAAGGTGTTTATCGTTGAGATTATTTCCAGTCATACGTAGTGGGGCGTCAAAATGGGCCCAACTAGCGCCACATTAAAGAGTAGTACCAGAAGCGATTTAACAATGTGGCACCATATAACGCAACAGTGTTAGCTATTGTCGAGAAGTTACGTCGTACGAGATCAGTCTTATATCGTCTTGCATGTTATAATGACTTAAATTGATTTTCAGAGTATGTTCGTAATTTCAGTACTCCGTATGACCGGAAATAATGCTCGACATCTGCTGTAAGAACCATAATTACTGTAGAAATCAACACAACACTGAATTTGCAATTTGTCAAACTATTATATACAATAAATAAATACTTCGTTGCTAGAGAAACGTGGGCAGCAGTTGAACTATAATTTCAGTATTGTTTATTTTGGTGCATACCGTATTACCAGACAAAGGATATGCTCACAAGAGAAGGTGAAGATTTCTAAATTCTGGATTTCTCTCAATGCACATTTCTCATTATTCCTGGAGTTTTCGTTTAGCATCAGGGTATATGTATGTGAACGACTACAAATATTATCAGAAAATGCAGGCTCTACATTTATAAAATTTTATAAGGAAATGAACTCACAATTTGACAAGAATTACAAGATACCACAACAAGACTTATTAGAACTTAAATATCTGATAAAAGTATACAAAAAGGTTACTAATAATATTTTCAAGAATTCACTTTTTTACTTTAAATTGAATTTTCCAAAATTTGAAAGTTTTTACACATTATTTCATAACTCCACAACCATTAGAAATAGAATTCTGAAATTTTGTACATTGACTTAACATGAATTTTATGCAAAAGGTAGGCTACAATAATACCCATTTCTTAGAAAATAGAAAAATTAGGTCACAAAACATTATGTAAATTTTAATATATTTATATAGGACAAATAAAAAATTAATTGTATTAAAATAAACAACTCTACATGTCTGAGAGTGGTCCACTTTTCAGAAATAAGTATTTATTATATGCATGAAAAATATTAAAGAGACCATAACAATGTTATGGTTACCAAATGATGTAACTGCAGAATTGTTTTGTTTTTTACATACTCTGATAAAACTAGTTTGAAAAATAATATTAGTAACTTTTTTTATACTTTTATCAGGTATTGAAGTTCTAATAAGTCTTGTTGTGGTACCTTGTAATTTTTGTCCAATTGTGAGTTCATTTTCTTATAAAATTTTAGAAATTTAAAGCCTGCTTTTTCTGATAATATTTGTGGTCGTTCACGTACATATAGCCTTCAGATAAGATAGTATGTAAAGATTAATTTCTGGTGCTACAGAATTTATCTGTTATGGTAACAATGTTTATTAGAGGAGAAAAATTCTACGTACCAAGCGCTCTAACCATTGAGCTACGTCGAAGTTCAATCCACCGCACCGGACCGAATCCCCCTTCTCTAGTTCTTTTCCCTTTGTGGATTGACTCTATGTTCGGCATTTGTGTTGACATATATATTAAATCAACTGCCATTATAGAAGGAGGGCACTCAAATGAGTTACTTTGATAGCCGAGATTCCACAGTATTATGCACTGTTGGGCGAAGAATCTAAGTAAAGTTTAATTTCTGGTTCTACAGAATATATCTGTTATGGTAACAATGTTTATTAGAGGAGAAAAATATATATGCCGAACATGGAGTCAGGCCACAAAGGGAAAAACACTAGAGGAGGGGGATTCGACCCAGTGCGGTGGATTGAACTTCGGCGTAGCTCAATGGTTAGAGCGATTGGTACGTAGAACCAAGGACCCGGGTTCGATCCACGGCACCGGAGCGAATTTTTCTCCTCTAATAAATATTCAGACGAGATAGCCCAAAATACTGAAGTATTTCTCGTCATAAAAAAATAAAGCGTTCAATGTATATCATTTTAAAGGTGATTCAAAAACAGGCTCCCAAGTGTTGTAAAAATTCACCATTAAAATGGGACACACTCACGGACAGGAGAATGCGAATTCGATTATGCGCAATGTTCAAAACATGCAGAGGTGAGCCTGCCTTGAGAGGAATAAAAAATAGGTTGGAGCCGCCAAATTACTCTTCAAGGAACGACCACTCATACAAATTGAGGGAAAGAAGACAGAGGACGGACATTGGAAAGTTTTCTTTTCTCAATCGTACTATCAGGGACTAGAATGCTTACTTATTGAAGGCTTTACCAATTTAAAAATAGGCTTGAGGACTTTACTAATAGACGGTAGTATATTATGTACACTATTTAAAGGGTGTAATTGATATTTTGTTATTGAAGTGTTGTATCAGTGAAGAAGTGTGTTGTGCCAGTGAAGCTTTATAGTTTATAGTGGCAGTGAAAAGTATGTGAATAGTGACATGTTTTTGAAGTGTTGGACTAGAAGGCATTTCGGAAGGCGGTTAGCTTCTAAATGAGCAGTACCATTTCTGGTATGTGACGTCACAAGCTTGTACAGTAGAACCAATCAGAATCAGTCTATAACAAGCATTTCCCGAGTTCGTTTGTTCACGTGCGAGTGTTTCAATACATTGAATAAGTAAAACTAACATTTACTGTGTGCATGTAAGGTAAATAAATGGAAGAAGAGACTGTAAAAATACAAGTATTACACAAGCAGGCGCGGAAAAGTGTTTAAGGTGTATAATCATTTTAAAAACGTTAACGATCAGAACGCTGCCGGCCATCTTGATGCTGGCAGCAACGTTGCCAACATGCAAGAAACGACTGCAGAAGCATGTGGTGTGGGATTGAGAAACGTGCAAAGAATATTATTAGTGAAGGAAAGAGGGTATGTTTGGTGTTATGCTTACAGTAATCAACAGCTAAGGTCATTATTGTCTTTAGATAATTTAAATTCCCTCCTGCGCTATTTATATTGCACGTGTTCGTGAAGTACGATGTGGCAATGTTGTATGCTGCCTTGCTCTCTTTATCTGTCTCTCTCGACGCAAACGCTAGCAGACAACCGCCTTCCGAATTGCCGTCGACTCTAGTGAAATCAGAATAGAATCAGTAAAATGTGTCGTAGTTCCAGTGCAGTGAGTGAGTTGACAGCGAAATGAATGTAGTATAGGTCGCGCCAGGGATTTTGGCAGATGGATTTTCTTAATGCGATCTGGAGAGCGAGTTCTCACCGCTGCAAGATCGGTTGTTATCTCTGTCGCAGTGGAATGGGTAGGACATAAGTGTAAACATGCACGCCCGAGTATTTGTGCACTCTGGACAGACACCTCCAAAAACTAAACAAATATTACAGTAGTCTATATGTGTCTTTGGTATTCCCAAGAAACTTGTTCGATTAATTAAAATGTGTCTCAATGAAACTTACAGCAGAGTACGTATAGGCCAGTTTCTATCTGATGCTTTTCCAATTCACTGCGGGCTAAAGCAAGGAGATGCACTATCACCTTTACTTTTTAACTTCGCTCTAGAATATGCCATTAGGAAAGTTCAGGATAACAGAGAGGGTTTGGAATTGAACGGGTTGCATCAGCTTTTTGTCTATGCGGATGACGTGAATATGTTAGGAAAAACTCCACAAACGATTAGGGAAAACACGGAAATTTTACTTGAAGCAAATAAAGCGATAGGTTTGGTGGTAAATCCCGAAAAGACGAAGTATATGATTATGTCTCGTGACCAGAATATTGTACGAAATGGAAATATAATGTTATATATATATATATATATATATATATATATATATATATATATATATATATATATATGGAAATATGTTAATCCTTAGTCAATAGATAAGACTGAGTTTTACGAAATACGAACATTAAGGGATGGAAAATGGGAGGCAGTAATGATCAAAATAATTATACTGATTTATTTTGTTTAACCAGCAGACGTGCAGCCTTTAAATTTAATACAAAAATTCACTCATAAAATTGGGTTAGACTATTCATCTCATCTCTCAGAATTGTTTCTAAAATGTATAAGAGAAAAGTAAAAAAATTCAATTTCATGTAGGCTACTCCCTTGAAATAACTTTTTTTTTTTTTTTACTTCCGAGCAGAGAGGAGAGACAAAGAAGTCGACGATTTTAAAAATTCACGAAACTATATTTAACTAGAGACGTAAAATTTAAAGTGAAGGTTACTCTCTAAAATATTGGTTAAACATTCTTAGATTTTTTAAATACCATATCCTAAGGTACTGATGAAAAGGCAGAAGGGAGTGAGAAATCTCATGTCATCCGATCTCGATGAAAGTCGATATCTGGGGATCTTTGCGATCACAGAATACGAATAAGGTATTATTTAGTCCGACTTTGTCCCTAAAGTGGTGGAGTGGGACAAAAATGGGTGAAAAATTAAATTAGATATCTTAGGGGTTTTCGAGACGAAAATTACGAATAATACAATTTGTGCGAATTCAATATGGCAGTTTCAGTACTATGAATTATATTTAAAAAAATTAAACATCGGATATCGTACAGGTAACACATGTACAGTATTTAAGGGGGTATGTAACACCTTTTGATAGTAGGCCTATACATTTAGTAAAATCCAAAGTGTAATTTCTATATATTCTGAATGAATGTTGTGCTGGAATTTAATATAGTCATCAGCCAATACCTCTAGATTAATAAACAACTTTTTAGAATCCATAAAATACAGTATTTATTGTGAATGGTAATTATATTTTTCAATTGGTACAATTTGTGCAGGGAAAATTGGTTTCTCCGATATTTTGTACGATTTCGAATATTTTAAAATGCTTTCTTCTCTGTTCTATTCACAATGTGCGTGTGAAGAAATTATTGCCCTTGTAATATGCATTACAATCCTATTTATTATACTCTTATATAAATCTAACTTCCGCAGCATGCAATTTTACCCAATTAACCAAATTATATTTTGATTATTAAGAAGAATCGTAATTTTATTAACTTGAATTGTCGCACCACCAGTAGACGATCCCTATATTATTACTGGACAAATCTTGTATATTGGTCTGGTAAGGGTAGAATTTTCCTTTTAATTAAGAATTAATTTAATTTAGAAAATGTAGGAGAAGTATTGTAAAATCATTGCGAACGGAAGTCATTTACATTTATTAAAGGCATTCTTTGAGTAGGACTGTACCGTGGTGTGTTTCATAATAAGGATAATTGATATGAGCTGCTGTTATGAAAATATGAACGACTCAGAATGTTATCGCATCTCATTCTCGCAGCTTACAGAAACAATATTGGCTCGCCTACTGGAAATGTCATCGAGGTCATCTGCCAAAATCGGTGCCTCCGACTATACTGAAAAGTACTTGTGCAGGTATGAACATATCATATTCGTGGGTTTTCGTTCGAACATAGGGTTAAGATACAAATTAGATATACTTTAAATATTATTTTAAATGGTCGTGCTTCATTTTATTTAGGATACTCCCTGTTATTATTATTATTATTATTATTATTATTATTATTAGTAGTAGTAGTAGTAGTAGTAGTAGTAGTAGTAGTAGTAGTAGTAGTAATATTAATTATTATTATTAGTATTATTATTAATTTATTATTAATTGTATTTTTTATTAATTGTGTTTATTATCGTCATTATTGAGTGTAATTAGTTACCACTGCCACCGGGTATATACCCATTTGCAATGTGAATAAATACATATATATACATAATACAGTATATCGCTAACAGAGAATTAGGAACTTAATGCATAACTGGTGAAGAATGCAACACACTTATAAATGATTAGGACAGAAGAAGTATAATTTAGCGAAGATGTTTCGAACACGATATGTAAGTACTAAAAATGAGCGGAGTATTTGTGTACCATGCTCACGTACGCGCAGCACTTCTCTGGGGTCTGTTTGGAAGCGTGTTGTTTAATGTGATTAGCGGGCTAGGACCCCCTCAAGTACTCAGAGCCCCTGGCTGCTCCAGGACTGTAATAAATTGTGCTGCTGTATATTACGTAGTAAATTTTGATGGAACAGGTGCGCCTAACACGTCTGGTCTCCCAATTATTCAACTGCGAGACAAGAGTTACAGTGTACGATGCCTGAACACGTTCATCCACTCTCATCACGTTGTAACCAAACATATTTTACTGAACCCATTTTTCATGCTCTCACATAAATAATCCTGTCAAACTATTTTATAGTTTAATGTCATACAATCTTTAAAACGATTTCGAAAGAAATATATTATGGCACAATATTTTGAATAGTAACTGAGAATATAGTATTATGAGGAGTAATAAGTTTTTTTTTTCCTTTTTATTTCTGTTATTGTATTTGTATTTCTTGTGGTGTGGAAGAGAAGGCCTGATGGCCTTATCTACATCAGAAATAATAAATAAATAAATAAATAAATAAATAAATAAATAAATAAATAAATAACGCGTCTCTTATAGGCTTACCCTTTCTCTCAGAATTTCAATTCTCACCTCTTCATGATACATTGTCTTAACTAGAAATCAAGTCAGAGTAATATAATTTTTAATTATTTATCGTAGGACGAAATGACATAATATGTCTGCACTGGGACATTTTAAGGGGACTGGATAGTGATTAGGGTACCAAAATTCGATTTTTGTATTTTGTTAAAAAAATTATTTAATATTGTGAGGGTATCTATGCATACAAGCCCTTTAAATGGCATCTTAAAATTTGGCGGTGCACCTAATTCATATTATATCCTTTTTATTGTAAGTGGAGTTTTCCGTAAGTTAATATTATTAAAACTTAAGTGCATTTTTCTCTAAAACCAATGAATCTATTTACATGAAAAAATTTACAGGGTTTTCTGCAACCTGTGTTCTACAAAGTAGACCTACGAGTTCATAAATATCACACACATAACATGAGGAAAGAAATATATACTCAATGGAAAAAATGGCAAAAATTGTTAATCAAAGTTTAATATTATTATTATTATTATTTCTTTTTATTCATTAAGGATGAAATATTTACCCAAATTTTGCTTTAGAATTTACCATATACATAACTTGATAGCATAAAAAAGTACAAGGCGTATCAGTGAAGATTGTAGCAAGCAATGTGCACCTGAAGATTGAGGTACATTTAGCAAAGTGGGAAAACAGGTTATGAATTAGGACCTTTCTTTTGCACTTGAATAAGAAAATAATTAGTTTTATACCACTGAATTCAGAATGGTTTATTGTATAACTATGGCAATTTTTACTCCTTTCTGAACGCTAAAAGTCTAAAAATATTCAACTAAACATTTGTACTGAAATTCTTTAATCGTACACGCATCACTATCCACTACCCTTACGGTGGAAACCTGTCTTATGATAGGTTAGGTAACTTCATTATTGGGAGGAAGTGACTACAGCCTACTGATATCTGTGATTTCTAGGGCTGAAAAGAGTATTGGTTATAGGTTACGCTGCATCGTACGTAGAGCTCTGTGTTTCCAAAAATGCTTGTGTGCACGCACGACTTGTTACTGTAGCGGCTCCTTGTACAGTCCGCTCCGTATGAATGAACTCATAATAGAATTTACATTTACAGAATTACTTGTGTTTCAAATTAATTAATTCGGAACAAATATTAAATTTATAAAAGAAACCACCTATTAAGTCAAACACAATTTCCCCGTGTTCTGAATTCAGTCCTCTTATTACACTAAACAACAAATGTTTATTTTTTATCTTGCTCCGAAATAAAAATAGGTGCATATTACTAATATGTGTGACTTAAATCTGAATTTAAAATCCTAATTGCCCAATCACGTACCATTTTCCGGGGAAAACGAATTGAATTTTTTATGACAAAAATTATTTATTTTTAATTTTTTCCTGCTATTGATAAAATTACAACATACTAGGGATTCAAAATTCCTCATAATAATTTAAAAATGTGTATTGGATACAAAAATGATGTTGCATAGCTTGAAACACAAAAATATAAATATTTCATGCGTATTATGAAAAAATCTCCGAATTTGAACTTACATTTAAAATAATTTTCTGAATGACTTTTGTTTATAACTAGACCCGGGACTGTCTTTTACAAGAAACCAACAAAAGTCTGCAAACATGCTGGATGATGATCTTCCTTTATATTGCCTTTCCATTTCAGATATTTCTTGATGAAATCTTTGCCCATGCTCGTCGCTTACCGCTCGAAAGAAGGAGGAAAGAAATCCAAATGAGAATGTAAAAAGTATATTTTGAGAGACATATTATACTTAATTTTGTCATATGCACTTAACATGGTTTCCACAACAAGTTCTATATAGTTCTCTGCCCTAGAATTTCCAAGGAAATTTGAGCAAACGTCTTTGAAAGCTCATCATGCCATTCTTTCTGTAACGGAAAGTTTTTCCTCAAAAAAAGGGTCAGCCATATTTTGTGAATTTGTGGACCGATGAAAATGCTCTCTTAATTTACCTTCACTCAGACTGGTAAACTTTTCCTTTAAATACTGAAAACCACACCCTTGTTTGTTCATTGCATAGACTACACTCGGAACTGTTATGAAATTTACTTAATAGAAGGGATCAATATCTGTTTATTTATTAGAAGTACAGAAGAACATGCTAACAACCATAAGAAACCGGAGAGAAGTCATAAACTCATAAAATGCATTAGCTTTTGTTTTGATTTATAGCCCCAACCCAAGCGAGATGTTTCCTGAGGGAGCGCTTATCGAAAGGTGAAAGCATAGTAATCTTAAAACCCTTACGTGATACGAAGAAAAGAGATTCATTTTCGGATTCAGCGCACATCAAACCACAAGGGACACATTGTTTTAAGTCGGAGCAAAATTATTGTTGTTCAGTGTTATCTGTTCTTTGTCGTATTTTTGTTTCGGCATTCTGATACAACCTCACGTCACTCGAGCAGGTCTACTATCGAGGAGTGTCGGATGTTCACTCTATCTGCTCCTTACAAACAGTAGAGACACCCGACAACGCGACGTATTTTGTAAACAATGTCTATAGAAATTATTTACTACCCTGATATCAATACTTTTCTTTAGTCCTAGTGATTACTCTCTAACTAGGCTCGTTCCCACCCACACCGGCTGACTACGTTAATGTTCTCCGAGTCTTCTGGTTTCGGGCAGGCAATGCCACTCGTTCCTCCGTAAGTCACCGGCCTGCGATCGCGAAATGCTATAGAATCATAATTGAACAGAGATCGGAAGAAATGAATTTAATTCTCAAGGAAAACCATAATTGAGGCATTAGTCGCGTGTGGGCAGCTGAAGTATGCACTGCCGCTTCCACTGTACACCAGTGAGCGTGGAAAGATAAAATGAATGCATACTATATTGAGTTATTTGTTACAATTTCCAGTGCCAATTTTAAGTTCATAGCTGTAATGTCAATGTGGGATTTAGATAACATATTGTAAATATTGTAAATATTTGAAATATTACTCGTCTCTTATTTTATAGCTTTTATTAGTTTTCTTATTTCATTTTATTGGTGAAAAAGTTCTAACGAATTCAACTCGTAATAAAATTTCAAACTTCTTTAAACAATTAATATTTCAGGAGAAAAATTCGCTTCGGCGCCGAGGATCGAACACGGGTCCTTGGTTCTATGTTTCAAGCGCTCTGACCACTGAGCTACGCCGAATTCAATCCTCAGCACCGGACCGAACTCTCCTCCTTCAATGGCAATTGACTTGAACATAAAATGTCAACGTATATGCCTAACTTGGAGTCAGGCCACAAAGGGAAACATTGAAGGAGGAGAGTTCGCTCCTGTGCTGTGGATTGAATTCGGCGTAGCTCAGTGGTCAGAGCGCTTGGTACGTAGAACCAAGGACCCGGGTTCGATCCCCGGCGCAGGAGCCAATTTTTCTTTTCAAATACTGTCTATATTACAGATATTATTCTGTAGGACAAATTAATAAAAAAATCTTTAATATTCTTTAGAAAGTTCATAATCACTCGTGGTATTACATACGGGTATTATAAAAGCGACGATGATAATGGAGATGGGGACCGTGACTGAATTGTGATGCTGCCGATGACACAGTGAATATGGTGGTAATGATGACAGTGATTAAGATTATGATCTGAAAGAATAAAAAATATATTTTAGAAAATTGCAGAAAGATCGGATATAAACGTACAACACACATATGTATTACAGACAGGATTTAAGTGTTAGGCATTTTATAAATTGATTGTGAAAGTGGAATGAAGTGATATTTCATTATTTGACATTACTGAACTATTATGGCTTGTGAAATGTTGTATATTCTCTCAATATAATAAAAATTCTGACACATTGAAGCTTGGAAACTACGGGCGACATTACATGCACCATGTATTAACAATTTGTGTACATTAGCGGATATGCTAAACTAACACTATAACACAACAAACAGCTTACGTATATCGGTAACATAATCATGGCATTTGTCAATATTAATATTGCACTCATTTCGAATTACATGAAAGGGAAGCCAACAATGTTGTATCGAATTTTTATCAACACCCGTCATACCAGCTCACACATGATTCTTAAAAAATTCATCTAGCTGTATTACTACCATTTGTTGCGCAAGAGCATGGTTTTGGTTATTCAACGTTTATTCTGGCTAGTGACGAAGTTGTGTTTCACGTGCTTCTTTTTATTAAACGCTCATCCCTCTATTTCAGGGATCGGTAGAAAGTCAAACGTAGGTGACGTCATATGAAACGCAGTCCGCCCTGTAGAAAGCAGTGGGCTGAGAGGAGGAGAGGACTGAACCTCGCTCGTATAGTTTGGAAATAAGTAGCCGAACTATATGATGTCTTAGCTAGAGTCGTGCGTGCACAACCGGTTACGAAAAATATAAATTATATATTGCTGGTGGACGCCTGGCGCTGTAGTCAGTATGCAAAGCTCTCCCATCTCACGGAGTGTCTCAGATTCGCTTTAACGAATATTCAAGTTGTTTCTCATTCTTTGTGGGTGGACGGCAAAGCCAGACCACATTGAGCCATGCAGGAGTTACAAGAGCCCTTGCAAGGACGTGATTATCATCGTGTAGGCCTACTATTCAATTGATAATTCTTCCTCTCTCAATATATTCAATCAGTCAATTATCCATCGATTCATCAATCATCCATTCATCCCTCCATCCATCGACTCATTGATTCATTCATGTATGGATTATTTGATTCATTCATTCATTGATTCACTTATTGTTTGATTAATTAATTGATTCATTAGTTGATTCTTTCATAGATTCATTGATTGATTCATCATCGAGTCTAGGTATTACAGTTGGGTATCTTCAAGGGCAACAACATGCTTCGTGAAAGTACAAGCATTTGAGCTTCAGAGTACTTTTCTTTTTGTTAATAACACTATCTTCTTAAAAATGATTTAGGCCTATTAATAAAATAACAATGCAGCGCTGTTTTAGAGGTATGCATTTTGAGTTTAAAATGTAAATATTACATTAGAATGTAGGCCTATGCGCTTATTTGCTCTTCTGCTTAGTAAGTAATTGTACTGTAATTTAGTTTATTCTTGCATTTCTTTTAAGTACCAGATTTCATATTCTACATTACACTTATTTCCTTTGTTGTTATCAATGTCCATTTGTTCATTTATGTATTACTTAAGAAGATAATTAAATTGTCAAATCAATAATTGTAGACCTATATCAAGCAAACACATTTTTAATAAGACAAAGTAAATTCTTTCTATTATTGTCACTCCGTTTAACTCAGGAAATGTCTGTTTCATGTATGATGAAGTGTGCCTAGTGTTCTGTCTACCTGCAAAACGTAAGTGGTAACCGGTTGAAAATCGAATATTCGGTCGGATTCCCAATCTTGACGGATATTCTGTAACCGGACGAATCTAAACCAGTTGTAAGCGCTATTTTACAGCTCTCTAGTCTCAGCATCCTTCTAATGGATTTTAAATTATCATCAGTCTATCCCAATGTTTTAATTAATGAAGTGAAATCTGATTCTCCATCATAAGTTGTACTTTGTAATTGCTTACTGAATATTGGTCCGTCAATAGGGAGCGAGCTTTACATTTAACGTTTTTCAATTTTGAAAAAAAAAATGCTTATATATGTTGAGCCGAACATTGAAATAAACCTAGCACAAAATGACCTAAGGAGTAGATATTTTGAATTGTAGCGAATTTTTCGGGAAACTTTTAAATCTGAGAAATTTTGCCTTATTTAGATTTCTTTGTAAGGTTTCAAAATTTTATAACATAAAAAAATGATATTCTGCAACGCTTTTTCCTTAATCAGTATTAATATTATTTCAAAGTACACGTGACAATTTAGTTTTGTATGTCTCTTTATTGTGGTAATATGAAATTCTTTAAGTAGTTTAGAGCATACACATATTGCATTTTCTTTCTGTGCGCAAGAAAAGCATTTCTCTTCCCAATCTTCTACAAATATTCGTTTTGCTGCACTCTTTACATTTAATGGTTTGGAAACAGACATACTGATCGCCAGTTACATAAGTACTTGGCCTGTCCTACGAGGAGTGAGTGCTCGAATAGGCAGTTTTTATTGATGTAACCAGCTTTATCATCTTTCGGTGTGGTCGAATTGTGGAATTTTGCGACTATAATAGTTTTTTTTGGGACATACTTTGTTATTATTTGTGTATTTTGACATTGTACTTTATATCTTCTGTAGACTTCGGGGTTTAATTTGATATTAAATAATATTCAGTCCCTTCTTTTATTTGATACAGTTCGCTGTTTTCTACTTCAACTGAAAAGTATTTGGTCTACAATATTTTTAAGTGAGGCAAACAAATATTTTTATAATTAATTCATTCATTATCACATAATTTTAGAGGTATGATTAAAGTTAGGAAGAGTATTATCAACATTCCGAAAATTAGATTTAGATAATAAATTACAAGTTGATGTTATTTATACAGATTTTCAGATAGCATTTGATAAGGTAGACTATGATATTCTTTTATTAAAATTGAAACAATCTGAATTTTCTTTCTCATTGCTATCGTTAATTAAATCTTACTTGAAAGGAGAAGTACAAGTTGTGAACTCTCATGGACATAATTCTAAGCCTTTTACAGTAAATTCTGGTGTGCCTCAAGGTTACAATCTTGGTCCATTATTGTTTTATTGTTTGTTAATGATATTGTGAATTGTGTACAACATTCTAAAATTTTATTATTTGCGGATGATATTAAATTGTATATAGAAATCAAACTATATCAGATTGTAAGCTACTTCAAACAGATATTACAAACTTACATATTTGGAGTATTAATAATAAATTGTGTTTTAATATTAATAAGTATATACATATGACCTTTCTACATTGAAAAATACAATTAAATTCTCATATAAAATAGAAGAAAAAGCTTTACCAGCAGAAAATGAACATAAAGATTTAGGTATATTATTTAGGAATAATTTTACATTTAATAGTCATATTAATAATATTATAAATTTGTCTCATAAAAGTTCAGGTTTTGTTATGAGAAATTCTTGTAAATTTAAAGTCAAAACTATAATAATTTTGTATAATTCCATTGTTCGATCTAAATTACAGTATGCTGCTGTTATCTGGAACCCAGTTACTAACAAATATATTCTGTTACTAGAAAAAATTCAAAATAAATGTCTAAAATGGTTATATTACAGACTTTATAATGATTATCCTGCCTATGAGAGTTATGCTACAATGCTTCAACATTTCCATTTTACTAGTTTGCAAGCTCGGCGAAATTGTCAATCTGTAAACTTTCTTTATAGAATGAATAACAATAAGTTGGACTGTGTTGGTTTATTTTATTATATAACATTAAATGCTCCTAAGCTTAAAACGAACTTTCGAAATTTATTTTACATACCAAGGACAAATATTGAATCCCACAAAAATTCCCCGGTTTTCCAAATGTTACAGTTATAGGCCTACAATAAATTACATCCTCATCCGAATGTTGATATTTTCAATATGAATTTATCTAGATACAGAATTATTTGTTATCATATTTTACAGAATATTGTTGTTAGTTAATCTGAAGCTACTTTCACACCTTATTTCAATTTCTCTTTTTTTTCTTTCTCTTATTTCTATATTGTTTCAGTTTTTAATAAGTGTATGTTTCCTTTTCCTTGTTTATGTTTTATAAATTAATTTGTTAGTCGTGAACATTGTAATTTGGCTTTGCCCTGTTATGTTCAACAACAAATGAATAAATAAATGAATGAATAAATAAATAAATGAATAAATAAATGAATAAATAAATAAATAAATAAATAAATAAATAAATAAATAAATAAATAATACAGTAGATGTGCATATCAGCCAGAACTTCAATCAGAGGTAAATATAATTGTAATTAATCAATATGTTCTTAATTTGTAGAAACAATAAACTGTTATTTCTTAAATGAATGTATATATATATATATATATACACACACACACACAAAATATACAAGGACGGGCCATTAGTCACCTACTCTCATATATAACTTATATAATATATACAATGTAATGTACTGTATAATTACTAATTACTAAACCTGGTGACAATAGGATTAAAAAAAAAACATTTTATTTTTGTTTGCCTACAAATCATAGTATGAATGTCACTTTCATGACGAAAATCTAGTTTTCAATGTTCGTTTTCAACCAATATCTCATAACTAAAAATAATCATAATAGCTCACAAAATGACACATAGCTTTCCACATTCATTTTAGCAGTGTACTCATGTGCGATCGTATTAGGAACTTTCAACAGCTGGTAATATTGAAACAGCTCTTTGATTTCAAATGCCCTTCATATGTTGCTTCATTATAATAATTTTTCCTCAGTTATATAAAGATATTCTGAGTTTTCGTGCCTCGAAATATCACTCATTTCTCTTCTTTTGATTTCGATACAACTTTCAGCGGTTTTGACGGTGGCTCCTACACTTTCTACTTCTTGATTCAGTTTCAGTGATACTGAGCGGAATTAAAGTAGTTGAAGCCAATTTCAGTTCCTTCTGTGACTCTTCTTAATATCTAGAAGATTTTAATCAACTTACAGAACTCTTCGATTTTGTAATATACCTTTTTCACTAGAAGAGGTTGTTAATCAGATTTCTTCTCAATGAAATAGTGAAATTACTGCTTTGAATATGCGGTTCTTGCGCGTGTCACCTATATGTCAAAAGGGCTTCAAGAAACTCCATGTGCCTCACTGCTAATCCCCCCCCCCACTGAATATGATGAATGATCATTGCAGCCGCAACCAACCGCAAATAAATTATATGCAATTGCGTAGGCAGAGTGCTCCAGGAAGCCCTGTAACTCAGTTTCAAGGGAAGTAAAGGGATCCTAGTTTTGTAACACAACTTTAATTTGCAATGCGGAAAATAATTGATTTACATCACTAGTTCATAGAAACAGGCATGTCCTGAAGACACAATAATAATAAAAGGTAAAAGGTAAAGGTATCCCCGTAACATGCCATGAAGGCACTTGGGGGGCATGGAGGTAGAGCCCCATGCTTTCCATGACCTCGACACTAGAATGAGGTGGTGTGGTCGGTACCACGCTCTGGCCGCCTTTTACCCCCGGGAAAGACCCGGTACTCAATTTTATAGGATAATAATAATAATAATAATAATAATAATAATAATAATAATAATAATAATAATAATAAATTATAGTAATAATAGTAATAATAGTAATAATAATAATAATAATAATAATAATAATAATAATAATAATGATCATCATCATAGGCTTGACCCTGTAAGTGACCTACCTTTCCGCAAAAGACTTTGTTACTCTTTTCTGTGTTTTGCCTTAGCCTTCTAATCACGTGTTCCAATAATTTTGGAATCTTCTCTCAAGTTATTTTCCCGTATTGTTCTTCGTATTTCTCTGAATCTACTGCCCCTGGGTTGGTTAGGACTTTTTAAGCAAATCTTACATATTTGGCTTCTTATTAATCCATTTTACGACATCAAGGAATATTTTGACAGTGATTTAGATCTAATTAAATTTTAAATGTTATTTTTAATTAATGTTTCCTAATTGTACTGATTCTATATAAACTGTGTCCCGAAAGTCATGGTGGGGTTTCAGAGGATTACATGTTTTAAAAGAATAGAAGTAGAAATGTAATATAGTGCCAAATAGAAATAAAATTATGAAAATTTTTCGTGTATAAATTTGAGACACTGAAGGAAACAAAAGAAGGTGACAATAGAGCAAATGCAATTATTTTCATCGTTCGAAAAGAAGTATTTTTAAAGACCTTAATAATATATATCTTTCATCGGAGGCTATAATCTGATTTTAGAAACAGAAAATACGTATATCCATCTTCATTTTTCATTATAAGTTATTAAAAAATATGGACACAAGAATTCGAAACACAGCCAAGAAACACTACTGTTTAGAAGCAACTGGACCGCGCGTGATTCACAGTAAAGCATTCTCGCGTTTTCTTTGGATAGAATAATTTTTAATCTTCCTCAACTTGGTGAGCTTGCCAAAGAGTCTTTGGCAAAGACAAAGAATGTTAAACAGTAACATTTAAGATGTCACATTAAAAATGTCTGACAAAGTTTGTTTACAATAAACTGAAATTTACAGTAGATAATGTTTTACAATAATGAAAAGTTGCAGTAAAATATAAAACAGATAAAAAAAATAGAATGAGAAAATTCAACTGTAATTTGAATTGAAGTACAAGTGTCGCCTTAAAATCTGCAAAGAACCCTTCAAAGCTATCATAGAAATGTCCTTAATTGTTGTTGATGGGACTCCAAATTTATGACAATGACACGAACTATTTTGTTATGGTCCCTCTAGCGCCCACCATTAATCCGATCACTTCTATATCTGAGTTTATATGATGTTTTGTAATAAGGGATAGTTGCTTCATAAATTGCCCTTTTCTCTAGATTAACCTCTTCGGTTTGTTCTGATGCATCTCGAATCTGATAGTCGGATCCAGAATATAACCTTTCGTCTCTCCAGGTTTAAATGTTATAACATCTGTACGCCGAAGACTTTCGGTAACCGTTATTCCTTGGACTTCTTCATAGGTAGTGTAGCCTTTGGACTTAAGGCATTTTGCGATTACAGACCTGATCTTGTGATGCCTACTGTTACGAAGAGTTTTGCCAAATGGATATGAACCCAAGATATGAGCCAAAGTTTCAATCTTACTGTGGCATCGCCTACAGTGGTTATTGTCTTGAATTCTGCCTGGAACAGCTCGTACAGGAGCAACATTACCGGTCATCTTCAGCGGTTCCCATTGACTTTTATGGTAGCCTGGTTTTGTAACAACATATTATGATAATCAAGTCATATGTTATTGATGATGGAAAATAGTTTTTTTGGCGCCGTAAAAGTGCTCAGCTGTTAGCATGATGCAGGATCATCGCAAATATATTACAGGGCAAGTACAAGACAAAGGATAAACACTTAATCTCGTGGAATGGAGATAAATATCCGCCCAAGCCGAGGATCAAATCATGGACTACTTAGTTGAGAACCGCATGCGCTCTCCACGGAATCAAAATGGCGAACGATGGTTGATATTACTTACTAATATTGTGGATATTTCTGATATTAAGGGCCTATTTGTTTTAAGAAAGATATAGCCGAGATATTGCCCACTAGCAATTTGGCAATCACGACAGAAATTTAGAATAATTGCATTATGACAAGAGCAGGAGGAGGAGGATCCATTACAGAAAAATCAAGCAACTTTAAACTTGAGTATGAAGTCAATTACATTACAGTTCGCTTTACTATCCTCCGCTCCTTCAGTAAAAACCGGGTCAAAGCTATTCATGAGCAACATACTGTACTGTCGCGAGGTTGTAAAAGCGCTACGAAAGCATCTGGAAGACGAGCACGTGCGGACCGAAGAGAAAACTTTCGCACATTTAAGGTGAAGAGACGCGACTCGCTTCGATCAAGTAATAAAAGTTTCCGATACTTCAAATTTTCAGTACTTTTGGAAGAGTAAGCGTTGTATAAAAATATAGCATCGAGCAAATTTAAAATAAATTTGTTATTTACCTATACAGGTTGTAACAAAAATATAGCGACACATTTTGGAAGCGAGTTTTCCACACTAAAGCAAGAAGAAATGTCATATGAAGATATGTTCGAAAATGCCTAGTTTATGAGTTACTATTGAAAGCTAACATTTAGTGAATCACGAGGTACTACCCAACAACTTAAATTTGTTACGAATAATAATTGACTTTCTGAGAAAATCTTTTTGTGTTTTCGATGTACATTTTTCTACTGATGCACTTTGTACCCTAGATGCCATACATTACCAAGAAAACTATTTACACTCATGGTTAGTCTGTTTCGTACATTTCACTTGTATTGCAGTTCAGTTACACTTGAGTGCTTTGCGGCTGCACGAGATAGCGTTCGCAGACTAACGGCAATCGAATCATAAAACCAGCATCAGCCGCATTGTTCGAGATACTCTCGCCAATATTTACCATGACGGGTAGGTAAGGGAGGACCAGTTTCATGGCCAGCACGTTCGCCCGACTTTAATCCTTTAGATTTTTACCAGTGAGGACACCTAACAGACCTGGTTTACGCAACAACTATTCCAAACGAGAGACACATTATGAACATATTGTAGGATATTGCGGAACTATTGGACAGAGTTCTGGGGTTTTCGGAAGGGTAAGACAGTCCAAGATTCAACGTGATCGTGCGTGCGTTAAAAAATACGAATGACATTTTGAGCATTTACTGTGAATTGAGATTTCAAAATGTGGCAAATATTATGTCATTTCAAAGGCATTCCATCAGTATGATGTAAAATGTCTTTGTCGTTTGAATAATTCATAAACATGTCATTTCCTGGCATATTTTTATAATTATGACAAAATTCTTGTTCTGGTGTGCAAAACTCGATGCCAGAATTTGCCCCAGTACTTTTGTTACACCCTGTAGCATTATCTGGGGGATAAAATCAGATAACATCAAGACATAATGTTGACACCAAAGAACGGGCGATGCACTACATGTATGCGCAATTAAGGTTCAAAATAAGGTCTGAAAAGAAAAACAGCCAAAGCTTAACAAAAGTAAAATTACTGACAAAGAAATATAATAAAAAAAATAAAAGTTTGAATATAATTATTATTTGTGCACTTTATGCATGTTTTAAATTTCACAAAAACTGAACCTAAGAATATATGGGGCTTCGAGCAAAATGTGTCGGCTATTTTTCGACAGTTAAATTTCTACAAAGAGTAAGCTCTGTAATTGAAAGAGTTGTTAAATATTACCTCTACCATTGATACACCACTACCACCATCACCATACATTAACTCGAACCAATTAGCGGTCACTTTCTCTTATCTTCCACTACAGAAGCCCTTCAGACAACATACGATGTTAAAACGACGGGGCAGATCAAAAGGGAAATAATACGTTTATTGCCAGGAAAATAACGCGAATCTAATGCGCACTTTTTTCAACTGAATTTAGTCTCCAAAATCGAGGTGCGCATTATAATCTATGGTGTACTAGATTCGTATGCAAACTTGAAAATTCTGCTTATCTTTCTGCTTAGGTTCTGGGTGTGTTTCGGCTGTTTTTGGGTTACTCTGTTGCTTGTCTTTCCTCAACATTCCTCACTTAGAGCGCTTCCGTATTTTTGTAGGCATTGTTGTTAATACATGTAAAAACTTCAAAGTGAGCTGTATTTGATCATAAGATGGAAGATAAAAAGCGAAGGGTATCACTGAGTCGTATGAAGCAAGCTTCAAATGAAAGATATACTTTATGCTAAACACCATGGAAACAGACAAGCTGCAACAGAATTTGGTGTAGCAGCTGCGCATTATATTCGCCAGTAAACTTTTTTTTTTATTTCAAGCCTTTAAATATTGAGGTGCGCATTAAATTCGATGGCGGATTAGAATCGAATAAATACGGTAATACAATAAAATTGTGAATACCGG
Organism: Periplaneta americana; assembly: GCF_040183065.1. Lineage (NCBI taxonomy): Eukaryota > Metazoa > Arthropoda > Insecta > Blattodea > Blattidae > Periplaneta > Periplaneta americana. The sequence goes on along the minus strand of NC_091123.1, from coordinate 130,968,470 downwards.
TACATAAAATTCTTGCACTCCCCTGAAAGAGAGTGATCTCGTGCTCAGGATAGGATTCGATATTTAATAAAGTTACATGCATAAATTACAGTAAAATAACATTTAAAAAATTAATATTTAGGCCTACTCATACAAATTGCTTACATTATTTAAATCTGAAACTATTGCAGTTAAATAGGCCTACTTACTTACTGGCTTTTAAGGAACCCAGAGGTTCATTGCCGCCCTCACATAAGCCCGTCATTGGTCTCTATCCTGAGCAAGACCAATCCAGTCTCTATCATCATTTTCCACCTCCCTCAAATCCATTCTAATATTACCTTCCCATCTACGTCTCGGCCTCCCTAAAGGTCTTTTTCCCTCCGGCGTCCCAACTAGCACTCTATATCCATTTCTGGATTCGCCCATACGTGCTACATTCCCTGCCCATCTCAAACGTCTGGATTTAATGTTCCTAATTATGTCGGGTGAAGAATACTCGTACAATACGTGCAGTTCTGTGTTGTGTAACTTTTTCCATTCTCCTGTAACCTCATCCCTCTTAGCTCCAAATATTTTCTAAGCTCCTTATTCTCAAACACCCTTAACCTATGTTAAATTATGTTATTGCAGTTAAATAGATGAGATTATTCCTTTATTAATTTGTTATAAATTCTAGGGCCGATATTAATACTATGGTTGAAAAGAGCGCTGTAAAGAACTCAAAATTTACAAGTTTGAAGAAACTGTATCTTAAACCTTCATGTTTCTGTGAAAAGACCAATTAAAATACACTAACTTGAAACTTAAAGCAAATATAAAACATCATTAACAGAATTTGGAGTAATTTCAGTCATCCTTGGATTTTCCAGACCACAATGGAACTTTAAAATACAAGTTTCTCAATACTTTGAATTCTGAGTTGCTTCCCTTTTGGTCAGGCCCGTCGAAAATGAAAATGGGAACAAGAGTAACGCGAGAATGACATAGGAAAAGAACTAATCAGAAATCTCGCAAGTTCTACACGGAATGGAACCAATTCTCCCTTTCAATTAGAACCCGTAAATTGATCAAGCTGAAGCTGGAATCAAATTAAATACAAATTTGTGTATATTCTACTAATTGGTGTATGGGAACGGACAGAAGTACGAGAAGTCTGACACGCAAAACAAAATTAATAGCACATTTGTAGGAGTTCTAGAGGCATCTAAAACAGAGAACAAACGAAAAACTCATTAGTTTGCGTATGTCCCAGCAGGGTGTGTGAAATGTGACACCACAACAATCTATTTCTACCCGAGCGGCATCACCGCAATTTTTGACGAGGTTGCAATCACGCTCGTGTGTGGACGCGGTTGGGTGCGAAGGGATCCATAAGATACGAGGTCACGACCGAATAACATTTCACTTCGTAAATAAAGTACATTCTACCTTTGACTCTCATCCATCATGGAAAAGAGTTGTGTGTCGACGTCTGCTTTTGTTACACTACAAATCATTGAAGTTGTGTCCCTTATATCGACACCACGTAAGTACTCTTGTCATTCCAAACATTCGCAGGACTATCGGCTACAAAATCTTTTATGTAGAAGTGTCAGTAATTCCTTATTTCACATCCTTTTACCTGTCAGGTGGCTATATCCCAGAACGCAGATTTAACATTCCTTAAATTTGAATTTGTTCTCCAGCGCCGATTGTTTTTAGTTGGTTATTTACTGTCGATGGTATTGACAACACTGAGAAGGTATATTTGACAAGGTGAGGTCGAGGACTCGCCATAGACTACCTGACATTCGCCTTATGGTTGGGGAAAAACTTCGAAAAAAACCAACCATGTAATCAATTCAAACGGGAATCGAACCCGCGCCTGAGCGCAACTTTGGATTAACAGGCAAGCGCCTTAGGGTATGTACACGTTGGAGTAACGATAAACAATATGACCTAGCGACCTTTGGTATTATCAAAGAATCAGGTGTTCATATCGGAGCAACGAGAACGCGGGAAGCAAACATTTTGATTTATCAGTAGAAGATATTCTATACATCACTTAATTAAAGCAGATATATAGGAAATATCAGCTGCTAGGTTCAAGGTTAATATAACTGAAATACGTACAAAACTGAACTCGATTCTAGTATTAGTATTAGTATTTATTTATTTAACCTGGTAGAGATAAGGCCGTCACGCCTTCTCTGCCCCTCTACCAGGAGATTCCAACTATAATATGAAGAATAAAATTACAATTAGTAATAAATTTACAATTACTATTACAATAAAAATCTAAGTACGAAAAGATTACCTGACTAATGAAAGCTAGATAATTTATCAACAGTAATCTCACTAGAGGTTTTGATTTATCTAGAGAAAATCAAAACTCGAGTGGGATTTAATTGACTATTACACGATTAGAAGAAAGTATATAAAGATTATAACTAACAAAGTACTCCAATACAATAAAATATTAATTGACTTACGAAAATAAACCTGTCTTTAAATGTATTATTGCACCATCACGCTAGATGGCAGTTGTGCCAACTATGGAATCTTCATTGAACTCTGTAGACGGTTACTAGGCAAGATAGGTTTGTTGATTCAGTTTCATTTTTATTAAGACAGATGCATTCCACTTCAATTATCCGAATCCCAGTAATCAACGTCACTTGACAGATGATTTTCAATAAATCTTAATATTAAACAATCTCTGATACGTGACTATCCATAATATCATATAGCAGAAGCTATAACATAACCTAATATACACAAGTGTTAGAAAAGTTTTAATTAACGACGACGACATAAAAAATAAACATGAATAATTTTAAAAGGAATAATTATTGAATGTACAATTTTCAAATTTTAATGTGGTTGGTGGTTCAATTGATGTTATATTGGACGTGTGCGTAATAGAAGTGGAACTCGTTGATTTAGGCCTACATGGTGTATTCAACCTATTCAGGATTTCCGAATGGTGCTCTTCATTTATTTGTAAATCGGATTTCAGATGACGCATAGGTATGATCAGTGATTTTTATTAATTCTTGTTCTTGAATGCCAATGCGAGTCATATTTGAAACTGCTGTGCATCGACTGGAGTGGTTTGTAATTTTATATATATTTTTTTTTATGTCCAGACCAGCGCAGTTTCAAATGTTGGCAAACAAAGAAACAAATGCTAGGGACGCGATAAAATTAAACAAATGCTAGGCACGCGATAAAATTAAACAAATGCTAGGGACGCGATAAAATTGTGCGATAAGCAGCCATGATTGGTCGAAATACGTCTTTTCGTACCGTTTTATTGGTCAAAAGTAGTATGACGTAGTAAGAGTGTAATAGTCATAGAAAAACAAAGAATATTTTATTTTTACTGAATTACAAATGAAACGTAGAATAACTATAGTGATGAAATTACTGGATATTGAAATATTTTGTGATAGATTAAGGAAACTATTTGCAAGAAATCAATTACTGACCAAGGGCCTAGTAAGTTTGCGTTTGAATTCAATTTTATTTCGACAGTCCCTGATGCTAGCAGGTAACGAATGCCAGAGTCTTGGCAGGGCTGTTGTGAAAGAGGATGAGTATGTGGATGTGCGATGGGATGGTATTGTTAGTATTGTTTCATGACGAGAGCGTGTGTTCAGATTATGGTGAGAAGAAAGGTAAGTGAAGCGAGACGACAGGTACGAAGGAATAGAAGAGTTCAAGATTTCGAAGAGAAAGAGAAGCGAATGTAAATTTCTTTTCTTATCTAGTTTAAGCCAACCTATTGCTTCCAGGGATGGGGTAATATGATCATATTTACGAACATTGCTTACAAAACGTGCACACAAATTATGAGCACGTTGAAGTTTCGTTTTGTTGTCGCTGGAAAGGTCAGTCAGTAAAATGTCAGCATAGTCAAAATAGGGAAATACAAGTGTCTGCACAAGGGACTTTTTTAAGCAAGAGGGGAGTTGATCATTTATCCTTTTTACCACATGGATAATAGGATATACTGAATAATTTCGAGGAAAAAATTGTTCCGGAGCCGGGTATCGAACCCGGGACCTTTGGTTTAACGTACGTTGCATGCTTCAAATCAACTTTACAGGGAGTTATACCTGAAATCTTGATTTGCAATAGAATATACTTTTCTACAGGATTCTCATCCGAAAGCTAGTATAAATTCATTGTGTTGTGATTGGTTCTTGTGATCACATAACGTATCTCGAATAAATTACATAACTGATCAATTTGCCAATATCTATGATAATTAATTTAGTATGCCGAAATAGTAATAAATCGATTAATATTAGAATATATTAATAACCACCGGTCATTATACAGACTAATATTATCTTAATCAGAGATCATATGAACGACAAGAGCGAAGAAAATGGAATTTTTCTTTTTCGTCGCTTTTATCGTTACTCCAATATGCACACCTCAATGACAATGCATGCTTCAATTCTCTCTGATATAGCATCGCTGTTTCTTCTATAGTTTATCGTCGCTCCAACGTGTACGTACTTTAGCCAACAGAGCTGCTCCGTTGGCTCCATCGTAGATTAGAGTAAAAGTCTAAGATCCTTCACACTCTCCAACCTGTTCAGTACTGTCCACCTTATCGGCCCCCAAAAATATTCTCAGAGTCGATCAGGCAACATTTTTGTAGTCAAAATACGGGGTGAACCGCTAGTAATGTAATTAATTTCAAGGAGTTATTCTTTGAAATATTTCAAACAAGAAAGTATAATACTCATTTTATATTACTTTTCGAGAAAAAGTTATTTTATACGAAACAATTCATAGCTTATTTTTGGAAAGCCTTTGGACTCATTCCCAAAATGCTCAGTCAATTTAAGAGAACAGTGCATTATGATAATAAATAACTGATAGAATTTCAGTTTTGTCCTTTAAATGTGCAGAAATTGGATCCGAACAAATTTAATTTTTCGTTCTGCAAAGGAATTTTAAAACGTAATGCCCTCTGATAACGCTGTAAAGTTTATTATTTGGAGAGAGGCAGATTACATAGGCCCAGCTATCCTAAACAACTAGCGTGTTGAAGACAATGGGTGAGAAAACGAGACATTTAAACATAACACACATGGGGAAACTCGGCTAGTTCTGCAGTACGGGTATTTCCGCAGTAGTGCATAAATGATTTTACTGCGGCTTTACAATAGCGTGAACGTAAGTTTTGAGAGGCTGTCAACAGGAGGCATGTCCTCTGCAGTGCTGTAGAAAAAAATAAAGGATACTGGTCGACACCTCTGTCGGCAAAACAGTGAAACATCGAAAGTTGACTGTTTTTCGTGTTTTGCTACACAGCTGTGAAGAAATTTAGCATTGTTACATATAAAATGTTGCTTTTGTGTTACTTTCATAACGTATTTCATAATTATTTACGACTGCGGAATTAGCCAAGTCTTATTGCGGATTTATTCGCACTATTGCGGAATTATCCGAGTTGTTTTTTTCCAACTATAATGTATGTATAACTAAATATATTTGCATTTTAATAGATCTCTTTATCTCATTTTATAATGAAAGGTTTCGTCCATATCTACATACCTTCATAATATTTTTCAATAAATATTTTGATAAAAATATGACAGATTTACTTCATAATATTGCGGAATTAGCCAAGTCTCCCCTACACAACTGCTTTTAGAAATGGCTTGGGAAATTTTAATTTTTCTTGTATGTAAGTTTATCGGTTATCACTTTAAAAATGAAAGCGGGAGAATACTATTTCTAATTTCCTGCAGAAAATACTTGCAGTAAGACAAAAAGAGTTTTTTTAATCATTAAGTAGGCCTATATTTGTATAAAGCAAAATAAGCTCTTCTTATTGCCTATGTTCACCACATATTTAATTAAAATTAAATGGGAAGTGTTTAGAAATAATATTTTAATTTTATTGTTGGATTTTTCAGGATATTAAAATCCGGAGCCCAAGTCCTCTGGTAGGGACAAGCTAAGTGTCTCGTGCCGGAGTTTTCCAGCACGCTAATGACCTCCAAGCCTTAATTAGAGCCTCTGGACTGAAGTCCTCCTCTGTTACGTCCCGGTAATACTTCAATTGCTTACTAGATGGCGTTTGAGGCGATGAGCTTACCACTTATCCCTTGACCCATGTCGGCAAATAAGTGTAACTAAATTCCCTGTAGGCACTCAAACCTCCGCTAGGGGGTGCCTAAGTTCCCAAACCGAAACCATGGGTTAAATGAATGAGGAATTAATCTATATTTAACCCTTCGACCACGTCTACACGCGTCACGATTTTGAATTGCTTATGAATCTATGAAGAAGAAACCAGTGGTAGTTACCCTGACAACATGGAGGACTTCCCAACGTGCACTTTCTAAAATTACCACGTTATCACATGCGCAGGAAAGATCTAAAACAGAACATAGGCAAATGTCTACTGTATGGCCGATAAAAGACAAAAGAAACATTTGAATTTTGAAGACATTTGAATTTTATTTAGACAATCAACAGTACACGCAGATCTTCACAAACAATCGACAAATTCTTAGAAAATGTTAATCCACAGGAAAAGCTTCCTCCAAGAATCTACTGAATGTACTTCTAACCTTTACGCAAGAACAGACCTATTCTCGCAGAAAAATTGAGCCAAACGAATTAATACAATAAGCCTAAGGTTGCACTATTTTCGAGTATAATCCAACTTTCCAGAATATAGTGGAGAAACTCTTAGGAGGCTTTGATGCCTAACCTACCCAAAAAAATACTTATTATGTCTAGTAACAGCAGGCTTATAAGTTCGTAATAACGATGTATCATAACACTTGGTTTCACTCCGATCCTTCCATATACTAAGTTCATTATTGGCAGTCATTCCAATATGGAGAGTTCAGTGCGAGGCTTATGGCAGAAGCCTCGGCTACGACGACTATGACTATGACTCGCAGGCGTGAGGGAGAACCGGGAAGGGGGTATCGAGTCACTACAGCTTAATGCGAAACGCGGCTATCCTTTCCGTCACAATAATATATTGCACTATATTGGTGTTCTGTAAATGTGCTTCCGTTGTTGAGTGTCAGTTTAATCAAAAGTGCATGCATCTGTGTGTTACATATTAATTTTGTGAAAAATGTCGGACACTGAGAAAACATTGAGGTCACTTTTTTTTTTAATTAAAAGAGAAACAGTTTTCAAGTTGGACGTATGAAACAAAATGTGCTTACAAAGCTAGAAGTTCAACACTACAATTACATACTAAAATAGAGGTTGGAGGAAGACAAAATAGAAATTTTGAATTGGCATGGTATAAGAAATATCCTTGGCTAACAGAATGTTCTGAGACAAATAAGTTAATTATTCTGTTTGGGGGTGAAAATGAGTGATCATCATCATCATCATCATCATCATCCTGCGAGGTCTGTGTCACAAAAATAGTTTCATACAGAAACATCTGCTCTACAAAAAAGATATAAGATAAGCAGATTAGTTTCAGCCTATCCAGTATTTAAAACTTAGCTTCGCCACTGCCAGAATATAATCTTATCATGATTTGCAGACTTAAAATAAAACTATATTAACACTATATATTAATAAAATAGAAGGATAACATCATTATCCCTGACAAAACATTTGAAATAACTGTGGTAGCTCTGCGTTTATTTGTTATGTGAGAGTACGGTTTTAATTATTGAGCTTATGTCCACATAACCCGATAGTATTGATATGGGCCTATAACACAAAATGCATAACAACTGTGTATTTGGTGAGATCAACCAATTTGTGTAAATCTAACGACCAGTAAATTAGAGTAAACGAATTAAATCGAAATCAGAAAAAATAACAATGTGACTATACGTTGCAATTCATTGAACATACAGATGAAACTGGTGTCTGGCTTTAATAAAATGTACACTGATGACTGACCAAATTTTTGTAGTAATTGTAAACATATAACTGCGTTTTAACTCTATTTAATTTGTTATGATTTATTGCTCGTTATTTGTCAACAAAATTTAAATACATCTGGTCTTCTTAATATTTGATCAAAAGGGCGCAAATAGCCATAGTAGCTGACGCACCCTTTTAAACCCCACTAACTGACTAATACTTGATCAACCTCTTCGCTCAAGAAATATATTATACTTATGACTCGGTTAAGAGAGAAGTTTTATATCATATTTTTTATTGAATTTGCTATTTCCAAAAAGCTAGGACGATTAATTAAAGTGTGTCTCAGTGAAACGTACAGCAGGGTACGTATAGGCAAATTCCTGTCTGATGCTTTTCAAATTCACTAAAGGAGATGCACTGTTACCTTTACTTTTCAACTTTGCTCTATAACAATGATGTCAACTGATGCCCATAGGAGCAAGCGCGCGCTTTAGAGCCCAGGAGAGCCTGAGCGCTTTACAGCGGAAAGGAAAGAGACAGACGAAAGAGGTAGTATATGCCGCTTGGTCGAGCAATATTCAGGGATGGCCAGTACTGATTGAATGGATAAAGGGAAGAGAACTTATTAAAACTGTATCCATGTTAATTTTTAGATTTGTCTGTGAAGTATAAGTGCATTACAAGAATGTAAGTTTTAATTTTAATGTTCATTTTTCACAAGTTTGTTTTTTTATTAAAAAGGAATATTTTCTCAACTTTTTTTACAGAAAAATTAAATTTTCAGATATGTTTGTTTAGTGGCCTTATAGGTACTAAAACAATGTTTTCGTAAATCTAATCTATCGTAAATACGTATTACTGAAGATAGTGTATTAAAATGTTTGAAAATATTGGAATGGGAAATGTTTGTAAGTTAATGAATTAACAAAGCAAATACTGTTACATCACAAACAAAAGACACAGTATGTGCATATGTTGGTAAAACGTCAGCTCTATAGCTTCAGCAGATTTCGAGATAATTTAATATTCTGATAACAGAAAGTTGCGCATCAATATCACCTAAAAGCATAATATGATAAGAGTTTTATTATGTAATATTAGTTACAGTTAAAAACATATACCTAGACAACTTTGCTTTGTACTATAATATTGTTTTGATTACTTTTATAAGGCTAAAGATACCATCAATATCAATTTCAACTTATCATGTCAGATTCAGTGTTTTTCTCTGGGATATCACTTTCTTTATGAATGATGTGTTTAGTTCACTTAGTACAGTATAGTTGTAATTATTGTGGAATTTGTGTGAATATTCCTTCTTTACTCTTTATTACGTTATTAACGTTTAAAACACAACTGCAATATTAGGCTAATAAATAGGTGTTAGTACTTTTGTTTCACAGACAATATAGTAAATAACATGCAGAAAAAAGCCATATAAAAATAACGACATAAAATTTCACGTTCCGTTTGAAGTTTGTGCACCACTGTTTTCTTAATCCAACAGGCTGCTTATTCCCCCTAGCATACCCAGCGCTTAATGTCCGCGCACGACGTCAAAGTCAGAAAAATGCTCTTGCTTTGACATCACTGCTCTAGAATATGCTATTAGGAAAGTCCAGGCTTACTAGGAAGAATTGTAATTGAACGGGTTACATCAACTTCTTGTTTATGTAGACGACGTGAATATGTTAGGAGAATATCCACAAACTATTAGGGAAAACACGGAAATTTTACTTGAAGCAAGTAAAGATATAGGTTTGCAAGTAAATCCCGAAAATAAACCAAAGTATATGATTTTGTTCCGTGACAAGAACATAGTACGAAATGGAAATAAAACAATTGGAAATTTATCGTTTGAAAATGTGGAAAAATTCAAATACCTTGAAGCAACACTAACAAATATAAATGACACTCAGGAAGAATTGAAAGTGGGCTGCGAAATGCCTGTTATTATCCGGTTGAGAATCTCATTTATGAAACAGTTCTATTACCGGTTGTCCTGTATGGTTGGGAAACTTGGACTTTCACTTTAAGAGAGGAACAGAGGCTAAGGGTGTTTGAGAATAAGTTGCTAAGAAAAATATTTGGGGCTAAGAGAGATGAAGTTACAAGAGAATGGAGAAAGTTACACAACACAGAACTGCACGCATTGTATTCGCCAGCTGACATAATTAGGAACATTAAATCCAGACTAATTTGAATAATTTCGAGGGAAAAATTGTTCCGGGGCCGGGTATCGAACACGGGACCTTTGGCTTAACGTACCAACGCTCTACCAACTGAGCTACCCAGGAATTCTACCAGACACTGATCCAATTTTTCCCTCTATATCCACATATCTCAAAGTGGGCTGACAACCGTCAAGCAACCAACAATGAGGGTCCACACCTGTGGAGTAACGGTCAGCGCGTCTGGCCGCGAAACCAGGTGGCCCGGGTTCGAATCCCGGTCGGACAAGTTACCTGGTTGAGGTTTTTTTCCGGGTTTTTCCCTCAACCCAATACGAGCAAATGCTGGGTAACTTTCGGTGCTGGACTCCGGACTCATTTCACCGGCATTATCACCTTCATATCATTCAGACGCTAAATAACCTAGATGTTGATACAGCGTCGTAAAATAACCTAAGAAAATAAAAAACCAACAATGAGTGCACACTAACTCCGTGTAACTTAAATTGTGGCTTTCTGTTGACGAACAGTGACGTGTATTATGCAAATCAAGCTTTCAGGTATAACTCCCTGTAAAGTTGATCTGAATAATTTCGAGGGAAAAATTGTTCCGGGGCCTGGTATCGAATATATTTTTACTGCTAATATTATTATTATTATTATTATTATTATTATTATTATTATTATTATTTCGTTAAGTAGAACATCTTGGAAAGATGAAACATACAAAAAGTTTGTCTATTTTGATAAAAAAATTAACCTTTAAAATAATGTTTTATTTACCTGTATCACTTCATAGCCGTCGATTTTTTAACAAATTATTTGATTTTAAAGCTGATGTCTTGGATATATCTACCTGTTGAGCTAGCTTTCTTTCCTCCAGTGAGGAATTCGATTTCTGCGGCATCTTATTTCAAAATGAGCCATCCGATCCACTTCTGCACTAAATTCTACATTGTTGAATCAGATTGCTTTGGCCCATAAGACCAATGCTTTTTTCTTAAGCTGAAATCCTCTAGTGTTGTCTTGGATAGAGATCAGCGTCATGTTGGCTAAAGCCTTGGTATTTAAGAACCGTGTAATGACGCCTGCGTGAGCGTGGCGCGGCACAACGTGAAACCAAAATGTAAAATGGAGAGATGATCAGGCTAAAGGGACGTTAAAGTTATAGCATAATTATACAGCTGACTTCCAGTTAAGCTTAGTTCATTGCAGTGCAGTACACATTATAACAGAGAATCTTCATTTTATGATATGTACCGTATATTACGTAGAAATCTTATTAAAGTGTCGTGCTATATTTCTATGTTCTATAATGTCATGGCATCTGAAGGGAATACTTTTACCTTCATATACTCCATAAAAATCTAACAGTTCTTTTCTAATGCTTCTGCAAGTTATTTATAGTATTCCTAAACATATTTATAAACTAGTAGCAATAGTGTTTTTCATATCTTTATGAGAGGAGACATCGCATTTATCAGGAAATATTTTCTGGAGTTTTAACATTCATCACATTCAAAGTTTTCTTAACATTTTTTCTTGGAAACAAAATGGGCTAAATTAGAGGCAGTCAAACGCTTAGTAGCATACAGGGTTTTCGAGTTATAACATTAGACAAATTCCCTCCTTCCTTCGACCTTAATTTTATTCGTACCTCCACTGGGAAGAGGAACGCTGCCTGTTTGCTGCAGGGTACACAAACCTCCCCTCCCACGCAAGTGGCCACCCTTCCGCTTCATCAGTCACCCGCACATAATGGATTACGTGGCCTGGATACTGCGCTTGGAAAAAGGATATCTCACTCCCCAAATTGTAGATATATCTGCAGCAGAGTGCAACGCTCCTTCCTATAGAAATATGTCACGGTTTTATCGGGAATGTTCCTACTCGTCGTATCGAGGCTACTCTATCTCATTTGTCTGGAAAATTATTTCAAGTTCTTCAGCGAGACAGCAACAGTGGTGAGATCAGTGGCCGAAGGAATTGGTTCATGCTAATAGCAGGTTCAAAATTCTTTTCCATAGCACGGGATTCCTCGGGCTTCAGCGATTATTTTCCTCCATTTTCTCCATCTTTTTTAATCGCTTTATTAATGAAGAGTGCACAAGTTTTATGGTATGCAGAACTGTGTTAGAGACAGAATTAGTTATTTTTTAGGAAATACAGCACACCAGTTATCAGCGAGTTAAATTATGAGAGTTACGAGATGCAATTTTTGAGAGTCTTCTTCAGCTATAGGGATTAGGACTATTGGCCTGTTCCGTCTTCAAGGCTTAAATCATATGTCCATCTTATTTTCGGTCTTCCTACATTTCTATATCCTGTTGTTGCATAATCCATAATTTGTTTTGGTAATCTATCATTACTCATTCTTGTAACGTGTTGGTACCAATTTTGTTTCTGATTTTTAATCTTTTCTTTTAAATTAAAAATATTTAATAACTGTCGGATATTTTCATTTCTTCGATGATCCAATAAAGTACAACTGGCAACACCTCGTAGGAACTTCATTTCATTTACTTGAATTTTTCTTTTTGATGCGCTGTTCAATGACCAGTTTTCTGAGCCGTAAGTTCATAATGGAACTGCTAGGGATTTGTAAAATTTTAATTGTGTTGAGCGCTGTTTTATTTCTTAAAGTTCTTCTTATTGTTCTACACATCTGTTGGAATTTTCTCAACTTACTGTTCATATCCCGTTCACCCAAATAAGATATATTGCAACCTAAGTAGTTAAAAGAAGATATCTGTTCTATAGTTCCTTGATTAATAACTATTTTACATCGCCTATGGTTAAGTCATTGTTTTAGTTTTGTTATTAGAAAATTTTAGATTATATCCTTCTGTTATTAGCTGGAGCTGGTAAGTTGCATTTGTGGATCAGCCTCAGATTCTGCGATCAATATCTGATCATCGGCAAAAAGCATAGTATATAATACAGTTGTTCCTAAATTTATATCAAATGCTATTTTATTCTGCCATTCTTCTATGGCTTTATTGAGGTAATATCTATACTAATAATAAATCTGCAGCCAAAATTTTTCTGGTAATTTTCGATTTTTAAAAAATAATTGGTGTTAACATGTATAATTAACCATCCTGAAACCGAAAATCGCTTTTATGACATTTTTGTTTGTATGTCTGTCTGTCTGTCTGTCTGTCTGGATGTTTGTTACCTTTTCACGCGATAATGGCTGAACGGATTTCGATGAAAATTTGAATATAAATTAAGTTCGTTGTAACTTAGATTTTATGCTATATGGCATTCAAAATACTTTATTTAAATGGGAGGTTATAAGGGAGCCTGAATTAAATAAATCGAAATATCTCGCTTATTATTGACTTTTTTTTAAATATTACATAACAAATGTTTCTTTAAAAATGATTTCCGATAAGTTTTATTCTTTGAAAAATTTTGATAGGACTGATATTTAATGAGATAAATGAGATCTAATATTAAAATAACTGCCATCTAAGGCGGTATAATGAAATAAAGAACAAATGACTTCGTCTATAAGGGGCCTTGGACAACAACAATCGAAAACTATGAGACATAGCCTACAGAGAATGTTTCTGTGTTTGTATGAAGTAATATCGGAAGCCCGATTTATATAATTAATTATAATTTCACCATTGGAAAGTTAGTTTCTCTAGCTGGACAAAATGCTATAATGTTATTACAGTAACTTCTGAGTGAATCGAGAACAGGTAAGATTAAAATAACTTCTTATGCACAGAAAACGTGATAGGCTATTCTGAATATTCGTTTCCTGTATTTCTTAAAATAATGTTTATGTACACATTAAATCTAAATGATGTCAACTTCATTGAACTATGGTTCCATGTAATAAAAATTAAGAAACATTTACAGGAATTGTTATTGCACCAAATGAGTTGTCTCTGGACCAAAATGATCGCAATTTAATTATTTAAATACAATTTAAATTAAGTGACATATTAAACGATTTATCCTTCTATCAAACACGAATGTTCCTTGGGCCAGATGTCCTATTTTAATTATGTAATTACTTTATATTTATTTCTAACAAGTGGAGCGGAGCGTACGGGTACAGCTAGTATTAAATAATGTTGGAGATAGCGGGCAACCTTGTTTCACACTTTGGTTTACTATTACTGAATTGCTTATCTGATTACCTGCTCTTATCAATATTTTTGTCTCATATAAGCTTTTTATGATATTTACCAAATGTTTGGGATATCCTTCTTCATACAATATTGTCCATAATTTGTTTCTTAAGATCTGATCAAAGGCTTTTTTCATAATCTATGAACAATATATATGTTGGGAGATTAAATTCCCTTCTTTTCTGAATTATCTGCTGGATCACAAAAAAACAGTCAGTACATGATCTTCCTTTTCTAAACCAGCATTGTACTTCACTTAGTTTTGTTTCACTAATTATATTTAGGCGTCGAGTTAATATTTTTGCATACAATTTGTATACGGAGTTTAATAAACTGATACCTCTATATTTTTTAGAGTAGTAGTGAAAATTCAAACACATCCGAGAAATTGAGAGTAAAATACTACTGCGATCGACGAAATGCACTAACAGGGATGACCGAGGTTAAAAATATTCAGAAAAGACCACATAACATGTCGGAATCCGAATGAAAAGGATACAGTAAAACCTTGAATTACGAGCATAATTCGTTTCAAAAACATACTCCTAATCCGAAACACTCGCATATCAAAGCCGCTTTTTCCATAAAAAAAAAAATAAAGAAAACTGAGATTAATTCGTTTCACAAGCTTTTATTCATATAAAATACAGTATAATTTAGGTAAAATTCAATACAATAGTGCAACACGAATTACTTTACTGTAATTGTTTTTGAGTGTCTGTCACCTGCTTTACTAATAACAGGAAGAAAATATTTTCACTATCACTAACGGAATCACTTCTGACTGTTTGATTGACTGGAATCTTTTACTTTGACTTGAGGTTGATGTTCTCTTTCCCTTTTAAAAAAGTCACATGTAAGCTTTTAAAACTCACTCATGACCAAACCATTGTCATCAATCCATTTTTATGGAGTGTTGAAGGCATTCTGTACATCCGTTATATCTTCTGCCGCTAGTAGGCCTATGTCGTCTGTATACATGTAAATGACTCTTCTTCCTCAGGCTTGTTTCACTAACTCTATTAGATTTGCGGTTCCTATGTTGAACAGAGGTGAACAAATTGAGCCTTCTTGGTGCAAGCCCTTTGTACTATTTCAGCTGCCAACACGGAGTCGTCTACTTGTATCAGATTCTATGCTGTTATGTTGCAGAGTATCTTAGCCAATGGGGGCGTTCTTCCTATGATGCTATCAAGTTATGTTTCTATTGAGAATATCAAAGGCTTTAATATAATCTACTGAAATGCAAAACAGGGTTTTTCTTTGGTTTTCTTAGACATCCCCGATACTTCCAATTAAATTATTCGTCATTAATCATTTTCACGCAAAAATAAATTGTCCACTCTTATTTACAACTCTTGGACGTTTCACTTTTTTAACTACGACAGAAGCTTTCTCCATAAATACATCTTTCTTCTTTGGCTAGATCCATTAACTCCCATTGTAGCTAACATAGAAAACAAAACCACGATTAAAATTATCAATCAATTAACAAAGTTTAACTCTGTTGTTTATGGTACCATGCAGGTTTTATTTTAAAATACTATATATCATGTGTATGTTGTAAAATAGAGATTAATTATCAAGCTTGGACACGCCAAGATGGAGTATATTACCAGCCACTGAACGAATATTGCAGACTGTTTTTCTTCCTGGCAATACAATTTACTTCCACTAGATGGCTTCCCGACACGAGTAGCAGGGTTGCAAATACATGCAAACGAAATGATACTAAACGTGAAGAATGTTGCTATAAGTGGAAGGTTAGGTTAGGTTTGATTAAGTATGTAGTATTATTACTATGTTGGCGACACTGAAACCCATCATGAAATTAATTAAATATGGCTGCATTTTTCATTCACAGACGAAGATTTTCGTACATAAGTAAAGTACCTATTTAGGGCGGGTTGGGTGGCCCCACAGCTCTCAAGTGATCACATCTATTTGTACTAATGAATACTTTCATTTTATAGTTTAATTCAGCGAATTCGAAAAAGGTAAGAAGTGGTGTTCCTGTAATTCACAATTACTAAACTCTATCGTCGCAAATATGGCGAAATCAGGAGATTTCTAAATATTTCTTGCGGATATTTTCTGTTTTCTATCGGTAAATTTAATTTAAAAACTTGTTACAATTACTTGGAATTCACAGTGAACTGAAAGTGATAAAGGTTAACAAAAACAGAGTTTTTCCTCAAGTGTGTAGTCGAATGAAATGCAAAGTATACTCTCCAAGCTCTATTAGTGCACAATTTGTATCTGGTCAGGAGAAATTTGGAAATTTTTTTGAACAATTCGAAATTAAGACTGAAGAAGAAGTGCTTGTGTGATGATGCCCAATGTGTTTGAACATATATTATTGGAATGTCCTATAGTTTACATGGAAAGACAATACTTTACTGCTCTTGCTGTAAATAATTGTAAAATAACCTATGAACAACCTACGTATCGATGGTTGAGACCTCGATGTTACCTCATATCTACAAAAATGGTCATTTAATTTGCTACATTATTTAGATTAACTGCATTATTATGATTATGATTATTATCATTATTATTATTATTATTATTATTATTATTATTGTTATTATATTTTTTTTTGTTGTAATATTGGTAAGTTAACTAGACCCTAATATTTTGTTTCCGAGTAGGAGATCTTGCAAAGCAGAAGTATATGTAAAAAGTTTGTCTACATACAGAGGTGAACCTGCCTGGAGAGAAATAAAAAATAGATAGTAGCCGCCAAATTACTCTTCAAGGACGACCACTCATATAAATTGAGGGGAAGGAGACAGAGGACGGACACTGGAAAGTTTTCTTTCCTCAATCGTACTATCAGGGACTGGAAGGCTTTACCTGCAGACTTACTAAAGGCTTTACCAATAACCAAAAATGTATTTAAATTAGGCTTAAAAACTTTACTAATAGACGATACTACATTATACACACTATTTAAAGGGTGTAATTGATATTTTGTTATTGAAGTGTTATATCATTGAAGAAGTGTGTTGTGTCAGTGAAGTGTGTTGTGCAAGTGACGTGTTTTTATGTCAGTTAAGTCTTACAATTTATAGTGGCAGTGGAAAGTATTTGAACAGTGAATGTTTCTGAAGTGTTAGTGAAATCAGGATAAAATCAGTGAAATGTGTCGTAGCTCCAGTGCAGTGAGTGAGTTGACAGCGAAATGAGTGTAGTGCTGAAAGATACTTGTGCAGGTATGAACACATCATACTCGTGGGTTTTAGTTCGAACTTAGGGTTAAGATACAGACTAGACTTACTTTAAATGTTATTGTAAGTGATCGTGCTTCATTTAATATATGATGCTACTTATTATTATTATTATTATTATTATTATTATTATTATTATTATTAGCAATTATTAATTTATTACTGATTATATGTTTATTAATTGTGTTTATTATTAATTGTCATTATTGAGTGTAATTAGTTACCATTGCCACTTGCAGTGTGAATAAATACATACATATATGTAAAACAGTTTTTTCTTCACATTCAAATTTATAGATACGAGGTACTTCTTACCATTGATGCACACTTTTTCACAGAAACTGTTGCTACAAATGTTTCATTAAAATCATATACCTAGTTTATTCGACTTTCATTGCGTAAGTGTTTATTAGTTGTTATGAATAGCCTAAACTGCAGCCCTAATATTCTCAATGCAAAATATTTTTTTAGTAGGTTATTTTACGACGTTTTATCAACAGCTTAGGTTATTTAGCGTCTGAATGAGACGCCGGTGAAATGAGCCCGGGGTCCAGCACCGAAAGTTACCCAGCATTTGCTCATATTGGGTTGAGGGAAAACCCCGGAAAAAACCTCAACCAGGTAACTTGCCCCCACCGGGAATCGAACCCGGGCCACCTAGTTTCGCGGCCAGACGTGCTAACCGTTACTCCATAGGTGTGGACTCAATGCAAAATAGGTTTTATAAATTTAGAATGAAAACCACCACCACCACCACCATCCATTTTAGGAAAAAATATAAAAAAATCCATTGATAATAGCAAAAATATGGTATCTTCAGCTCTGCTTCATATCGATTTTTCGTAAATTGTCGTTAGAAATATTGCATATAGACCGATTATTTAGTCCTGACAGCTCGAAGACGCGAAAGAGGGGAAGTAATAGGAGTGGTGGGGAGAGCTCTGGAGTAGAGATAAGGGCAAGCGGTCAGTAAAGGATTGCAGTAGAGCTCAACGGTCTTACTAATAAAAACTCCATATACAGACGTTTAACTCTCTTATACTTTAAATGAGGATCATTACTCTTAATTTTCGCTTTTATTAAGGCTTGTTCCAAGTTTAAAACAAAAGATTTCATAGCCTCAAATGAAATAAAGTCATAATAAATATTAAGATTTCACCCAAAAATAATAAAATAACCTCCAAAAAAAAACTCTTAACTGAAATTTTGGTTCATTATTAGGGCTATGCTTAGTAATACAAACTGTCACAGGATTTGTAAATTCCTTACTAATAATCACTACATACGTCGCGTGTAACAGTACAACTGTTACATAGCTACGTCATAATTTCGTCATTACTTCGTTACGAAAGATAATAGAATATCTGAGGTTCTCTATTGCATCCGGTAGAGCGCTCTAGTGTGGCGTGTTAAGTATCGATAGTACAACTGGCTCTAATCGATTACCATACTATATTTTGGTCAAAGAGTACAAGCTACAGTAATATTATTCTAATTATTCTGTGCTCTTTGGTTTGTTCTTCTTTGGTTACTAGGCAACCATCATCATAAAATGACAGTCGATATGAACAGCTGTTAGAGGGGCGGCCATTTTTTCTCTATATACAACGCTTAAACAAGGGGTTTCGTGTATATAACTACTGCAAAGCAATTCCCATTGTATAGTTACAGGCTGTTTATACGTCCATCGCTTATGCATGGTTTATTAGTAAAGTTTTCTGTCTCAACTCTGCATAAGTCTAGTATAAAAACTATACACGGTTTATTAGTAAGACTGTAAATGTATTAGAAACATACCGCTATACCGCAAGCATGACATCCGATCGCTCAGAAGGCTAGCGACAGACTAACCCAAACGCCCCTTGGCGTAACTAAATGGACTCGCCTGACCCAGGCGCACATTGTCGGCGACTGTCAGAACTAAAATGTTATGTTTTATTTAACGACGCTCGCAACTGCAGAGGTTATATCAGCGTCGCCGGATGTGCCGGAATTTTGTCCCGCAGGAGTTCTTTTACATGCCAGTAAATCTACTGACATGAGCCTGTCGCATTTAAGCACACTTAAATGCCATCGACCTGGCCCGGGATCGAACCCGCAACCTTGGGCATAGAAGGCCAACGCTATACCAACTTGCCAACCAGGTCGACATCAGAACTAAATAATCGTACTGTAGATCCGTGGCCACGCCGGTACTGTGGGAAACGAAAGAACCGACGAAATGCCGAAACAGCTGCTCATTCTAATTCAGAGTTTGTCCCGCTTCACTAGAAAGGTGCTAACGAGGTACATAAAAGAACGTTGGAATGAACAATGGCTCGGTAGCAAAATTGGATCCCTAACCAAGGAACTGTATTTCCCAACTGTATTTGAACGTCTCGACAAGAATAAATATCACTAGACTTAATAATAACGCAATTTTTACCGGCGAATGGGAAGTTCGGAAGCTATTTTCATATGTTTCAAATTGTAATAGAGAAGGACGTCAGTGTATATGCGAAGAAACATTACAAACTGTCAAACATCTTCTGTTTAAATGCGAAGTGTTTCAACTCAGAAGATTTGCATTGATATAACACCTCTCGGAATGCGATGTTGTCTATGCCAGTCCTCTGTCAAAATTATTATTTCACAATTTAGCTAAGTTACTATGAAGAATGTGTTACCGTTTTATAACATTCAATTTTGTAAGACTGCACATATGTATAGGTTAGTCTTTCCACATAATATTAATAAGTGTTACTAAAATTAATATTGTACGAATTATTATCTGTAGTAAGCAATGGAAATATAAAAATTTAAAATTTATCCTTTCGACAGGTGAAAGAATTCAAATACTTTGTAGCAATAATAACAAATATAAATGACACTCGAGAAGAAATTGAACGCAGAATAAATATGCAAACCCAGCATTCTCCAATCTTTCATATTTTCTGCCTTCCTCTTTGTTTCCTCATATGATCCATATATCTTAATGTCGTCTATCATATGATATCTCCTTCTACCCGAACTCTTCTCCCGTTCACCATTCCTTCTAGTGCAGCCTTCAGTGACTCAACCAAAATCTTTTCTCTTCCTGATCAGTTTCAGCATCATTCTTTCTTCACCCACTCTTTCCAACACAGTTTCATTTCTTATTCTATTTGTCCACTTCACACGTTCCATTCTTCTCCATATCCACATTTCAAATGCTTCTATTCGCTTCTCTTCACTTCGTCGTAAAGTCCATGTTTCTGCCCCATATAATGACACACTCCATACAAAGCACTTCACTGGTCTCTTTTTTATTGGGTTATTTTACGACGCTTTATCAACATCTAGGTTATTTAACGTCTGAATGAAATGAAGGTGATAATGCCGGTGAACTGAGTCCGGGGTCCAGCACCGAAAGTTACCCAGCATTTGCTCGTATTGGGTTGAGCGAAAACCCCGGAAAAAACCTCAACCAGGTAACTTGCCCCGACCGGGATTCGAACCCGGGCCACCTGGTTTCGCGGCCAGAGGCGCTGACCGTTACTCCACAGGTGTGGACTCACTGGTCTCTTCCTCAGTTCTGTTTCCAGAGGTCTGCAGAAGATGCTCCTTTTTCTATTAAAAGCTTCCTTTGTCATTGCTATTCTCCTTTTTACTTTCTGGCAGCAGCTCATGTTATTGCTTATAGTACACCCCAAGTATTTGAAGCTGCTCACTTGCTCTACTACCTCATTTAGAGTTCGCAAGTTTATCTTCTGTATTTTTCTTTCTATGACCATGCTCTTCGTCTTATTTGCATTTATCTTCATCTCATACTGCTCACAAATGTCATTTAGCTCCAGTAGTATATCCTTTAGTGAATACTGAGTGATGATATAAAATATTCCTGCTTGAAGTGATCAGATTAATGTGAAGAAAACGTTTTGGAAGGAATACTGTAACAATACTCATAAAGTATGTCATTGTTTTGGATTTATTTTGATTTTGAGAAGTCATATCCCCCTCCCTCATTATGTAAAAGTACTGGGATATACAAGAAAATACACGAGATCTATTTACTTATATCATGTATTGTATACTTAACTTGTATTGTGAAAATAAAATTGAACTCTTAAATTATTTTATGTTCGGGTATTATATTTTAAACCATATTACATTTAGCAATCTTAAAAGAATCTGCAATGTTCTCATGCATATGAAACAACAAGGCAAATTGTATCTTATGACTGGAATAACAAGGGAAGTAGTATCTTATGACTGCAATAACAAGGCAAGTTGTATCGTATGACTGCAATAACAAGGCAAGTTGTATCGTATGACTGCAATAACAAGGCAAGTTGTATCTCATGACTGCAATAACAAGGCAAGTTGTATCTCATGACTGCAATAACAAGGGATGTTTTATCTTATGACTGCAATAACAAGGCAAGTTGTATCGTATGACTGCAATAACAAGGTAAGTTGTGTCTTATGACTGCAATAACAAGGCAAGTTGTATCTTATGATTGCAATAACAAGGCAAGTTTTATCTTATGACTGCAATAACAATGCAAGTTGTATCTTATGACTGCAATAACAAGGTAAGTTGCATCTTATGACTGCAATAACAAGGGAAGTAGTATATTATGACTGCAATAACAAGGTAAGTTTTATCTTATGACTGCAATAACAAGGCAAGTTGTATCGTATGACTGCAATAACAAGGCAAGTAGTATCGTGTGCAGGGGCGGCTTTAGAGGTAGTGCCGTTGTGCCATGGCACTACCAGAATATAGAAGGAAAAGGAGAATTCATATTTTCCGCTCAAAACCTGAGAGAAACAACTTACGCTTACACAAACTCTACCGTCAACATGATCTTTGCAGCGAAACACGTTGTAACCAGTGTTTGGAGGATGGGTCTGTGCAAGGCACTACATCCCATAAGAAATATAACGGGATGCGCGCGTAATCTTCATGTTCGCTCGTCCTTTTCAGCATCTAAAAGCATGATCTGAAATGTGCCAGGCACAAATTGCCGCTGGCTTTTCCAATGCTTGTAAAACTGTATACATCCCCATTTACTAAGGCGATCCCTTACTACCTCCCGCTCTGTCTGTCCTTCCGCATTGTCAGAACAAGTTTCTTAGCGAAGATTGCAACAATAAGATAATAAAATCTCTCCCGGTTTCTTGAAAACTTGGCTTGAGAAAGTTTTCACTTTATTATTTCTACCAACAGTACCAAGTGTAGTGTGAACGTGTTAAGTCGTGAGGTTGTCTTCGTAATAGTGGTCGTGTTATCGTGTTGTGTACTGTTAAAAAATGAATTCGGTTGGTGCTTTATTGAAATCTCAGTTTTCAACATTAACATATGAAAACAAACTTCGTGTTAAAGAATTAGGCAGACCAACACCGCACTTAAATATTCATCAAAAGCAGCAAAGTGCTAAAGTTAACAGATCTCGCAAATTCAACCCAGATATTTATTTAAAAAACAACTGGTTGTGTGGATGTGATGTGAAAAATGCGTTCTTCTTTTTCCTGTGTGTTCTGTTCGGAGGTGAATTTAGCTGGCCAAAGTGGGTGTGACAGATTTAGTACACTTATGGGGTAAAATAAAAACACATCATAAGTCAAAGGTTAATATGAATAACGTCTTCAGTTTGTCTATGCTGGGTAAAGCGAACACTGAAAATCAGTTAAATTCACACTACTGACTCGCGATTGCAAAACACAATGAGCAAGTTGATAAAAACAGATATGTGTTAAATTTAATAATAAATTGTATACGATTTTGTGGGGCACTAGATTTAGCACTAAGAAGGCACGATGAATCTGAGGAGTTTTGTTTGCAAAATAAACAACTTCAACAAAAAAATGATGGATTTATTTTCAAGTCAGAAGAATAGACGAATGGGTTTTATCTATCGCGCATATTAACCTGGTCAACAAAAGTGCTCAAGTGCTCCAGTTGTATACATTTTGGCGAGTGATTATTATTATTATTATTATTATTATTATTATTATTATTATTATTAGAGACGAGAATTTCATGCACTGTAAAATCCCAAAATATGCATGCATTCATGCACTATCAAACTATGAAATATGCATGATCAAGCGAAAAATACACTTTTATTTTTGTTTCAAAATGTCTTATTTCACTTCACTTTTTTTTTTGCACAGTTAAAAACCTAATAACATTTTTAAATTGGTTTCTGTGAGGTTCCTGCACTTGTCTCTATATTGCAAGAAGTTACGGGTTTAAACTTGAATGAACATATTTGTGACAATGTCAGGTCAAATTCTTCATTCAAATTTTCGCCACAAATAACCTTCTTCACTGAACAAAAGAATCCGCAGTCCGGGTTAGCATTTATGACCCTGTCCAATTTGTTTTTCGCCGCTACATCCACTTTCCCACGGGCATAACTGAGGGATCTATGAAATTCTTTAAAGATTATTTCTTTTGTTGCATTCTTGCAATATGTGAAACAGATGCGACATGCTGGTCGACTTGAAATTTTTTAGTGCATTTCATCTGAAATTATAATAGAGCTTACGGTTACCTAGATACGATTTAAAAACGGACATCGTAATTTAATAATTATTTTGAACAAGTTTTGTAATTTTTTTTACAAAGAACAATTGTCATATAAAATATTCGGAAACAGAACAGCATTGCTTTACTCTTTACTCCAACAATCGCAAAATACGACATCCTCATCTGACCTAATAAAATCTTTTCCTTTACAGTAATCCACTGTGCAAAGAGTACACTTTTGGAATCTTTAAATTGGAAACATATTAGAACCACATTAACACGCGCAAACAGAATAAACAAGCACATTAACAACTTACGACATTCACACACTGCAAACAGAGTTTAACGGTGATTCCAATTTTAGAAGAATCTAAATTGCTACTAGTACTAGAAAAAGAAGAGAATTTACAACCTCCCTGAAAGAGGATGCTTTTGACCTAAATTATTTGTCGGCAATTTCCTTGAACCCTCTATATTTCCTCTGTACTTACTATTTTCAAAATATCCAACGTAATAAATTTATGACACGCAGTGTATAGAGAGAGGGTCGTCGGTAAAGTGTTGTAAAAGTGGGCTTCCGTCCAAGGAAAGGTCCTTTAACATCTTATTTAATTTTTCTGTTATTTAGTTTTTTCTTTTTTTTCTTCAATCCTGATTTCTGAGGCTAAAATGTGGGACATAAAATCGAGAAACTAAGGTGTCCACACAAAACCATTAAAACATGCATTTAAACTGAATTTAATGTATATTATATGCATTATTAAGCTAAAAATTACCTAAATATGCATTATGCATGTTTTTATCCCTAAAAAGTCGAAAACATGCAAATATGCACGGGAAAAGTACACATATTTGGAACCGGAAAGTAATGAAATGGATAAGTACTAAGTATGAGCTATGTCGTATGTTCCTATAAAAACATGCATTTGCATGGAATTCTCGTCTCTTATTATTATTATTATTATTATTATTATTATTATTATTATTGCTTATAGTAGGAAAAAGAGTTACCCTCCCCCTTAGGGTATCCTGGATATACCACTGATTTTGGCACTATGCATTAAATATGTATGAGCCGCCACTGATCGTATGACTGCAATAACAAGGCAAGTAGTATCGTATGACTGCAATAACAAGGCAAGTTGTATCTTACGACTGCAATAACAAGGCAAGTTGTATCTTATGACTGCAACAACAAGACAAGTTGTATCTTATATCCGCAATAAGAAGGTAAGTCCGAGTACTTTACTGTTAATGTATTTAAATAACAAATTCAATAACGAGATTTTGACGAATAATACATGAAACTTATACATATAAACTATCAATAATACTAATTCAAAACCGCATATTTGCAAAGGCCTTTCTTCGTTAATGAAAACAATGTTACTTTTACTTACTGTCAAAAACCCACTTCTTACACATACCTTATTATTGCAGAGCACCCTTCAATTATGGATCCTTCCATTGACCCTAAACTCTTAAGACTAAAGTTTCTTCGCGAGCGATCTAAGATCGATCCGTGAGTGACTGGTCGATTCCAATCGACAGTGTTGTAGATCACTGCGTTATGATATCATACAAGAGTCTTTTCACTTTTTCAGAGTTAAAAAAAGAGTTTTATATTCTAATAAATGCAATATTAAATTCAACACAGGGGACACAAAAATCTCATTGTAATAAACTATTAAATTGAATCATAAGCTCAAACGCACACGCATACATATAAAACAGGCAGAGGGCAAATTGTGTTACGAGACAATTTCTTGAATTTTCTACAGGGAGAGAAAACAAGATTTATTTGTGCTGCGTGTTTCTTTTTTTGTTTTCCTTTTCCGAGAAGCAAACATCAAGTCCAGCTGTGTCAAACTGAAGGAACTTGTCTGTCGACCACTGCCATGTTATTAGATTTATGATCCATGCAAACACCTCACCACAGATTTGCGTGTCGCCAGGCTTTTATCTGCAAGCCTTTACAATTTCATCTCTCGGAGACCTCGCGGAATAAAAACTCCCTGGATCAATAATAGTCAATAGTTTGGAGGAGGAGACGTGAGGGGGCGGAGCGAACTGCAAGTCATTCCCGATGTGCAAAAAATCCCAACATGTCCTACATTAGCATCTAACAAGCAAATATTCTCATGGGGGCAGATAAAAAAGTTTTTTTTTGCACCATGTTAATAATGTCAAAATAAGTGCTTATACAAATTTTGGCCATTCGAGAGCAATTGAGGATATGGCCCGAATAAGAGGTGTAACGAAAAATAGTGTTTTCAGATAAACGTGATTTACATGTTAAGGAGTTTGCTACGTCGATCAAATTCCAGTTGAACAAATATTCAGGAACACACCAGGCACTTGGTCAGTAATTGATTTCTTGTAAATAGTTTCCTTAATATATCACAAAATATTTCAATATCCAGTAATTTCATCACTATACAATTTTGTTATTCTAGGTTTAATTTGTAATTCAGTAAATATAAAATATTCTTTGTTTTTCTATGACTATTACACTCTTACTACGTCATACTACTTTTGACCAATAAAAATGGTACGAAAGGACGTATTTCAACCAATCATGGCTGCTTATCGCACAATTTTATCGCGTCCCAAGCATTTGTTTAATTTTATCGCGTCCCTAGCATTTGTTTAATTTTATCGCGTCCCTAGCATTTGTTTCTTTGTTTGCCAACATTTGAAACTGCGCTGGTCTGGACGTCAAAAAAATATATATAAAATTACAAACCACTCCAGTCGATGCACAGCAATTTCGAATATGATTCGTATTGGCATTCAAGAACAAGAATTAATAAAAATCACTGATCATACCTATGCGTCTTCTGAAATCCTATTACAAATAAATGAAGAGCACCATTCGGAAATCCTGAATAGGTTGAATACACCATGTAAGCCTAAATCAACGAGTTCCACTTCTATTATGCACACGTCCAATGTAACATCAATTGAACCACCAACCACATTGAAATTTGAAAATTGTACATTGAATAATTATTCCTTTTAAAATTATTCATTCGGAAATCCTGAATAAGTTGAATACACCATGTAGGCCTAAATCAACGAGTTCCACTTCTATTATGCACACGTCCAATATAACATCAATTGAACCACCAACCACATTCAAATTTGAAAATTGTACATTCAATAATTATTCCTTTTAAAATTATTCATGTTTATTTTTTATGTCATCGTCGTTAATTAAAACTTTTCTAACACTTGTGTATATTAGTTAGGTTATGTTATAGCTTCTGCTCTGAGAGGATAAAAAGAACTTCTGCTATATGATATTATGGATAGTCACGTATCAGAGATTGTTTAATATTAAGATTTATTGAATAGTAATCATTACAGTGTCTGTATAAAGACACTACTGCCATCTAGCATGCATCTAGCGTAATATTTGTAATGTTGAGATGGTACAATAATACATTTGAAGACAGTTGTATTTTCGTAAGTCAATTAATATTTTATTGTATTGGAGTACTTCGTTACTTCTAATCTTTATATACTTTCTTCTAATCGTGTAATAGTCAATTAAATCCCACTCGAGTTTTGATTTTTTCTAGATAAATCAAAACGTCTAGTGAGATTACTGTTGATAAATTATCTAGCTTTAATTAGTCAGGTAATCTTTTCGTACTTTGATTTTTATTGTAATTGTAAATTTAATATTAATTGTAATTTTATTTGTAATTGTAATTGTAAATTTAATACTAATTGTAATACTGACGGCCTTATCTCTACCAGGTTAAATAAATATAAATACTACTAAAAACTACATCCTTATTTAAATTCATTTTGAAATAAACGTAAGAAAGGAAACTGTTGAGAAAAAGCATCACATTTCTGTAATAAAAAGTTTTCTGAAATTTTTATACGCCGTTTTTCCGACAACAACGTTATTTCTCATTAATATGCTTAACAAACTTCCCCACCTCCCTCGCTGTTATTTATACTCGCTTTAACAACTTTGGTCATATCGCGAGTTAATCTTTTGGTTGAAATCCGAAGGCCTGTTTACTATTGTTAAGACTGGTTCAATTGTTGTGAAGTAGATGGCGACTGTATATGTATTACTGATTTGTTATGAATATGATTTCGGTGATTAATGAGGTCGGTGATATTCAGGGATGTTGTGGCCCGAATTTCCTGGCATTTGCCTTACGGTTGAGGAAAAGCCCTGAAAAACCTCAACCAGAAAATTCAACCCGACCGGGAATAGAACCCGGGTCCTCTGCGTAAGAGACCAGCATGCTTACCCTTACACCACAGAATGTGGTCTTAACAAACTTGTAAACCTCTACAAAACTGGTTTATTGAAGGACATAATATGTTTACATCAGTTATACCACAGTTCTTAAGTCATACAGAGTGATTGACGAGGATTTACCATCACTAACGGAGCTTATTTCCGAAAACATGCTGAGCAAAAATTGTCATATAGACATTTCAGAGTTACACTAATTTGAAGTTGTTAGTAAAATACATTTTTTTCCTTAGTTTTAAGGGTAAAAAATATTACAAATAGAGAAAGGATTATTCAGAATTCCCATTTCTTTAATTAGCTGGTGTTCTGGAGCTAAAAATATGTTGTTAATTTCTTTGTACACATTTTGTTTCTCAATTTTTAACTAAAAATTACATCATTCTTACGCATTTATCATAAAAGTTGTTATAAATCATACGACTTCAGGAACTTGATTTTTACAGTTTAATTATGCATCCCTCTAATGTACAGTCTTGAAGAATTTACAAGAGTGGAGTGATTTATAACAACTATTGTGAAAAATGCGTAAGAAAATGTAATTTTGTAGTTAAAAATCGGAAAAAAAAAAAAAATTCTGTACGAAGCAGCTATAGAATTCACAACAAATTTTTAGCTTCAAAATACTAGTTAGTTAAAGAAATGAGATATTCCTGAATAGTTCATTCTTTATCTGTAATATTCTTTTGATCTTAAAACTCAAGAATAATGGTATTTTACAAACAACTTTAAATTAGTTTAGCTCTGAAAATTTTAAGATTAGGACACGTTTATAGGACATGTTTTGCTCAGAATGTCTTCGGAAAATAAGCTCCGTAAGTGACGGTAAATCCTTGTGAATCACCCTGTATATCCCCTTTGTATTAATTGCGCTTCAATAATTGCACACGCTAATGGAAATAGAGAATACATAACTTAAGCATTTATAAATACAATAGGTTTAGTTTTTACTCTTCTTTCTTCTTTTTTTCTCTGTTATCTTGCGCCATTAGATGTGTCTTCAGCTGCTGATGCTGCTGTTTTAATTTGTTCAAACACTGTATCATACCACACTTTTCCTTCTTCATTCAAAAGTGGATAGACACGTCCTTTCCCTTGCAAGGATTAATAAGCACTGGTTTCATTTGTGGTGGATTCAAACTCTTCATCTCTAAAGGCTGGTTCACAATAAACAGTAAACGGAAACGACAACGAGAACGGAAATAATATTAAAACAAATGTATTTAAATGTGAGCATTCACAATAGTTAATTGTGAATACTCACATTTAAATATATTTAAACAATATTTCTGTTGTCAATCAAGATTTCAGGTATAACTCCCTGTAAAGTTGATTTGAATAATTTCAAGGGAAAAATTGTTCCGGGGCCGGGTATCGAACCCGGGACCTTTGGTTAAACGTACCAACGCTCTCCCAACTGAGCTACCCGGGAACTCTACCAGACACCGATCCAATTTTTCCCTCTATATCCACAGAACTTAAAGTGGGCTGACAACCGTCAAGAAACCAACATTGAGTAAACACTAACTCTGTGTGACTTAAATTGTGGTTTTCTGTTAACGAACAGTAACGTGTATTATGCAAATCAATGTTGGTTTCTTGACGGTTGTGAGCCCACTTTGAATTCTGTGGATTTAGAGGGAAACATTGGATCGGTGTCTGGTAGAGTTCCCTGGTAGTTCAGTTGGAAGAGCGTTGGTACGTTTAACCAAAGGTCCCGTGTTCGATACCCGGCCCCGGAACAATTTTTCCATTGAAATTATTCATTTCTGTTGTTCTCGTTGTCGTTTCCGTTCCCGGTTTATTGTGAACCAGCCTTAACAATTACACTGGAGTCTTCCAGACGTCAAAGTGAACGAAAGATGATGCGTATGAGGCTGACGCTGAAACTACGCCAGATGGACTATACAGAAGCAAGGAAGCAAGAAAGGAATCTTGTTTAATTTTAGCTCCCATATCCCAAAATAATCGAAAAATGGTGGATTATTGATCATCTTCAGACATGTTTGATGACGAGTTTTAATATTTTCAGAAGTATTTTGTTCGCATTCAGATATTTATCAGTCAAATTCATCTTGGTGATAATGAACATGAAATGTAATCAGTGCCAAACACAAACATAATATAAATGTCACGTCATATCATCTCTTTATATCACTACACGTTTTTAAACAGAACTAATGTAACAGCTGCTTTATTATGCCAGCTCGCTTCAAATGAATAAAATTCTGCGTAACTGCCGTCTGACATGAATTTCAATTTCCAAATTTAAAAGCCTCTCATAATTTTAATACAGTTACACTTAGGTAGGCCTACATGATCATGTGATTTAATGGAAACTCAAGCTGCTCTGTCTGTATATACTGGTATTTCCCTTTGGAGTGAGAAAGAGTAATCTGAAGCTAATATCGATTGAACTTTAAATGGAAGTCTAATGTACTGTAAGTGATCACTACGTACATATACTATCTCAAATATTCGTGAAGAGATTCTACACTTCTACTTAACTCAGAGAAGAATAAAGTAGGTGTTTACGTAAATATACGACTAGAACTGTTATCTGCGAGTTATAATTATGTGTACGTCTAAAACTATGTCCTTGCAATGAAGCATGACATTATTGTTGTCATATCTACATGAAAAACCTGGCAACTGTACATGTTACAATACAGTACTATGAAGACTACTATAAATAAAATACTGATTTATGAACATTGTGTCTCTGTTCAAAGTTCAGACATGAATGAGGACAGTGTCAGACCGTTCTGATAAAGGAGAAAAAATACAGATGAAACATTGTGATTATTGATCTTCTTTGGACGAATATTAATTACATCCTTTATTGATTAGTAGTTTACAGAAGCAAGACAACTGTTATTTAATTCTTGAATCTTTGAAATTCACGAATATCACACAGAAACTAGATACAAGTGTATAGTACCTTCATAAGTTTCATTAATTAACGTACTACGTAAATAAAAATACTCTTATTTCGCTTTCACAAATATAAACATAATTTGCACTATTCAACAGATTAGAACGTCATGAGTCTGAGACGCATACGCGGAGTTATGGGAGTCATAAGGGGGCACTGCCCCCCTAAACTTGTCTCAACTCTTTTTTTTTCTATTAACGTTAGAAAATATTGAGTTCAAAGGATCTTTCTTGCTTTTGTTTATGATTAAGTTTCTGTGTTTAAATTGACGAATTAATATCTTCAGATCATGTGTCTGGACTATAATATTTATTTTAAATTTCTGAATGTATAAGAATTTCTATACCTCATTTGAGGAATGGAAGCATTGTAATGTTTCTTTTGTAACAGCCTGTACTCATGTGTTAGAAGTCTGCAGGTGTTCAAGCCGCCACTTAGAGAAATATGAATAACATACTGCACAACAACGAAAAAAAAAAATGAAAAGTGATCCCAGAATAATGCGTAAACTTAAAGACGAGATTAAATAAAATAATTAGATTTTACATTTCATATAATATCTTCAGGAAGGTAAGCTTCATATAAAAAAGTTTCTGTTAGCACTATTACGTGGTTTTATTGATGTAATGCATGTGTTTCTGTACGAGAGACAAAAAAGAGTGAGATTGTTTTAAGTTATGCCCTATTATAATTTGTAGTAGGCCTACAGTTCATGCCCTATACAACTCAGTCCGAAACATCGTGGATATGGATGTAACTCTGTAAGAAACATGCCCCCGAAAATACCTTTATTATGTTATGTATTTATTTACACTGCAAGTGGGCAAGCACACGGTGCCAGTGGTACAAACAATATAAACAATACACAATAAAATTACAATATAATTATACACAATAATTACAATTAATAATAATAATACATAAAATAACCTTATTAATAAGTGAACCTAATTTTACATTACAACCTACATATGTATAGGCCCTACATAAGTTTCACATTGGTACGGAAAATAATCTTTCACTTTACTCTCATCTCACTCTCTGCACTGGCAATATGACACATTTCACTGACACTATAGAACACATTTCACTGACACTATACAATACATTTCACTGACACTATAGAACACATTTCATTGACACTATAAATTATCACTGATCGAAACTATTCACTACGCTATAAAACCATAACTTCATTTCTCACCACGCTTCACTGATACAACAGTTCAAATAAGAAAAATACTTGCACCCTTATGCATACTTATAAACAGAACTACGTTTAAACTAAACTTACAATTCAAACCAAGGTAGTAACTCGTTAGGCTAAATAAATACATGTCATCTTAAAAAATAAATGTCACTTAATTTTAATTTACACTTTATACACGACGTTTTGAGTTATTCTTGAGTCTCCTTAAGGAAGGACAGCCCTCAAAAATCGCTGCAGGTAGGCCATTCCAATCATTTTATTGTATTTAAAAATGAGAATTTAACTACATCCGTTTTCTGTTTCCTACATTTGATTTTAAAATCATGATCGTTCCTACCATAGTACGTTGGCTTCTCTAACCGAGCCGTTATATCTACCCATGCTTTTTTTACCTAGATGTGCTCTATACAAATATTATATATTAAATGATCATATTCCGATATGCAGTACCACGGTTAAGCTATAACGGGGAGATGAGGTAAATGATGTCCCCCATAACCCCGTTATAATGGGGATTCTATGGTTTTGCTTTACCCCACCAAGGAAACTGTTCTCTCTCCGCTTATGTCTGGGAGAGATTATTATTATTAGTAAAGCAAAGGACCAAGAACTGGAAGAGCCAAGGTGCAAATCAAGAGAACGATTGAATAATCATAACTTCCAAAAAGGCTTGGAGCTTAACTTATCCTCCAATGAATTCGAATACCTAGTCCTTTCGCGGATAAAGGCGCTGAAACATGATAATTATCATGTACTACTTATCTGGTTCAGAAATAAAGGGTTACATAGGTATTATCTTCCTACCATTTGTATGCGCCAATGACGTTTATATGAACACATTTTAGTTCTCCTCTACAGTTCAAAAAGTAGTTATTCGTTCTGTTCTTTGTTTTTGCCTTTGTCACCTTAATTGGTACCACTGAATCATTTTGATCACATGCAAGAGAACCTCGTTGTTTCTTGTGGAGACAAATATCATCACAAGAGTTAGAACGAAACGGTACGAGGCCCATTGTTTTGAAGGTAGATTCATTCTATAATTCATTCATTCATAGTGTTCTGCCCAAGGAAAAGTCTTTCACTGCAAACGCAGTATTCTCCAATCCCTCTAATCCAATCTCCTATCTCCCCCGCTCTGTCCAACCTGTCCCTGCACCTCATTCTACTATACTACTAGCCAGTAATAAGGTTAATGATGGTGGTAATTCGCCAAGGTGACCAAGCAGTACAGGATCCATTCCAACGGCCTTTCCAATATGCTGAAGCGCCCTTGGAAATGCTCTTAAAGAATGAATCCTGGCAGAGATATTGCGGAAGGCTGGGAACCCAGGAACGGTTGTAGAGAGGACGCCCCCTCCCGTTAAGCCTCGGTTTTTCTGAGCCGAAGCCTGCGACGTGCGAGATGCGAGGCACGCCTCGCACAAATCCGGACTACACGAGAGATAGTGAGTGGTTTCTACAGGGACATCATTTTATTTTTACTTCAACTTTTATTGTACTTGAGTTTTTGAATGTACTTCACTCCCACCCCTTCTACTAACGAAGTTCCAACTGTCCTCCTCACAGAACCAAGGCCGCAGTACTGAGTTAGTGATTATAGTACGTTTCAGAAATATGTTCGCGTTTTCCAGTGACGAAAACTTCCAATATTGAATCATATTTTCGCACAGGTACTGTCGTCCGTTTGCCTATGTCGCATCCCGATTTCCCCCACCTGCTTCTGCTCGCTCCACTGTAAAGACTAGTGGCTGGGCTTTCTTAGCTCTTTTCTGAAAACATTAATTTCTGTTAGGAATTAATTGGACGTCTACGTAATATTATGCAACTGTTTAAAATAACTTAAATAAAAGGGCCTCGTTAAGTAATTAACTATAACGTAATTCCCCCCCTTTCTACGATCCTGCGACATAATCACTTGGACGGACAGTAGATAGTATGTCAGAGTAATTTTATCTGTGCGGGTCGGACAGAAGTGAAGACTGAATTTACAGTACGTAAGTTACTCTTTTATAGAGTAGGTACAGAATTATTTCAACATGAGTTACTAAGTATGAAGGACGAAACTGGTAATTGGAATTAGATGCAATACTCTATAGTGCGACAATATGCACAAAAGAACTGAAGCCTGTACCGAAATGAACGGCTACCATTTTCAAAAATGTGTTTAAACATCCATATTATGATTATTTTTCATTTCAACTTCATTCTCTATATCGTACGCTAATGTGCTGTAGATAGTATAATATACACTGCATAATGAATACGTTCGCATGGATAACTCAGTTCTTGAGTAAAAACACGTATTGTTAATACTGTACTATATTTTGATTAAACAAAACCTAATGAAAATTGTCACACTCAAAATCGCGATATTTCCTACTTTACGTAAATGGATGAACTACTTTTCTTCCCTCCTGTACCTAGTAAAGTGATTTTTTGTATTTTACACCAGTATCATCGAACTCTAGTCGTGGAAGGAGGTAGCAAACGGTGTTTCCGGGTCTCAATCATTAATCCAAAGGTATAGCCAAGTTAACATTAAAAATGTTAGTAAAATAAAATGATGTCCCTGTATAACTGCGAGGTGCGTAGACCTCGCGTCTTGCAGGTATAGAAACCACTCACTATCTCTCGTGTAGTCCGGATTTGTGCGAGGCGGGCCTCGCACCTGGCACATCGCGTGGGTTGGTTCAGAAAAACCAAGGCTTAAGCGGATTAAGACATGCGTCTTGACCTGAATATGTTTATTGATGGAGATGAAAAAGATTAATATGATATGAAATCCAAATTATTTTTCTACAC
Source organism: Periplaneta americana (assembly GCF_040183065.1). Lineage (NCBI taxonomy): Eukaryota > Metazoa > Arthropoda > Insecta > Blattodea > Blattidae > Periplaneta > Periplaneta americana. Next base: position 130,933,351 of record NC_091123.1, on the reverse strand, counting down.
TGGAGGGGAAGAGAAAATGGACCGTGGCAATGAAAATTCCAACGCGGCATTTGCCTAAGTAACTATGGAAAACCACGGAAAAAGCACAGTCAGGTTGGTCGGTCCGGGAATCGAACAACAGAACACCCGAATGCGAGTCCCATGCGATACACATGAGCCGACTAGCTCGGTTAATGGTTGTTTGTGTTCTGCTCATTATTTTAAAATTCAATTTATATAGTAAATATGAAACATAGTAGTGATATTTGCCATGGACAGGAATTGCTATAAAACTCGAGAATGAGTCATAGGTATAAGACTAATATTTAGCTGTTAATTATACAGGGACATCATTTTATTTTTACTAACATTTCTAATATTAACCTGGTTATACTTTTGGTTTAATGGTTGAGTCGCTGAAACACCGTTTGCTACCCCCTTCCACGACTGGAGTTCGGTGATACTAGCGTAAAATACAAACAAATCACTTTACTAGGTATAGGAGAGGAAGAAAAGTAGTTCATCCATTTACGTAAACTAGGAAATATCGAAATTTTGAGTTTGATAATTTCCATTAGGTTTTGTTTAACCAAAATAGTTATAGTACTATATTAACAATAAGTATTTTTACTGAAGAACTGAGTTATCCATGCGAACGTATTCATTATGCAGTGTATATTATACTGTCTACAGTACATTAGCGTACAATATAGAGAATGAAGTTAAAATGAAAAATAATCATAATATGGATATTTAAACACATTTTTTAAAATGGTGGCCGGTCATTTCGGTACAGGCTTCAGTTCTTTTGTGCATATTATCGCATTATAGACTATTGCATCTAATTCCAGTTACCAGTTTCGTCCTTCATACTTAGCAACTCATGTTGAAATAATTATGCACCTACTCTATAAAAGACTACCTTACGTACTGTAAATTCAATCTTCACTTCTGCCCGATCCGCACAGATAAAATTACTCAGACATGCTATCTACTGTCCGTCCAAGTGGTTATGTCGCAGGATCGTATAAATGGGAGAAATCACGTAATATTTGATTACTTAACGAGGCCCTTTTATTTAAGTTATTTTAAACAGTTGCATAATATTACGTAGACGTCTAATTAACTCCTAACAGAAATTAATGTTTTCAGAGTAGAGCTAAGACAGCCGAGCCACTAGTCTTTACAGTGGAGCGAGCACAAGCAGGTGGGGAAAATCGAGATGCGACGTAGACAAACTGACGACAGTACCTGTGCGAAAAAATGATTCAATATTGGAAGTTTCCGTCGCTGGAAAACGCGAACATATTTCTGAAACGTACTATACTCACTAACTCAGTACTGCTTGCTCGTATATGCGGCCTTGGTTCTGTGTGGAGGACAGTTGGAACTTCGTTAGTAGAAGGGGTGGGAGTGAAGTACATTAAAAAACTCAGGTACAATAAAAATTGAAATAAAAATAAAATTATGTCCGAGTATAACTGCGTGGTGCGCAGACCTCGCGTCTCGCAGTTATAGAAACCACTCACTATCTCTCGTGTAGTCCGCATTTTTGCGAGGCGGGCCTCGCACCTCGCACAAGGTTAAGCGGATTAAGACATTCGTCTTGACCTGAATATGTCTATTGAATGAGATGAGAAAGATGAATAATATGATATGAAATCCAAATTATTTTATGCTCGACCATGCCGAAATGTAGTAATTATACACCTGGTAGCAGTCCTTTAATGCATGTCATTAAAATACACCTACTCATTAAAGTACAGGTGTTTTCAGCCAATGACAACTCAGCTTACAGGTGTTCAGCCAATGACAAGTCAGCTTTGTACCGTTATAAAACCGCAAGTATCGATTATTCTCGGATATGCAATCGAAAGAGAATTAGCGAAAAGTCACGGAGGCTGGAAATCCAATACTGTCGCAGAAGGTTATGTTCTGTTACTATAATAATAGGCGTTAATTGTAAATAATATTAAAATAAATTCAATTTGTCATCTCGTTTTCCAATGTCGAATTCAATAATCAAGGTTATACCAAGTTTAACGGGGTTACACAAGGTCAATAACATTATTGTTCCTCGGTAAAAATCAATACGTTCGCGTCTGCGCACATCTCACAATTCACGACCTAGAACAAGGTCACTTCCGATCTTGTCAGATACAAATAAAATGTATACAACTGAATAATTTCAAGTTAGAAATTTGGTCGAGCATAAAAAGTCGTATGAAACTCGTCTATAATGGTAATTAAGAAGCTCGTATGAAAATTATGAAACTCGCTTGCGCTCGTTTCATAAACATCCATACTCGCTTCTTAAATACCATCATTATAGGCTCGTTGCGTAATCTACTATTTCTACACTGGAGGGAAAGGGAAAATGGACCGTGGAAATGAAAATTCCAACGCGGCATTTGCCTAAGTAACTATGGAAAACCACGGAAAAAACACAGTCAGGTTGGTCGGTCCGGGAATCGAACAACAGACCTCCCGAATACGAGTCCCATGCGATACACATGAGCCAACTAGCTTGGTTAATGGTTGTTTTGTTTTCTGCTGATTATTTTAAAATTCAATTTATATAGTAAATATGAAACATAGTAGTGATATTTTCCATTGACAGGAATTGCTGCAAAAGTCGAGAAAGCCTCCTATAAGACTAATATTTAGCTGTTAATTATATAACCCTATGTAAAGTTGCTTAATAACTTGTTTTATAAATTACTGCTATTCAACTGCCTGTACTGCCAGGTGGCAATTATGATTCACAAATATTTTTAATTTTAATTTGGGAAGACATAATTATTTTTAACGAATTAGAATTTTAGAGGTAATGAATGGACATTCACCAACTTGATCGATTGAACTTCTGTTGATTTTTACTAACGTAGATTCATTTGTCTCCCTTTCAATGCTTCATTATTTCTCTTTTGTGAATGCACATTATTAATGGCGCACCCCTTTCAGCCGCTAAGATCCCAATCTCCAGAGAAATGCCACATTGAACCGTGGAATCGATAATCTTCTTTTTGGTCTTCCTCACTTTTCCATGATAAATCGCCCACATTCAGCTCTCTCGTATGATTCTAGCCCATTCGTATCTCTTTCGTATAATCTTTCAGTGCTACTATTGAGCACGCAGAAAGCAACTGCGTTTCAAATTAGAGAAATATACTTTAGAGTAATGAGAAAACCTTCAAAAATATTTATTACAATGTTGTAATAATATGTTTCGTCTATATAATTCAAAATATTCCCTTGAGAACTAATACTTCTACAAGTATTTTCTTCAGAATTTTGGCAAATAGCTTAGGGATCTCGTAACCCTTCAGTGTTCGCGCCATTATTTGTGACACCAGCACTCGCGCGGATTACATTTGTAATCCATCTCTTTTTTGTATAAACAATTTTTTTACACTTATTAATATGTAATTTTGCAACATATATGATATATGAATTTATTCAGTAATATTATACATACAGATTTTTATATTATCATAGTTTTCTCTAAAATCCAATGCACGGGTCTTCAGACCGTACGTGCTTTGTACCCAAAACAAGTCCTACTTTGTACGTTTCACCCCCCCCCCACCTATGGTTATATCCACTACTCTCTAAAAGAACACACATATTAAAATGAAAATGGCACACAAAACATAATATATAATATACCCTAATCTAAAACAGACATAAACGTGTATAGTTGGGTAGATACTATTATCCCTTCCTCAGTTCGTGTCACAAATTTCAAGAGCTGAAGTTCTAACTTTCTCGCCTTCAAGAGGAACAAGCCAATCTTTTGTTCGTATTCTCTATTCCCAATGAGGTCAAGGCATGCAAACGAACTCCTGTTCTGACTTAGCATCGAGGGTGGTAAGTATTTTCTCCGTACATGTCCCAATTCGACACACTGTAATAAAATCTGTTTATAGGAGTCCTTTTCTCTGCAAATCGGACAAAGGCGCTCTCCTTCGTTGGCAATTTTATTTCCCTTCCATGCCCCCAATCTTAGCCACGCTAAACCTGCTCTGCTGTCCTTGTTACAAGAATTTATGTAGTCACACCTCCCCCAGTTAAGTAAGAGATCTGATTGTAAATGCACATATTATATGTAATAGTAACATTTCCTTGCTGATTATATTAAATTGTTTGTAACATAACACTGGAACTCTGTTTAAACTTTAAGGGTGCTATTCATAGACATTTCGCTAGCCCGAGCTACGAGCGTGCTAAACAGGATTCATATCATATCCTATCGCTAACACTGATTTATGAATATGAAAAACGTTAGTTCGCTGATAATCCACCGAAAGCCCGCGCTAAGAATGTCTATGAATAGGGCCCTAATATATTTAAATCAGTGATGTTAATAAAATATAATGCGTGGTATTATGATGCAAACTATGTAATTAAGAACTCTGTTATTATTCTTGCTATTATGCAAGTTTAATTATTGTTAGTTATTATAAACTACACTCTACAGCAGCGGTGACCAAAACTCGAGCTGCAGTGATTACGTGCGACAGACAGCCTATGAAATAAGGAGACAGAGAAAAGATATTTAGCATGAAAATTCAACCAGTGGTGGTTCTATACTAAAATCTTGATCAATCCCGCGGATAAAAATCTCAAGCTCTGCTATATCAGTAATTTCACTGCTGTCATCAAGAGCCAGTGAATAATATACGATTTTTCTCGTTTCTTTTTTAACCTTCCTCTTGAATATAATCAGGAATTTTCTAAATTCTTCTCTCGATACTTGGTTGAGAAATTCGTAGTTTTTCAAAATTAAAAACTTCTTATGGAAAGTTATTTAAGCTACTTTAATCACTACTCTTTTGCGCAATTCTGTTCCATTAAAGGGCTTTAGAGCACGAGATATTTCAAACCCCATTAGGTAGCCGACTTCCTTACATTTATTTATCTCATTTTTCTCTTCCTGGCCATGATTAAAGACATGTCAATTCCTGGCGTTTAACAATTCTTTGGCACATATTATTGAATCAATTTTTCTGCAATATAATTATTAAATGAACAACTAATAAATAGTTATCCTCATATATAGATTAAGAAGATTAAAATTGAGATAAAACCTAATAATTTTATCCTTCTATGGAGAAGATCTAAAAATATCAATATTCATACACGTACAGAAGAATTACAGAAACACATACCTGGTGGTCAACAACAACAACTACAATAATAATAGTAATAATAATAATAATAATAATAATAATAATAATAATAACAATGCATTATTCAGCGTGGCAATTAATGTTTCTACATACCCCTAATTGAACCGTTGAGCAAAATAAACATACTACATTTTGTCCGTTAGAACAACAAAAAAGTTCTCCTTCTCATTTTTTACGAAACCACTTCTTACTTATTGTAGTGACAGAGTTTGTAGAGCGACATGATTCCGCCACTGCTTGTCTTCAGTACGTGAAAGAAGCACGCAGCAATGTACAGGAAACTCCTCGTACCCGTATGAATATCTGTGATTACACGATGTAATCACGACACCCGCTTTGGTCACCGCTGCTCTATAGTTATAATTTTCTACTCCTAAAATTTAAGACACTATTGGGTTCAAATTCATGTCTGTTTCATGTGCTTGATAGCCTGTTTCAGACTCAACTCCTAAGAGACGTCTACGGACACGCTAGCATGCAATCCAAGTGTACGTTCAAAAATCGCGCTTGCTATTCTACGTTTACTTTTTCGACCTGCACCACGGTCGACTCTAGTAGAAGGTCGGAAGGCACAAATTGGCAACACGGTGTCGTCTGCTCTCGTCAGTCATATTGTTGTCATGCTTCACCAACAGAAATGGAGTTTAATGTTAATATCAGAAGAAAACCGTTAAAAAGTTAATCATACGCTGTACAAGGAGCCAATATAATATATTACGGAGTTTTGATAAATATAGACTATACATTTGTAATAAAGTAAAGTAATCCTTTTATATATTACGTTTAAAATCTTGAAATAATGTCATCTCGTAGCCACGGGCGTAGCTCAGTCTGCTAAGACGCTTGTCTGCTGATCCGGAGTTGTGGTCGGGCGCGGGTTCGATTCCCGCTTGAACCGATTTCCTGGTTGGGTTTTTTCCGGGGTTTTCCCCAATCCTAAGGCAAATGTCAGGTAATCTGTGGCGAATCCTCGGCCTCATCTCATCAAATATCATCTCGCTATCACCAATTCCATTGACGCTAAATAACCTCGTAGTTGATACGGCGTCGTTAAATAACCAACTCATCTCGTAAAAATTGTCGTAATTTAATGCAAGGATTAAAAAAATGAATATAACTTGTTTTGCATTTGAGCGCTTCATATATGATGCCATTTACAAATAAAGTTTACTGTCACAAGCTATTTTTTTTTTAACACTGGTGTCATTGTTTGGTTTATCTCCAACAGATTTTGTATATTTTTTGTTTGTTTGTAAAATTAAAATTTAAAGTTATCAGGAATATTCCATATTTATTGTTCACTCTATGTAAAGCATGATACAAGTTTTGATACTAATATGTAGTTCTACACTTCATCCCTGTTAAATTCGACGAAGGAAAGCTGAAACTAGAAATTTACTTTCTTGGGAAAATTTCCGTATGACAGACTGAATGACAAGAAACTCACTAACAAGATGCCTTTTTCTTCCTTTACCACGACAGAAATCATTGACGCTGCATCTTCGAAGGAAAGAGAAAAATGTCAGACGTAAGAATTGAAGAGAAGAAAATTGAACAGACTCAAATTCAACAGTCACTTGGTTTTACTTCTCAAAATCTGCTAAATCAATAGATCCTCTCTAAGTTACTGTTACTGTATTGTTTTGTATTTCTAGTTTAATTTACGACAATGAACATTTAGCTTGAGAATCGAAACGTTCCGAGAATGTTTTACTCGTAAAATAAATTCGTCAATACGGAGACGATTATGCTAAATATTTTCTTAGAGCAACCTATTTTTTATGTAAATTAACAAATTATTTAATGGGAAATAAAATTATAATTTATGCTAGAATTTTAACATAACATATGAAGAATTGGTAGAAAAATACTATAAATTTAAGCAAAATTACAGAATAATATTATGGTTAGTTGGTTGGTTTCCAATATGCTCTGTGGCATTCAAGCCATCAACAGACCAATTCTTCAACATTTGGCGGCAATGCAGGTTTCAGCCGCTACTGCTGAGCAGACTTCCAGATGCGATGTATTCATCTCGACTTTGCTGTTACTTAACTTGCAGTTAGCTATGGGTAAGATGCTAATTTTGTGAAGGTGTTTTTCATGACAGTCATGACCTGTGAGTAGTCTGAGGGGACAACTGATGATTTTCTTGGAGTATGCGGTATGAGATTGCGATTTCTATATAATTTTTGTCATTTCTTGTTCTCAGAAGCTTGTCTCATCCGGTTTTCATTTGCGTGTCTGAATTTTGCGTAAGCTTATATTATTCTTTTGACAGATTCGTATGATGTTGATGTTGATTTGAAATGAAAGGTGAAAGTTTCCTTTTTGGCAAGAAGGTCAGCTGTCTAAGCCACAGTTTGAAGGGCTCCACTAAATTACTACTTCCTTATTCATATTCTATAGCATCTGGATAGATTTGTAGCAAACTCTTGTTTTGTTGCCATCTGCTTTTTTATTGCTTCTATGACTGACCTGGAATCTTTTTAAATTGTTCTGATCTTAATGTTAAATTTTGAAGGGTTTTTCTTGTATTGCAAGTATTTCACCGTCAAAATTCGTTTGAGCTCCTGCATGATAGTAAAAAGAGAAAAGGGGACATGTTCCTGCTACTCCTGCACCTAGTTTCTAATCTAATAGAGATCCATCAGTGTAGGCATGAAGCCAGTTTTCAGGTGGAATTTTGATATTAATTGTTTTCAATGTCATACCTTTCAGAACTGAGTGAGGAGTCTGAGACTTTTTGTCAACCTTTTGATATATTTCTAATTGAGTTTGGATGGAAATAACATCTAGTGGCTTTATTTATCTGTGATTTATTCTCTGATGGGCGTTGTTTTGCATTTGCTTAACAGTTATTTGTCTTTACAAGGAAATTAATGTATTATTTTAAAGTGCTTGGTATGACTTGTTTCTTCCATTTGTTATCCCTTAATCTTGACATTTCTTCATATAGTAACAATGTTTGTTATCCACGCATTTCATAGGATTCTAATTCACAAACTATATTCGAAGCGATGTCGAAGTTGTTCCACAGTCGTAGGATATATTCCAGCTAGTTAATACTGAGGTAGGCATGTTGTCTGATTTTTTATTACTGTTCAATATTTTCTAAGATTTCGACTTCTTTTCTGTTGCTACGACTATTATAATGTTAAAATCGAAATTAGAAAAACGTTCGAGTGTGTTACATTTCTTGCGCATGTCTAATTGTCACTAACAAGGGAACCGTCCAAGGTCATGTAGTTTGAATTAAATGAAAATTCATATTTAAGTAAATTTTTGTTTGTTAAGATACGTGGTGATAGTCATTCGTATTGCTTTTTCCTCGTTTACGAAATATGACTCGAAAGTCGATGTTACTTATGCCGCTTCTTGCGCGCAATCGGATCTTCATAGTTCCGCGACACTGTATCACAGCTCCCGCATTAATATTCTAGTCTATTTTCTTTTTCTCTTAACTCACATCAGTAGAGAACTCTTGCTGAAATACAAATTCAATTTGAATTCAAAATATGCCACTGTACAAAAATTTTTATATGAGCAGCTTAAAGTTAATAAAAAAATGGTTCGATTTAAATTCACTTCTAATTAATAAAGATAGAACATTAGCTGTCCCATTTTATTTAAATAATAAATATAATAAACCAATTTCATCTATACTACAAATTAAAATGCATAATTCTGATTGTTCCGATATAAATTGTAATTGTTCAGTTATTAATTAAGTTAATGAGGTTAAATACTTAGGTATAATCATTGATGATCATTTAAAATGGAATAATCATATTCATTACATTTGTAATACATTACGTAAAACATAATGTTACTTTGTTATTCTAAGAAATAGTTTGTCAATTAACTGTTTACGTATAATTTATTTAGCATTATTTCAATCTATATTGATTTATGGTATTATAGGTTGGGGTGGAACTTGTAAATCCAACCTTTATCCCTTAATTTTACTACAGAAAAAAGTATTAAAATTTGTTTAAAAAAGCAGAAAGATTACCCAACTGAATTGTTGTTTAAACATTTCAAAGTTTTCAACATTAAACAAATGTATTATTTTATTTTATTAAAATATTTTCATAGAAATTTTAATAACTTTGAAAGGTATATATGTAAATATAGAACTAAAAATATAAATTCTCTGCGTTTGTTTGTACAAAAATGTAAAACCAATGCAGCTTTTTATCATAGCATGAGTCAAGGTCCCAGATTATTAAACAAATTTTATTTCAATAATATTTCAACCACGAATTCTCTCCAAATTAATAAAAAAAAATGAAAAAAAATTGTATTGGATTTATAGTTTGGGTTTAAACATATTAAACACTATGTAATCTGTATTCGCTCTCAATTTTAATTTTATTTTTGTCTGTATTGGAATCCCCTACTGAGCACGAGTCTTACTCATTCAGGAGTGGGCTAGTTTATCTTTCATTGTACTTATTAATTTGTATTCACTTCAAACTTACTAGCAATAATACATAAATAAATAAATAAATAAATAAATAAACAGCTGGTTTTTCACACGCTTCTGTAACACACACACTGTTTCCAACATTCTACATTGTTGCAAGAACGTTATCAAACTTTCTCACATGTTTCTTCGTCACATATTCACACCTCTGCCATGTGTAGTTTTAGCATGTCTTAGAGGACAGGTGAATGAAACTCTTGATACACAACAGAATGCAATATCGTTATGAGGCTCCTACCGTGCAATGTGTCTGGAATGTTTTCGCAGATAATTTTATGTGTGAAATACTCTTTTAGCCTTCGAGTTACAATTTTATATTGCCTAAAAAAATATACATCCAAGGGTTGCAAAAATCTTGTAGTTTTTGGAGGGATAATTTGTGTTTTAATTTTCTTACCTCGTAAAGTATTATTTACTCCTCGAAATAAGTATAGTGTCACCTATCAACCAACCACATGACGTGACGCATAACTTTGGTTATGCAATTTGTTTCAAGTAAAGGGTGGTTCACAATAAACCGGAAACGAGAATCGGAACGAAAACGAAAACGGTAAAATTATTAAAATGTGTACATTTAAATGTGAGGATTCACAATTAACAAAAAGCTTGCCGGAGCCCGGGATCGGGAACGGATTGTTGGCCAAGTTTCAACTTTGGAGTTCACGTTTCCGATCACAGCCCACTAGATTCATTCTATTGCCATCTAAAAGCTATTTTGTCGTCGTATATTTTGTAGCAAGAAGACCGTGACATAACCTATACATTATTTTGTTCTGTGCTGTGCATTATGGAGCAAGTTTCATTTGATGAGATTCTAATTTTGAGTGTTGAGGAAAATCCTCACGTTTACGATAACCGGCGCGCCTCGTATAAAGATGAGAAAATGAAGGAGAATACGTGGCTTTCAATAGCTGCGTCTTTGAACACCGATCGTAAGTGAATCATATTTTATTACTGTATTGATTGTATTACACACTACATATTCATGCTTCAATTCAATGACTACTGTTGTGTTCATTTTTGTTCTATTACAAATGTTTCTTCTCTAATTATTTTACGTTATGATAGAATTAAAATAAGTTGTGATAATAAAGATGCATGGGCATATCTATAGTACCGTACCTAATGAAATGTTTCAGTTGAAATTTCGAAGTTGGTTAACCTGTGTTTATGTTGGCTGCCTTGTACTCATTAGAGAACGCCATTGGTCAACTATACACAAATAACATCAGAATGCGTAATATCGACTTTACATATCGTTATTGACATGCATATTGATATGCATAGTTGTCTACGTTCTCGGTTTATTGTGAATCAAAAATTTTCATATTCACATCCTCTACTTCTCGTTTTCATTCTGGTTCTCGTTCCCGGTTTATTGTGAACCAGCCTTAACACACCAAAAGAGGTGTTTGTCTTGTCTGGATTTCATATGAAACATGAGGAGGCCAGCCTCCAATAATACAAAATCATTTGAATACAAAAGTTACATATACACAACAAAAATTATTGAATTGGCTAGTAAAGCTTTTGGACGTCTGTGTGGGCCTATGATGTTATAATTTCCAAGAGCGTTGAGAAGTGGATTTGGATGCGCCTGTAGATATCTGTCATAGAGATGAGTGATGCGTCGGATTATGATGCTTTGAATGGATTCTAGACCCAGGTCCTCATGAAGTTGGGCGATGCGAAGTCCACGTGGTGAATTTGTAATCAGTCTTGCTGCTCTGTTTGGACCCGTTGGATTTTTAACAGATGAGCCTTGGCAGCAAAACCCCAAGCTTCGCAGGCGTACAAGATGGCGGATCTGATGAATGAGTAGTAAAATATTTTCTTTTTTTTTTTTCTTCTTTTTTTTTTTTCTTTTGAGTGAAAGTTTGGAGCTGCGATATAGTGGATAAAGTCTCAAAAGTTTAACATGGGCTTTGGCTGCAATCGTGTCTATATGCTGTTTAAACGTGAGCCTTCTGTCTAATTTAATACCCAAATATTTGACACTAAGTTCATAATTGATGTGGTTTCCGAATACACTGATGCTTTGAGGTAGTTGGACTCGTCTCTTAGGAAATATAACGGCTTGAGTTTTTCAGCTATCTGACTATTCCAGGAATCCAGAAGTAGTAGTGTGTCTTTCCTAACATCCGGGAGAAATATATCTCTTAACCATCTTCTCACGTGATTTTTTGTCAGTTTACCGGAACTACTTGCATCGACAACGACATTAAATGTCTTATAATTGTCTACACCTTGTATTATTTATACCAAAATTCCTCTTTCGGTTCTTGAAAGCATAGTATGTACAATCGTATTCCTAGACTTCCACTGCAAACTGTGGATTTGGACTGTGTACGAATGAGTGAAAGGTGCCATGGATTGCACTACTACTTTATTAATGTGAGTTGAGAGAAAACAAATTGACTAGAGCATTATTGCGAGAGCTGTAATACGGTATCGCGGAGCTATGAGGATCCGAGTGCGCGCAAGAAGCGGTATAAGTAGCAATGATTTCCAAGTCAGTATATTTCGTGAACGAGGGAAAAGCGAAACAAACGACTATCATCATGTTTCTTAACAAAATAAAATTTACTTAAACATGCATTTTCAATAAATTCAAGCTACACTACCTGGAACGGTTCCCTTGTAAATAATTTTAGACGTTAGAGTATCTGAGAGCGTGTGTTTGAATAATACAAATATTTTATATTCCTTAAGGGGAGAGCATGGTATTTTTTTTACTTTTTTCTATTTGGTGTAAAATATTAATTTTTTGTATGTAGAGAGCTCATAGCTGTAAGAACTCAACCAAATATAAATATTTTGAAAGAAAATTATTTGGGGGCCCAAACTTGAAAATAAATATACTCAATGCAGGATTTTACTAAAACCGATATATCTAAACCGCTTTTAAAGATATATTCAAACTTTTTTTGCAATGTATTTGCAAAAGCATGTTCTACAAACTGTCTGTAACAGAATTTTGATATTAGCCCCTACGTTTGTAAAATAAACAATTAAAATTTAATAACAATTTTCCGATTTCCTTTCTTTCAAACAAATGGACGTATTTCGTATTTTTAAAATGAAATCAATTAACAAAATTCTGTTACAGAGAAACGTTTCCTAATAGTCTAAAGAATGTGTGTTCTAAATTTCATGCATGTATCTTTAATAGTTCAGAAATTATATCCATTTTTGTCTGGCAATGTAGCAAAAAAATGAAGTTACTGGAAACCGATAAAGTGGGCGTGTGATTTAAAAGTCCATAGCCCAGAAAGTTTAAAAATGACGTCTCAACATCCGATAAGTGCACAAATGCCCACAAAATGTTGTGCAATGCATTCCACACATATCAAAGAGTATTTTAAAGAAAAATTTTTTTTCTAATTTAATTTATCTGAAACAACAATAAAACTGATTTAAAAATCCATAACGCAGGAAGTTTAAAAATGGCGACTCAATATCCGATAAGGGCACAAATACCCACAAAATGTTATGCTATGCATTCCACACATATCACAGAGTATTTCAAAGATTTTTTTTTTTTATTTATTCATTTTTCACCAAAAAATACCCATAATATATGTATCAGTAAATGTATAATTTAAGAAGCTTTTGTCATCCAGTCTACTCTCAAAACGGCCTCCAGATATGGAGGGTAACTGTGAATATATTGAATAAGCAGTCGCGGACAGTCGATGAGGGGTGGTCCTCCAGCTTGAGGGTTGGGCGAAGGGCTAACAACATATCACCGTAAAAAAACAGCTTATTATGAAACCTTATGTTAGGGCGGCAATGAACCTCCTGGTTCCTTAAAAGCCAATAAGTAAGTAAGTAAGTAGGTAAGTAAGTCTGCTCTCAAAAAACCTGTAAGTTGAAATTTATGAGAAAGTTATATTACCGGTTGTTCTGTATGGTTGTGAAACTCTGACTCTCACTTTGAGAAACATAGGTTAGGGGTGTTCGGGAATAAGGTGCTTAGGAAAATATTTGGGGCTAAGAGGGATGAAGTTACATGAGAATGGAGAAAGTTACACACTGTAGAACTGCACGCATTTTAGTCTTCACCAAATATAATTAGAAACATTAAATCCTGACGTTGAGATGGACAGGGTATGAAGCACGTATGGGTTAATCCAGAAACTCATATAGAGTGTTAGTTAGAAGACCTGAAAGAAAAGGACCTCTGTTCCTCTCTCAATGTAAGAGTCCAAGTTTCACAATTATACAGAACAATCGGTAATATAACAGTTTTGTAAATTCTAACTTTCGGCTTTTTTAAAGCAGACTGGATGATAGAAGCTTCTCAACCGAATAATAGCAGCCGCTTTTCAAAATTATTCTGATTTTAATTTCCTCTCAAGTGTCATTGATATTTGTTACTGTTGCTCCAGTGTACTTGAATATTTCCACCGCTTCAAAGGACAAATTTCCAATTTTTATATTTCCATTTCATACTATATTCTGGTCACGAGATATAAACATATGCTTTGTCTCTTCGGAATTTACTTCCAAACTTATCTCATTACTTGCTTCAAGTAAAATTCCCGTGTTTTCCCTAATAGTTTGTGAATCTTCATCTAACAAATTCATGCCATCCGCATAGACAAGCAGCTGATGTAACCCGTTCAATTGCAAACCCTCTATGTTTCCCTGGTCTTTCCTAATGAGATATTCTCGAGCTAACAAGCAATTACGAGGCCGTCCCCGGGCCACTTGCAGAAATAAAGCACAATTGCATGGAAAATTTATTGAAAGAGATACACCAATTGTTCCGCCGCTATATGTCATTATATCCCCCACTGGAATTGAGACATTTTTCATACCATGGGATCAATTTTTGTATCCTTGTGTCGTAGAATTCAGCCGCCTGGGATCGAAACCTCTCTGTCTACACCTCTCTGTCGATCCCATGAAACGACAAATGTCTCAACTCCGGTATCGAAAAATAGCTGAACAATTGTTGTGTCTGCTCCAATAAATTTTTCCAATGAAATTATGTGTTCTTTCTGTTAATATATATAGAAGTACGGAATGTTTTATTTTCGCTGGCAGAGTTAAGGCCATAAAGCCTTCTCTTCCACTCAATCAGCATTAATCAATACAATACATATTTAAATTACGAATATTTACACTACACTTAAAAGATTTTCCAGCAATATTATTCAGTTAAGTTTTAACGACTAGTACAAATTTATTTAAACTTAGATAAACCTATAAGATAAAGTAGTAACTTAATTTATGAGCTAATTTATTTCAATCAATTATAATTAAGTTGAGATAGCTAGTAAAATGATGAGAATTAATTTAATATAAGTTTACTAGAACTATGTTACAGGGAGAAAAAATCTAAATCTAAATTATATTTATATAATGAGAATATTAATGTAATGAAATTTTGCCATTAGAGATTTTGTATTCTATTTAGAAAAATTAATGGTAATAATAAGAATGGACAGATGTTAGTTTCATTATAAGTAACAAATATTAATCTATTAAGTAAGAATTTATGTAATTTTGACCTAAATGAAGTTATTGTCCAACAACCCTTTACACTCATTTAAAGTTTGTGTGACTGCAACCTGTGTATATTTTTGTGTGGCTTTACTTTGTTTACAGTGTTTTTTTCTCTCTTTATTTCTTGTGTAGCTTTATTTTGTATATAGTGTATTTTTTTCTGTTTATTTCTATTATTGTATTTGTATTCCTGGTGTTGTGGAAGAGAAGGCCTGATGGCCTTAACTACACCACAATAAATAAATAAATAAATAAATAAATAAATAAATAAATAAATAAATAAATACATGACTCGGAAGCAAGTTCTAATTTCTAGCAACTGAAACAGCATAGAATGAGGAATTTAAAGATGTGTTGTGGTAGGGACAATGAGTAAATTGTTATGATGAGACCTTACTTAGCTGATGATATGCAGATAAATTTTGAAAACGAGAAGCCAAATAGATTGGGGTAGCGGTGCCCAGAATTTGAAATAATGGAATAAGAGAATTTAGGCCTCGTCGATCACTTAGCCTTAGCCAAGATAGATTTTTGAAAGACGGGGAAACATGATCATACTTACCAATATTGCAAATGTAACGGACGCACGCATAATGCACACGTTGTGGCCTGTTGCTCAAATTTGCATTTAGGTTACTTAATATAATATCGCAGTAGTCGAAGTGTGGCATCACGAGTGTTTGTACAAGGATTAATTTTATTTTATCAGGAAGAAAGTGCTTCAGTCGCTTTAATGAGTGAATAATAGAAAATATTTTTTTTAGAAGTGTGATTCACTTGTTCATTACATTGCAGATGACAATCCATATAAATGCCAAGGTTCTTCACAGTCGAGCTGTATGGAATAGTAGAATTATTTACAATTATCGGTGGCAAATTTTGTATGTCACACTTCGATCTTTGATGTTCTATTAAGATAGCCTGCGATTTACTTGCATTTAAATGAAGTCCGTGCGTTTTCGACAATATGGATAATGAATTCAAGTCATCATTAACTTCAGTTATAGCGTTATTTATGTAGTTTGTTCGAGTATGCAGATAGGGGTTATAACGAACTTATTTTTTATGGCCCTCGTAATTGCGGTCGAGTGGTCAAAACTTGCATAAGCACTTCTTTTGACATTATTAACACGGTGAAATAAAAAAGCAACTTTTTTATCTGCCCCCATCAGAAAGTTTGCTTGTAAGTTATAAAGTATAAAAAGTGATAGTACATCTCCTTGCTTCAGCCAGCAGTGAATTGGAAAAATATAATATGTTTACTTGTAAATTTAAGTTTGCCATTTAATAGTAATAATAATAATAATAATAATAATAATAATAATAATAATGACGATTTATTTTAGCTGGCAGAGATAAGGCCGTAAGGCCTTCTCTTCCACTCAACCAGCAAAAAGGTATATATATATATATATATATATATATATATATATATATGTATGAACTTAACAAGCTACAAAAATTCAACAATTTGATTTAGATAAGAGTTACATGTATACAAGAGTTATTTATGATTGAAACAGCAAAATACTATGAACTATTAATTAAACAATGATATACAAACTGTGTAGCAGAATTAAGCTAAAACACATATATTTCAAATAATGTTAGATAATAGAAAGAGATTATTATGAGACAATTTTGAAAAAATACAGCTCTATCAGGATGCTTGTCTAAAGGAAGAAGTAACAATGTAGTCAGTGATAGTTTTAAGTCAGTATGATTGGAGTGAATTGCTAATAAGGTTATCCTTTAAGCTGTTTTCTTGCAGCCCCTAATACTTTGTGACAAGGAATTCTATTGTCGCGAGGTGGATACTGTAAAAGATTATGAATAACAAGATGTTCTATGAAGAGGTATACTTAGGCCCAATTGCATAAAACTCCCTGACTAAAGATCAACTTTGATCGAAGATCGAAAAGTGAACCGAGTTCAGACACTTCTTCTATTGTATAAACTTTTCTGCGATCAAATTACCTTGGTTCAAATGCAATATAAGTTCACGTGAAAAGGATTTGGCAACATCGCATAAACAGGTGAAATATGTGATACGCGGACCATGTTGTACAAGTTTGTTCAGTGTTGCCAAACTAGCGACTTTAACTCTTTTTCAATAACAATTTCTTTTAACTTTTGTATTGCTTAAATAGGGGTTTAGCGAAATTTTTAGCACCCCATAGTGACAAAATTTAATCTTTCTTTGTTGATAATGAGAAATCTAGCGACGTTATAACTACTTTTTGGCGACTTTCCGTACACACTGTTGGAGACACTGGTTTATTTGTGCGATGTAAATAATGGCGGACAATAAGAAGAAGGTTGACTGTTCTCCAAATTGTTATCATGTTATGGTGTTTGATACTGCTAAACATGCTTTATAAAACGATAAATTGAAAATTTATGAATGTACCATCACATCCATTAATAATAATGGTTGTTATAAACATAATATAATTATAGGTTATGTTATTTGATACTGCTGAACACGATAGAGCCTTATAAAATATAAGAATGTTTGTGTATTAAGGCAAGAAATTGAAAAAAAGAAAAGTATATATATAAGTGTAACTACCATATCTATTAACATTAATAACAATGGTTATTCTATTTGCATAGTCTGCCACTCGTATATTTCAAACAGAAAAGAAATAACTGAACTTGGATCATCTAACTTAATCGGAGAAATTTCTTCAGTCAAAGTTGACTTTAGTTTGAGACAAATTAATCTCAGATTAGACTATATACAACACAAAATTCCAAGTTCAGCTAGAACGAGGATCAATTTAACCTCTGATCTAAGATTAAATGGTTTATACAATCGGCCCTTAGTGTGCCACAGGTAAGTAATCTGGTCTTTACATCGTGGTTAGAGTAAATGATGTGGTCTACATAAAAATTACATAATCGAGATGATATAGGGCACACTTATCGAACTTTCTTATTTATTAAAATCTATAACTATCACGCCTTGACTGAATTTAAAACCACGACCGTAGTACCCACGTAACAAAACACTAATGTACACCGTAGTCGGAAAGTATTAAAGCAGCAATATACAATGAAACAAAGCATGTTTAGACGTTGATTGAGCTTAGCGGGAAAGCCTCCCCGGCTATCACATGTCCGTCGTGATGGACACACTTTACTCACGCCTGGCTCCACTCGATACATGCATGACTTGGCTGTTTCGTGCCTTCTCCTCATAACGCAACCCGCGATACCTCACGCTGATCTAATTGGATTTGTAGGCGTCACCCGATTCAGTGTACGGCATCACTTTAAGCACTTAATCTGTTTCAAAAGGCGGTACTGCCTCAGCCATTTATATAGCCACTCTCATTATTCTCAACAAAGAACACATGTTTAATAAAATTCTAGCTCGTGTAATGGAACAAAACTGTATCGCTTTGTGTAAAATATTGCATAACGAGGCAGGGGAGTACAAGTTTTGACAGACGAGATTTGCAGCTTTTACGATTTGCGGGAAATGAATAATATTCACAGCCTACTTACGAACTTAGTGAAATTAAAATTCCAATTCTTTCAAATACAGAACATCTTATTACAAATTCTTAGGGATTCTTTACATATAATTCAATATCATTTATATTTTCAAGAAATATTATTTTGTCAATATGACATTTTGGCATCAAGCGTATCCCAAATCCAAAATTTAGTATTTTTTAATTAATCGACTTTAAAAAATAATAACATACATGATTTTTGTGGATTATGAAAAAGCATTTGACAATGTTTGCAGAAACAAACTATGGATCATAATGAAACTAGAAGGTATTCCACGACATTTAATATCAGCAATTGAAAGTTTATACGTTTAGAATAAAATGTAATTTGAACGACATCAATGGAAAAAAAGAATATAGCAGCAACAATAAATAAAGGAGTAAGACAAGGGTGTCCAATTTCACCGTCAGTTTTTAATATTTATATTGACAAAATCGTAATGGATTGGCAGATGGATTTAAATGAACATTTTAAAATTAAAAAATATATATTCTTAGAATACATTGCTCTTTGCGGACGACCAAGTTTTAATATCCAGTTCTGAAAACGGGGCACAGAGGGCTCTATTCCAATTAAATAATATAAGTAAACGTTTTACCTTAGATATTTCAATTAACAAAACAAACGTTTTAGCATTTAGAGGAGCAGATACATTAAGAGCCAAAATTGTCTTGGAAGGAAAAATTATTGAACAGATAAATTGTTTCAATTATCTTGGGTGCAACATTTCTTATATGAAGAATGAAGATATTCAAAACAAGATTAATAAATTCAGCTATATATGCGATGTCATTAATAGATCCCTAAAAAGTACAAGAAAAGAAACAAAAATTAAATTTTATAAGGTAATTGCAGTACCAATTTTGCTTTATGGGTCTGAATTTTGGACTCTTACTAACAAAGAAGAAAGAAGAATAAAAGCAGCAGAGATGAAATTTCTGAGATCTGTAGCAGGTTACACCTTACTGGGTAGGAAAAGAAGTGAAGATATAAGGGGGAACTAAGCATTTTTAAATTAATAGACAGAATAAAACAATATAGAAACGATTGGAAACAACATATACAAAGAATGGAAGCAAACCGCATACCAAAACTGATGATGAACTATAACCCAACAGGTAGAAGAAATGTTGGTAGACCGAAAACAAGATGGGCAGGGCATAGTTGCGCCACACGGTCAGATAAAATACAGCATATAAAAAAGGGTCCCTGTTTTGTGGGCATAGTTGTGCCCCGTTCCCATCAGGTAGAGAAAAAGGCATGGCATAGTTACGCCCCGTTCCCTTCAGGTAGAGAAAAGGTCTTGGCATAGTTGCGCCCCGATGAAATAGGTAGAGAAAAAGACACTACGGAAACTCGAGCCTCGTAATCAACCAACCTTATTGATTTCTTATTCGATTTATATTCATTATCGATACCGTTAAAATGAACACCATGAAGTTTACAGTATTTTATTCACTGTTTTCCTACTGTTTATGCAATGATTATCGATAGCCTACCGATAAAATGAACACCATGAAGTTGGCAGTACTTTATTAACTGTTTTTCTACTGTTTATGCAGTGATTATCAATAGCCTACCGTTAACATGAACACCATGAAGTTTGCAGTACTTTATTAACTGACATATTCAAATGAGTGAGCCGTTGGAATATGGGGCCTTAGCAGTCTTGACATTTTATTAGTGATTTTCACACCGTCTGTGGCGTATAGTGAGGTTAATTTAAAATGAATGTTAAGTTTAGTGAAAAGGGTGAAGAGTTAATAATTGATAATGGTTCTAAGTTTCAATTTTTGAAACCCTGTACCGTAGGGTTAAGATATCAATGTAGAAACAAAAAATGCAGTTCATTTATTGTGTGTGATCAATAAAAAAGTGTTATTTTAAATAGCAAAATTGATCATACGCTAGATCTACCTGATTTCAATGTTGTTATCACTGTAATATTTTTAAGTAATTTATTTATTTTATGACAATCACTTTCGTGCGTGCTATGCTCATTGGGGCGCAACTATGCCATGTCCATTCTGCTACCTGATTTTTTCGGGGCGCAACTATGCCATGTTCCATCTGCTACCTGATTTCTTCGGCGCGCAACTATGCCATGTCCCATCTGCTACCTAATTTCTTCGGGGCGCAATTATGCCATGCCTAGGCCTCCCAATTGACCGCGGGGCGCAATTATGCCATACCGAAACAAGATGGGCTCAACAGTGTTAAAAAAATGAGACCGGAACGAGCCTTATAAGGCTTAATCCATGATGCTGATGCTTATGATGATGATGATGATGATGAAAAAAAATAACTGTTCTGTATTCAGTATCCTTGTGATCACCCTCACTGGAGGGGTTGATGATTTAATGAAATCCTTCTCTCTAATAATTACAAAAATTCCGATTCTACACGAGTCATCATGTTATTCATTTGCCGCATCAGTTATTTCGTAAGCATCAATAAATGGCTTTAAATCAGAACTAACTAATTTGCTTCAGCAAGCAATGGATTTAATAAAGAAGAATCAGATTCTCGTAACTTTTCGCTCTTCTTATAGGTACAAGATTCATTAACAGCTTAATCCGAATCTCACCGAACTGGTGGACAACAATGACGTCACGCTGCAGCGAAATAGGAACAAAACTGCTGGCAGGATCGATGGCTGTCATGGCGACTGTAGAAGTTGTTGTCTGTGCTAGGCTAGCAAAATTTTGCGAAATTTTCGTACTGCCATCTCGTTCAAAGAAAAGAGAGCATAAACAATTTATTTCTTGAAACGGTAGTAATAACTGGTCCGTTGACATGTTCGCTCATAAGCCATTAACATATTGTTTTTACGTTGTGCTCATTACAAACAATACAGCAGAACTAAAGCAGACACACCGCCATGACACAACAGTGCACGATGTCATTAGTCTGCTAATTCCCGCCCTATACAAGAACCAATCAGATTCACTGATGGCGGCTGATGGAGACTGCCACCACCTCTGCAAGCTGATGGCACCGGTGCGACACCGGTGGAGCATCAGTGACTCCATCGGTGAAATTCGGAACACCGTGATGCCATCGGATTGCTCAGCGCCGAGATTCGGAATACGCTCTAATACAAGCACCTTACGGAAAGCTGCGTTTGCACACATTTTGAGAGGTGACGCTTATCTAACCTGTTAGATCTGCTAGTGGCGGGGACTGGGGAAGCATACATCACGGCTAATTATGCACAAGTCGTAACACACTTTACAGCAGAAAGAGTGTCCTGAGCTTACAGGTACTAAAAGTTATCTCCCCCCTGTTTCCAACAATATTTTTATTAACCGGTATCACCGAAGTTTCGAGTGGTACTAATAGAGGATGATAAACTAAGAGAGATACGTGGGTTTCTCCTGTAAGGATGCAAACTAACTGTTAAATTAAAATTCTGGCATGATAAGGACAAATCAATCGTCATTCATACTCACTGAAGTCATAGTTATATAACGAATTCGAGTAAATACGACTTCCAGGAATACAAAACTGTAACAGTAATATATTGATTCAATTACCATTTTTGCCTACTTTACCTCGTAGATCAAAATAATAAATTATGACGAAAGGACGTTACATTTTTAGTTGAGTTACTTATTAATGATGTCTATTACATATTTCTTTATTTACTTCCTTATTCTCTTACCATCTACCCTGTTCAACTTCTACTTGAAGAATTTTGTGAAGAACTGTTTTCAGAACATTGGAGGGGTAAAAGTAGGAGGAAGAGGAATAAATTACATAAGACTTGCTGATGATATGGCGTTGTTAGCAGAAGAGGAGATGATACGAGGCGGATCCAGAAAGTAAGTTTCCAGATTTTTTCCCCTTGAAAGTAAACGTAATTTAGCCGTGTCAATTGCGCATGCGTAACAGATCTATGACGTATCAATCATATGCCAGCCGGACAGGTCCCGCCTGGTGTCAGTAGCGTGGCAAGCAGTGGTCCGAAATGGAAGCTCTTATTCCTTCTCCCGCCGCCGCATTGCGCCAATTGAAATTCATCGGCAGCTCTGTCAGGTCTATGGGCCGAACATCATGAGTAAGCAGATGGTGCTTCGCTGGTGTAGGCAGTTTTCCGAAGGTCGTCAAAGTGTCCATGATGAAGAGCGCAGTGGGCGACCATCCCTCATCAATGATGATCGTGTTGAACTGGTGCGGCAGTGCATCATGGAGAACCATCGCTTCACGATTACGGAGCTGAGCAGCCATTTTCCGCAGATATCGCGATCCTTGTTGCATGACATTGTCACTAAGCACCTGCTGTTCAAAAAAGTGTGTGCCAGGTGGGTGCCGAAAAACATGACACTCGAACACAAAATACAACGTTTAGGAGCAGCACTGACTTTTCTGCAACGGTATCACGATGACGGCGACGAGTTCCTCGACAGGATCGCCACGGGCGATGAGACTTGGATTTCGCACTTCACCCCGGAAACCAAGCAGCAGTCAATGCATTGGCGGCATAGTGGATCTCCGATCAGGACGATATTCAAACAGACGCTGTCGGTACGGAAAGTGATGTGCACGGTGTTCTGGGACAGGAAGGGCATTCTGCTCATTGACTTCCTTCCAAGAGGTGAAACAGTGAACGCTGACCGTTACTGTGAAACACTGCG
This sequence comes from Periplaneta americana, assembly GCF_040183065.1. Taxonomy (NCBI): domain Eukaryota; kingdom Metazoa; phylum Arthropoda; class Insecta; order Blattodea; family Blattidae; genus Periplaneta; species Periplaneta americana. Next base: position 130,910,015 of record NC_091123.1, on the reverse strand, counting down.
AAAATTGCGACGTGCCATTCAAAACAAGAGGCGTGGAATGCTTACTGCAGGTATTGTGCTCCTCCAATGACAATGCTCGTCCACATACGGCTCGGCGCACAGCAGCTGTTTTGACAGAATTTGGCTGGGAGTTGTTTGATCATCCACTCTACAGTCCTGATCTTGGTCCCAACGATTTTCACGTTTTCTTGCACCTCAAGAAATTCCTGTCCTCCGGTGAGCGTTTTGGCAACGACGAAGAGCTGAAGACGTCTGTCACACGCTGGTTCCATTCACAGGCGGCAGAGTTCTACGACAGAGGGATACAAAAGTTGATCCCACGATACGACAAGTGTCTCAGTTCTGATGGTGGCTATGTTGAAAAATAGCTGAAACATTGCTGTACCTGTTGCCAATAAATGTTTTTCTGAAAGTGTGTATTCTTCTTTTAAAAAAAAATAGGGAAACTTACTTTCTGGATGCGCCTCGTACTTAAGCCTGGTTCAGACGGTGCTAGTTTCTGTGATGGATTCCAAGGTGGCTGCGCTGATGGCTGCCCTGCGTGCTCACTTGCTGGTTCCCGTGATGGTGATGGTAGTTGTTCACACGGAGCTGGCTCTTTTCACAGTTCGAATTGGAAAATCATCTGCTGCTTCATCTGTTTCCAACACTCACGGTAAAAAAAACTAAACCGTGAGTGGAAAACAACTAAAGTCCTACATTAACAGTAGTAAATGTCGTAATAAAGTAATTAGGCCATAAGTGTAAAACAGCTAAAGTCCGATATTTAATTGTTGTTTCTTAGAAACTAAAGAATATGGAAAAAAAATCAAGTTTAGTTGGAAAACAACCAACATGGCGACATGGTTTCAGAGGTGATATTATATGATCATCTTTGCAAACCATCACGAAAAATAGCAAGGAACCTACCCTCGAAATCCTGCAAGCTAGCCATCCAAGGAGCCACCAGAGCGCATTACTTCCGGCAATTGAGCACGCAGGCTACCCATCAGCGCAGCCATCTAAGAATCCATCACAGAAACACGCACCGTCTGAGTCGGGCTTAAGAGATATGCTACTGGAGCTAAATCACAGCTGTGAGCAGTATGGAATAAAGATAAATGCAAACAAGACGAATATCATGGTTGTCGCAAGAAAAATAAAGAAGATAAACTTGCGAATTCAATTGGGTCAGTAGAGCAAGTGAACAGCTTCAAATACTTGGGATGTATTATAAGCAGTAACATGAGTCGCTGCTAAGAAATCAAAAGGAGGATAGCAATGGCAAAGGAAGCTTTTAATAGAAAAACGAGAATCTCCTGCGGACCTCTGAAAAAGAACTAAGGAAGAGACAAGTGAAGTGCTTGTGTGGAGTGTGGCATTGTATGAGGCAGAAACATGGACATTACGACGAAGTGAAGAGAAACGACTACTGAAGCATTTGAAATGTGGATATGTAGAATAATGAAGCGTGTGAAGTGGACAGACAGAATAAGGAATGAAGTTGTGTTTGAAAGAGTGGGTGAAGAAAGAATCATGCTGAAATTAATCAGAAAGAGAAAAAGAATTAGTTGGGTCACTGGCTGAGAAGAAACTGCCTACTGAAGGATGTACTGGAAGGATTGGTGAATGGGAGAAGAGTTCGGGTCAGAAGAAAGAT